>NC_141876.1:567304817-567606669 GCF_056163025.1 Triticum urartu
CATTCCGAGAGATATTGCCATGCAACTTTCCACCGTTCCGTTCATGACACACTCCATCATTGTCATATTGCCTAGCATGATCATGTAGTTGACATACTATTTGTGGCAAAGCCACCGTTCATAATTCTTTCATACTTGTCACTCATGAATCATTGCATATCCATGTACACCGCCGGAGGCATTCACATAGAGTCATATTTTGTTCTAAGTATCGAGTTGTAATTGTTGAGTTGTAAGAAAAATAAAACTGTGATGATCATCATTATTAGAGCATTGTCCCAGTGAGGAAAGGATGATGGAGACTATGATTCCCCCACAAGTTGGGATGAGACTCCGGACAAAAAAAAAAGAGAAAGAAAAAAGGCCATAAAAAAGAGAAAAGGCCCAAATAAAAAAAATAAAAAAGAGAGAAAAAGAGAGAAGGGACAATGTTATTATCCTTTTACCACACTTGTGCTTCAAAGTAGCACCATGATCTTCATAGTAGAGAGTCTCTCATGTTATCACTTTCATATACTAGTGGAAATTTTTTCATTATAGAACTTGGATTGTATATTCCAATGATGGGCTTCCTCAAAATTGCCTTAGGTCTTCATGAGCAAGCAAGTTGGATGCACACCCACTTAGTTTCTTTTTGAGCTTTCATATACTTATAGCTCTAGTGCATCCGTTGCATGGCAATCCCTACTCACTCACATTGATATCTATTGATGGGCATCTCCATAGCCCGTTGATACGCCTAGTTGATGTGAGACTATCTTCCCCTTTTTGTCTTCTCCACAAACACCACTCTATTCCACCTATAATGCTATATCCATGGCTCACGCTCATGTATTGCGTGAAGATTAAAAAAGTTTTTGAGAATGTCAAAAGTATGAAACAATTGCTTGGCTTGTCATCGGGGTTGTGCATGATTTAAATATTTTGTGTGGTGAAGATAGAGCATAGCCAGACTATATGATTTTGTAGGGATAACTTTCTTTAGCCATGTTATTTTGAGAAGACATAATTGCTTTGTTAGTATGCTTGAAGTATTATTATTTTCTATGTCAATATAAACTTTTGTCTTGAATCTTTCGGATCTGAATATTCATACCACAATTAAGGATAATTACATTAAAATTATGCCAAGTAGCACTCCGCATCAAAAATTCTGTTTTTATCATTTACCTATTCGAGGACGAGCAGGAATTAAGCTTGGGGATGCTTGATACGTCTACAACGTATTTATAATTTTTGATTGCTTCATGCTATATTATCTACTGTTTTGAACATTATTGGGCTTTATTATCCACTTTTATATTATTTTTGGGACTAACCTATTAACCGGAGGCCCAGCCCAGAATTGATGTTTTTTGCCTGTTTTAGGGTTTCGAAGAAAAGGAATATCAAACGGAGTCCAAACGGAATGAAACCTTCGGGAACGTGATTTTCTCACCGAATACAACTCAGGAGACTTGGACCCTACGTCAAGCCAACTAACAGGAGGCCACGAGGTAGGGGGGCACGCCTGCCCCCCCAGGCACGCCCTCCACCCTCGTGGGCCCCCTGTTGCTCCACCGACGTACTTCTTCCTCCTATATATACCCACGTACCCCCAAACGATCAGAGACAGAGCCAAAACCCTAATTCCACCGCCGTAACTTTCTGTATCCACGAGATCCCATCTTGGGGTCTGTTCCGGAGCTCCGCCGGAGGGGGCATCGATCACGGAGGGCTTCTACATCAACACCATAGCCTCTCCGATGAAGTGTGAGTAGTTTACTTCAGACCTACGGGTCCATAGTTAGTAGCTAGATGGATTCTTCTCTCTTTTTGGATCTCAATACAATGTTCTCCCCCTCTCTTGTGGAGATCTATTCGATGTAATCTTCTTTTTGCGGTGTGTTTGTTGAGACCGATGAATTGTGGGTTTATGATCAAGTCTATCTATGAATAATATTTGAATCTTCTCTGAATTCTTTTATGTATGATTGATTATCTTTGCAAGTCTCTTCGAATTATCAGTTTGGTTTGGCCTACTAGATTGATCTTTCTTGCAATGGGAGAAGTGCTTAGCTTTGGGTTCAATCTTGCGGTGTCCTTTCCCGATGACAGTAAGGGCAGCAAGGCACGTATTGTATTGTTGCCATCGAGGATAACAAGATGGGGTTTTCTTCATATTGCATGAGTCTATCCCTCTACATCATGTCATCTTGCTTAAGGCGTTACTCTATTTTTAACTTAATACTCTAGATGCATGCTGGATAGCGGTCGATGAGTGGAGTAATAGTAGTAGATGCAGGCAGGAGTCGGTCTACTTGTCTCGGACGTGATGCCTATATACATGATCATACCTAGATATTCTCATAACTATGCTCAATTCTGTCAATTGCTCAACAGTAATTTGGTCACCCGCTGTAGAATACTTATGCTCTCGAGAGAAGCCACTAGTGAAACCTATGGCCCCCGGGTCTATCTTTATCATATTAATCTCCTACTACTTAGTTATTCACTTTGCTATTTACTTTGCCTTTATTTTACTTTGCATCTTTATCATAAAAATACCAAAAATATTATCTTATCATATCTATCAGATCTCACTCTCGTAAGTGGCCCTATAGGGATTGACAACCCCTATTTGCGTTGGTTGCGAGGATTTATTTGTTTTGTACAGGTACGAGGGACTCGCGCGTAGCCTCCTACTGGATTGGTACCTTGGTTCTCAAAAACTGAGGGAAATACTTACGCTACTTTGCTGCACCATCCCTTCCTCTTTGGGGAAAACCAACGCAGTGCTAAAAGAGGTAGCAGTCTGCGCCGACCCAAACGGACGGCGGCGGACGAAATGAGTCGCCCGAGACCCAAACGGACGCGCGTCCGCTTTTTGTCCACAGACGACCCATTCCTGACCCATTTTTAAGCCGGATTTTCGTTGGGGCGGACACGCGACGGACGCGCGCACGCTCGCCTTCTCCTCTCCCCGGGCCCGCTGGTTGGTGGCACATTGGCCTCCCCCTCAACCCCCAGCCAACAACAACCCTCGCCCGCCTCCTTCGTCGTCGCCCCCGCCGCCCATTTTTGCCGGCAACTCTGCCAGCCGCCGCCGCCGCCTCCACATCCGCCCAGCAACGACGCCCACTCCCCCGTCGCCCGCCACCGCCGTCTTGCCGCCGGGGAGCAAACTGCTTCCCATCGCCGCTTCCCCCACCGCACAGCCGCCCGCGACCAAGAAGCCACCTCGCCGCCCTAGCCAGACCCGACCGGCACACTCGTCGGCAGGGCAGCTAGCTGGTCCGTGCGCGCCGCGACTCCCCTTGCCGGCCGTCTCCTTCTTCGACGCCCGTAAGCTGTTCGATAGTTTGCCAAGGTACGAAATGGACTCTGCCGACGAGTTCTTTTTCCACAATTTCCTTTGTGACCCCGACAATTCGTCGTCCGACGACCAGGAGGAGATATTGGCTATCGTGTTGGTCCATCATCACCTCAACAGCCAGCGGCCGTTGTTCCGTGGCTCCATTCTGGGCCACCTTCCGGCGTTGATTCGCAACCGAGAGAGCGGGCATTTTCTTCTTTGAAAGGACTACTTTGATACAACAGACCCGTTGTTCAAACATCAAAAATTCCGCCCTCGTTTCCGTATGAGTAGGCATCTTTTCGACCGTATTAGAGAGGGGGTGGTCGGCTATGATGACTATTTCGAGTGCAAAGAGGATGCCGTCGGCAAGATCGATTTCTCCCCTTACCAGAAATGCAATGTCGCCATCCGAATGCTTGCATACAAAGTGCCCGGTGATCTCATTAACGAGTACATCCGTATGAGCGAGTCTACATGCCTAGAGTCCCTATATAAGTTCTGCAAGGCTATTATTGTTGTGTTTGGCCCTGAGTACTTGAGAGAGTCGATAGCTGAAGATACAGCCTGTTTGTTGAATGCTGGAAGGGGCTTCCCAGGGATGCTTGGCAGCATAGACTGCATGCACTGGGAGTGGAAAAACTGTCCTTCTGCTTGGTAAGGGCAGTATAAGGGACATGTCAGGGCTTGCACTGTCATACTAGAGGTCGTGGCGTCTCAAGATCTCTGAATCTGACACTCTTTCTTTGGCATGGCTGGATCACACAATGATATCAACGTGCTTCAGCGCTCGCCGGTGTTTGCTAGGCTTGCCGAAAGCAACAGCCCACCGGTGAACTTTGCTGTCAACGACCACAACTACGGCAAATGATACTACCTGGTTGATGGTATCTATCCTCGGTGGACCACTATTGCCAAGACAATACCCAACCCTGTCGGAGAGAAGAGGAAAAAATTTGCCCAAGCATAAAAGAGTGCTAGGAAGGATGTCGAGCGTGCCTTTGGTGCTTTGCAATCTCGATGGGGCATCGTTCGATATCCTGTTAATACCTGGAGCACACAGAAACTGTGGAAGGTGATGACTGCTTGTGTGATCATGCACAATATGATAGTAGAAAACAAACGACCGGAACGTCTATACGATCAAGGGTTTCAGTTTCAGGGTGAGAATGTTGTGCCTGAGCATGGAGTAGCGGCAACATTTGAACAGTTCATCCAATTTCATCAAGACATGCGTGATTGGGAAACTCACGCGTAACTGCAAAATGATTTGGTTCAGTATATGTGGGCTCATGTTGGCAACCAATAGGTGTATCTCCTTTTATTCGTTTGCAAAACTACGTGAAACATTTTTATTTATATTCGGCTTGTAAAACTATACTATTTTTATTCGGTTTATTTGACAATATATTTGAATGCAAATTATCAATATAAAATTAGGCGACCAGCCAGCTACGCCAACACATATGGATCGACGCGTTAGTCACGCTGCCGACCCATTTCAAAAACAGAACGCACGCCGAACGAACGGTCGATCCAAACAAATAAAAAGCAAACAAAACTGCCGTCCGTTTGGTCGCCCCATTAAAATTGCTCTAAACCCCGGGAATACAAAATCGCATCGCAGTAGCTCCTGTCCGTTCGTGCTCGCCTACGAGACGTGCGCACCGAGGACCACGCGATCCCATGCAACCTACTTACTCGAGAATCATTCGGTACAAAAAATGCGTGCACTGTTCGCCCCCTCGCACCTCCAGGGGGACGTGACGCGACTCCAACCAGAAAAAATAAATACAAAGGGCCACCACACCAGCCCGCGCGCAACTTTTCCCACACGCTGACACGCGGGCCGCCCCGCCGCCCGGCCCCACCGCCCAGCGGCACACGCCCGCTACCAACCCCGGACCCGTCAAATCGGCGGCCGGGCCGCGGCTCCCCTCACGGGACAAACAGACACGGCACAGCAGACGCCACTCCTCGCGCGGGCCCCGCGTGTCACCCAGACCCGGCTCGGTGGCTCCGGAGGCGCGCTCGATCTGCGGCCGCGGGGGCGACGGACGGCCGGATGCGCGCCCGCAGGCGGATCGGAGGGCCGGGGCGCGCCCGTGGGACATTATCGCGTCCCCGAATAATATAAGGCTGCGAGTCAACACAGCGAACAAGAGTGATAGGGAGAGAGGGCCGGAAAAAAAATCACTGGGAAATTATTGCGAGGGCGAGAGGAAGAGGGAGGAGGCGGAGAAGCAAGGGGGAGGCGAGCGAAGGTGAGATCTCCAATCCTTCTGGAAGCTTCTGGGTTCGTCGGGACCCTCCAGCAATTCCCTTCTCCGCGGGCGCGCGCCGCGTCGCCGGGGTGCGTGGTTTTAGGCGGCGGCGCAGCTTAATTAGCACGCGGGGCGTGGACGGACGACGAGCGCCGTCGCGTGTCTGCACGCACGTCACGGGCCGGGCCTCCGCCGCGCGCCGCCAGCTCCGTCGATCTCGTCGGGGCTGAGGGCCCCCCGGCGCTGCTAGATCCTTGTGGACGCTCGTCGATTGCATTGACCCGCGCTTCGAGTGCTCGATTCGCGCGTGGGGTTTTGTGGGCTCAGTGGCGGAGCTGCTGAATTCAGCTCTTTCGGCGCTCGATTTCGTTTGTTTTTCAAGCTGTCAAGTGCCCGTGTGGAGTTTTTTTTAAGCTGCGCCGAGCTGGGTATTATAATGATTGGATTGGATTCGGTAGGTGTGCGTGCGTGTGGTACAGTCCGCTTGCGGGTTAAAGCCTGCTGGATTTAGTTGCTTCAGTGTTTGCTGTTGCGCTCCACTTCCTGTTGTTAGTTGTTACTTGCTTACTTCGATTTCCTCACGGGAGCACCGCACCAGTTCGATGGGGACCGCGAGCTGCGGGTTGGAACTGAATCAGTTCATGTCCTAAGCCATGTATTGCTTATATCTAGATGCTTCTGGATGCGATGGTGGTGGGGAATCCCACTGCTTTTTGGTTGTGGATGTTTCATTGTTTTTCTATTGCGATTTGTCAAGTATCCTGCTTATTATCATCTTCCTTATGGTTAGAAATGCTTGCTGCTATTTGGTGATTATAATTGTTAGCCTTTTCCTTTTAGTGGACTTGTCGCTTGTAATTTAACCCCTCGCAAGAAATGCTTCTGTGCTCTGGTACTTCTGTTTCCAAAAGTATCAAATGTGTGCATTTTGTTCTTTCTCCATGCATATTATGAAATCCATTGCGGAGTGACTAGGAATGGTTTGAGATGCTTAGCTCAGCAGCTTAGTCTCTCTCTGTTGGTAACAAGTCTGTTGTTTTGTTCCCTTTGCCTGTTCTCAAGTGGAACCTTGGTGTGTCTACTTTGTTGTCTCGGATGCGAACTTCTAAGATTCAATTGCACGCAAGCATTTCCATTTTTTGTCCACAGTAAAATGGGAAGGAGCCAATTTCCATGTTAAATAGAGCTTTCTTTACACGTCTCAGTCCCCGCACGTGCGTTTTGCTTGCTATGTTGGATTTACAGCTTATTGGATAGCTATTTTGTTTAAGTTTTGATTGGTTGATTTTGCTAACCATGAGCAGCCTCACATGGCAGAGTTTGATATGTCATAAATGTTCCATAACTTCTAATCCTCAGTCGATACTAGAAAGTGTACCAATTGCACTTCGTAGAACAGTCTGATTTCCATGTTGACTTCCATATTGTATAAGAATACCACCAGCCCATCTTCATCTATCCAGTTGAACTGAGATATCTAATTAGGAAGACCACAGATATTGTGTTGTGCAAATGTGCAAATGTGCAATGCATTTTTGTGTGTGCAAACCACACTCACAGAAGTTGTTACCCTGGTTTCTGCATCATAATTTGGTGGATACGTTTTGAGTTCCGCATAATTGTGGTACTTAAGACCATTTTGTACTTTTTGCAAAAAGACTTTGTGTCTTTGTTAATTTTGCTTGTCTCAAATCTAACTCTACCTTTCACGATTCTATCTGATAGGACTAGAAGAATCTCCCAAGACACTTGTGTCAAATTTTGAATTCTGCAGAATTGCTGCATCTGCTCATTAGCAAGATGTCCATTGAAGAAAGGAAAATAAGTTTGATAAACAGGACGACTTCGTTAAATCCTAACGCGGTAGAATTTGTTCCTTCATGCCTTAGATCTGTGAGTGATGCTTCAAACAGATCGGACACAACCAAGATTCCTGTCTCAGAGTCCTCCAAGGAAATCAGCGCAGACCAACCAGAGTCCGTACCAAGCAACCCTGATGAAGAAGCACACCGGTATTGGCAACAACAGCTTCCAGATGATATCACCCCTGATTTCAACGTTCTTGGCCAAGATGAGACTCCTGGACCTGACAGTCTTTCACTCACGGGCCTCTCAATGAATGATGGCTTTGGTGCTTCATTATTTTCTCCAAACCAGACATCAAGAATGCAGCATCATGCTTCTCCATTTGTTAGGGACACGCTAAGTACACGAGCGAAGTTTGAATTTCCTGGCCAAGAACAGCCGCAAGCTACTATTATGAGTCCCACTGCAAGTACTATGAGTCCAACTGCTGCTCCATGGGTAAAGACAGTAAGAAATGGTGGTCAATATGGTACAAACAGAAGGGATGCTAGTCACTACAATGGAGATTCTAGCATTGGTATATTGATTTGATGAGTGTAATTTTCTATACTGAAGGTGATTCTATTAACCCTAACCTTTCCACTTGCAATTTCAGGATCCCCACTGCAGTCTGATGCTTATTACAGAAACCGGCGTAGCTTTAGGTCAAGTATGGACAGCATGACTCAGCTGGAGGTCTGTCTTCATTAATGCATCCTATACATCTCAAATCGTTCATTTGAAATTATGTTCTTCCGAGGCTCCAACTGTCCATAAGCTTAGGTACACAACAACCATAAAAGAAAAAAAAAAGATATGGCACTAACCAGGTCCCTATTTTCAATCTGTAAGCTAACTGGTGTGTTTATCATATATTAGAGCAGCAAAAGTCTTGATATGTTTAAAAATGGTCATGAGGTACATGCAGTGTATAGTTTTACAGTTTACATCAACCATGCAGAGGTTTAATACCAGCTAAGATGTATGTTATAAATAAACATGAAACTTTTAGCAAGATCACCCCCCCCCCCCCCCCCCACTCACCGCCCACGTGCGTGCAGGTCGATGTTGCCCGCGCTTATGGTTTTACTTGTCAAGTTTTGCATGTATTGCGATTCCTAGTTCCTTATTCGACCTTTGGTTTGTACAGCTAGGAGCCTAGGACTTTCACTCCCTAGTCACGAATGCATATTCAATTTGATGTCGTAATCGATTACAAGCAATAGGGATCTCATGTGTCTCTGACCTTTTTGGTTGCTTCTACCCGTTGCCATATTTTTATGCAAATTTTTTGGCAACCGACAATTGTGTCATGGCCATCTGTCCTGCAAGTGGCAAGATTTGGCAATAAATTATATTTATGGCATGTGAGGTACGGTGCTGTAATGGTGTAGTGTGCTACAAGTTTGGCAAAGATCCAGACACTGGCCTAAGAAAGTCAAACATGCCTAACTCATGTGTTGCAAATTGTGGCAAGCAACTAAACACCGTCTTAGAACAGAAACTAGTCTACCATGGTATCCGCACTGAGCTATATATATAAAACGAGTATATATTGTGAGACTACGTATTGTATGAGTTATTTGAGTAATGATATGAAAGCAATGTAAAACTTGGTGAATTCTTTATGTTCTCAGTTGCAACAACTAATAGGCACTTTCACTTGGTGTGTACAAGACTGCAAGCCACTGATAAAAAAGAAAATATCATGTTCTGTGGTAGATACACTACTGTGCAATTGATGCATCAGTCTCACCAAACATGTTGTGGTGGGTCTCATAGGATTACTTGCATTTCGTTGGACTTCCTATGAAGCCCACAAACTAGGATGACTTGTATTTACAGTGACTACAACAGATCACTCTGATTATCTATGGAGCCATTCCATTTTAGAAGAAACTGACTTATAACTCTTATTTTGTATCGATAACTATATAACGGTGTTAATTCTCCGTTTCAGGTATCATACCCTATTAGTTCAAACCAATCAAGTTAGGGTGTATACGCTAGAATGTACGGAACATAGTTTAATTGTTTTCTTCTGAGGTCAATCTCCTGATAAAATCTGCTATTTTATTCAGTCCAACCATAGTTTTAAGAAACCATAGCTAACAAATATATTTTGTGATCTCACTGCCAGTTTTGTGGTCAAATGTCTGTTATCCACAAAGTATCTGATCTGCCTGTGGGTTAACAAAACTGCATACGCCATATTTTCTGATGATTTTTGTATTGGTTACTTTGGAATATTTGATGGCAATAGCTACAGTCTACTACCTCCGTGCCATAATATATGATGTTTTGGTAGGCTAAAGTAGCCTACCAAGATGTCATATATTTTGGCATGGAGGTAGTATTGTTTACCTGCATGAAATCTACTTGAAACACTTGTTTAATACTACAATATGTTCAATAGCAGAATAAAGTTGATGGACGACTCAATCAGAATCTCAGGTCACTGTCATTTGGACATTCAAGTCCCCCATCACCAGTATCATATGCTCAAAATGGTCTTGCCAACTATAACAAAGAGGCTTTTGGTCTGCCGAACAGTCCATACAGATCTCATTCAGCCATACTCACAGATGATATAATTTCACCTTCAGCTGGCAGGGAACGTTTATCCCTAGATTCTCCAAGGGGGAGGTACAAGACAACTAATTTGCCTGTTACTAGTCTTGGTTCAAGCAGAGGCTCTCATCTGTTGGCTGGCTCATACAATGGTAATCATGATATGCTCTCAAACAACACACTGCAAAACATTGCTGGAGTTCAAACGGGACAAACTTGGCTCGACACAGATGCTACAGGTAGTGTTCTTGAATTATGATACATGTTTTTTTTATGAACCTGTGGCAGCACAGATGCCTAGTTGCCTTATTGTTTGAATTTTCTTATGACAGCTAACATGTTTTTGGAAAAGGATGAAGTTCATGATTTTGCAAGTCTAAGACATGCACTTCTTGAACAGGTAGATATACTACTCTGAGAAACCAGATTGTTGGAATTGAGCCGTAGTTATTGTGAGTATATATGGTAATTTTATGTTAGTGAAAGTAGTATAGTAGTGATAATGCACATAATTTAATTACTACCATAATTTTTTAGTAGCATCTTTTATTCTACTGCAGTATGAACTGATGGTCGTCACTCACCATGTAGTAACAATTACAGGAACCTAGACCTGGAAACTATAGTTGTTCATGGCATTTAAAATGAACTCACTGCCAGTAAAACTACATCTCATAGGAAGAGAGTTTTTGTTAGTGTGTTCTGGAGCTATGCTATATGGACCAATTTCCTATGAACATTTTATTTTGTGTTCGCTGTTGGTCATACAAGGACCGCACAAAATCTAAAATACTCTGATTTTTACACCATTTCAATAGCGGCCTCTCGAAATATATCTTGTATTGCGAGCACTGTTTTCTCAACTTGTGGTTATGTTTGCTCACAGTGCTGCTGTCTAATTTTTTTTAGCAGGATAGACAAGCTTTTCTAACTGGTGGCAATCCTTTAGCAAAGGAACTAAATATTAAGGAGCTGTACTCTATCCAAAGCAGATTAGCTCAGGAGAAGGCTAGAGAAAATATATATCAACAGAGGTCAGCACTTATTTCCTCCATCTCACATTTTTTGAGTCACATTTATATATGTTCCGATAATGTTATCTTGTGTAAGAATGAACACGTCTGCACATACAAACTGTTATGTCTATAATTTTGCATAATTCAAAATGCCACACCAGGCTTTCTTCTTGGTGAGCATACAGTGCTTGGGCTTTTTATGTGAGTGAACAATAGAAGATTTTCTTTAAACATACTCCCTCCGTTTCTAAATATGTCTTTTTTAGAGATTTCAATATGGATTACATAGGGATGTATATAGACATATTTTAGAGTGTAGATTCACTCATTTTGCTCTGTATGTAGTCCATATTGGAATTTCTAGAAAGACTTATATTTAGGAACGGAGGGAGTACTTGGTTTGCATGCATTATTATTATCTGAAAACTTACCTGTTTTATTTGAATGCTGTTTAAGATAAGAAATTGTTCATATATTGTCAAAATAATATGTTCTGTATATTACTCCCTCCGTTTCTAAATATAAGACCTTTTAGAGATTTCAATAGGAACTACATATGGAGCAAACCGAGTGAATCTACACTCTAAAATATGTTTTATATACATCCGTATGTAGTCCATATTGAAATCTCTAAAAGGTCTTATATTTAGAAACGGAGGGAGTATAATTCAACTTGTATGGGTAGCTTGCATTGAAGTTTAAAGTTTAAGATCTTGAAATTCTACAATACCAGCCAGATCATTTGTGTACCATTATGGAGTATGCTGTATACCTCCTTTTGAGTCACAGTCAATGCTATTGCTTAATATTATTACTTAATAAATCAGTGCCAGTCACTGCCCATCTACTATATCGTAGTCCAGTACCCCGCAAATGAATCAACCACGATGCTCGGTTGTGAAATGATTCTCACATCATGATCTCTCTCTCTAGATTACTAAATGGTAAACGAGTTGTTGGCTAATATTCTCTTGATTGCCTTCACCAGATTCCAGATGCCAGAGTTGCAAGGCCTCATCCAGGAGCAGAATCCCGCGATCGATCTTTGTGGTCTTCATGCAAGTGAGGCGATGCACGTCCTGAACAACGAACTCAACAACCGGAGGAAGATCGCCCGTTCCACGGGCCGCCGGCTCCAGGCCATCATTATCTCTAACCCCCGTACCCCTGCGAGGCTGACCGCCGCCATCGAGCAGTACCTCCTGGAGCACGGCCTTCAGTACACGCAGGCACAGCCGGGCCTCTTCCGCGTCCTGCTGCAGTGAAGTAGCAGGGACCGCCTAGGTGTTTGCGGACACGGCAACAAAACAAGAAAAAGAATGACCTGTACTTCTGTATATGGCAGAGATGAGTAGCAGAATAGAAATGATACAGCGACAATAGTTGGTTGTAATGTTGGTATATCAGGGTTTTTTTGTCGGCAAATACGTTGTAAAATTTGCGGAATTAGGTGACGCGTTGTCCAACAGTAGTAGGGGAAATGTTGCATGCACGCTTTTATGCTGCTGCGTGTTAAAGGCACATATGTTGTTTGGTTCCTTCCTTGTGTTGTGTCCAGCATGTGTGCTAGCTGTAGCTCGTCCGTACCATGGAAGTAGCTGGTTATGGGGATTTCTGCAACAGTTAAACTAGGCAAAGAGACAGGTGCATAGGCTAATTCGGTTCGGTACATATGGCTTCTCGGTTAACACGGTTGTAGTGCTAGCATATTACCGTAAATAAGCAATACATTGGATATATGGTTGATGCCAATTTTGAAACAACAGAACCGCATCATATTTTTGTACATAATCTGAATTACATTTTGCTAATATACTGTCTATTAGCTGCATTCTTAGGTTGAGAATTGCAGTAATCATGTAATCTGCTAGGTAGTTGTTGAACAGTATGATGCTAAGCTTGTTTTATAAACTATACGTTGTGCAAAAGTAGCTATAGGAAAAAGTCAATGCCCTGGTTAGCAAACTACTCCCTACACTCTTATATTATGGGTCGGAGGAGTAGATTTTACTAATAACGACAAACCAAACTGCAGAAACTACTTAAACCTATTCACATGCCTAACTTAGGCCTTGTACCCCCCCCCCCCCCCCCCTCCTAAATATATGTCTTTTTTAGAGATTCTAATATGGACTACATACGAAGCAAAATGAGCGACACTGTAAAGTATGCCTTGTACTTCCCCTGTTTCTAAATATAAGTCTTTTTTAGAGATTCTAATATGGACTACATATGGAAAAAAACTTATATTTAGGAACGGAGGGAGTAGAATGCAAGATGCTTAAGAAGGTGCTTTGTAAAATAAACCATTTTTTCTTAATTATTAGTGCTTATCCAGGAGGGGTGCCTAACTAGCGCTTATCATCTCCAAAGAAGTACCGGTGCTTGAATAAAATATGATTTATTTCTCTAAGCACCTTGCATTGTATAAGGCCTTATCGCAAGTGTGTCAAAATAACACTATAAAGTCAATGTGGTAGACTGAAATTTTGGAAGGCTTAGTCCTACTCAAGTTTGATAGTGAAAAGCCATCCGATCATAAGTAATCAAAGGTTCATTTCGAAGGACCATGTACGAGTCTGAGAATTTGTGATAAGTTAAAGACCATAAACGTGATACACATATCTTTGATAAAAGTTGCATCCGAACCATTTGAAGTAGTTATGACCACACATAGTCAACTACTAATAAATTAACTAAAAGTTGTGCATTGGTAGAAAAGGTCTTTGGTATAAAATACCCACTATCTCTAAACACTTGTGTGTAATAAAAAGATTAAGGCAAGTGGTACTCTAGCAAGCTAAGATCCAGCACAAACAAATTGAGTAAGACTACAATTAGTATGGACGACATGTTAGCCACTTAAGCTAAGCTAAATTCTTTTTAGCAAATCAATGTCAAATGGTAGAACAAGACAAAACATCATTTTATTGGCAATCCATACAATTTTTGTTAGGACAAAAAAAATTGCCACCATATCTTAACAAAACTGTCACTAATAAATACATCTGTCCTAGTCATTAATTGTCAATGCTCTAATAAGGCAACTAGGAGTAGCTAAATAAAACAAATCACCACTTGCATTACCTATTTTTCTAAATGGAATTATTATTACTATTAAACAATAAAATGGATAATACAAATTGCATAAAACATTCAAGCTTTCTTCTTTTCATCAGGACGCGCACAACCAAAACCGTATAAGCCACACCAATGGGTATGAAAATAAAAGTTGCTAGAGATACCAAGGAAATAAACTCTCAAGATGTTGCATAGAAAACTCATGACGCTTTCATGCGAAGACTAGGCTAACATCCATGCTGGACAAACCGATCCCTGACCACCTTCTCCAACTGCGAACACACCACCATCACCAGCTCATGGCCCTCCCTTTGCTGATGTAGTTTTGTGGGTTAGTGATCCGTATAGAAAGATTAAATGTAACCATGTCATCCCTTTATTGGATACACCCATAAAATATTAGTTTCTTGTGAAGATTAGCCGTGTATATATCTGCTTTGTTCAATTGAATGGGTGCATGCATTGCAAATAAATGATGTTTTGTCTTGTCCACACAATGTATATAACCACGTCGCGAAAATAGACGAACATGGGTCTAGGCGCACCGAATTGTTTTTTTGATGGTGAAAAGAATAAAAAAATGTGAAACTTTCTCAGAACAAGCATTGTCTAGTGTATTACTCGCCTATAAAGTTTCGCGAAAAAAATGACTTTTGTGGTATTTTGAACGAGTGAAACCAAAACCGATACTGTATTAAACTTACTATTCACACAGTTTATACTTGCAATTTTGTCTTTTTTGCCAACAATATTATAGAAGCCATTTTGTTTTGAAACTTTACACGTGAGTAATACGCTAGACAATGCTTGTTCCGACAAAGTTTGACATATTTTTTTACTTTTTTTTTTGGCTAATCGGTTGCGTCTGGACCCATGTTCCAAAAATCTGCACCAACCATGTCGTCCCTTTGGTGATCCGTGTAGAAAGATTGTTCCACGCCACTAGATTTTGTACAGCTAAGACATGAGAAAGGATATCACATCAACGTCGATGGTATGCTTGTCCCTTACAATATGTAAAGATGATGGTATTGACGGTTGAGAGGAGTCATGCCCACCCATTTAATTCTCCTGGAATCGCACCTTTAAGCCATCCTCGATGTTGGAGGTCCAAAAGAAAAGAAACCCCTCTTACATTCATAATGCTTGCCCAGAAATGAGAGTCTCACATTTGCACTCTATCTGGATTTAAGCTTCAAAGTTTCTTGAAGGTGCTCCATAAAGAGGATTGTCTAGTCTACTGCAGGATTGACCGCCGACCATCTACCAGAGGTGGTATCATTCTAGAAATTGAACCGCCAGCTATGGAATCTGCTATTAGATTAGCCATTTTTGTTATTACTTTTTGAGTCCAAGGGATTATAGTTGTCGAATCTATAAATTGCATTCAAGTTGCCTCTTTCAGTAAAAAAAATTGTCAGCACATTAGCGAATATTGAAAAGGGATTGGGAAAAGAATGTCTCCTTGACAGGGTCCTTTTATGTTTCGAAGTTATTTTCTTTAACATAAGAAGGGCCTTCCCTTTCGATTCCATTAAAGAAACCGAGCGTTTCTCCTACAAACAAACTACTGCAGAAAAGTAAAAAAGCGACGACAGAACCACCCGGAGAAACAAAAGCGAAGGGGAACAAAGGCGCACACCCGAAGTATACGTGGCCATGGGCAGCCCGGCCCGGACGGCCCGACCCGACCAGGCCCAAAAAAGCCTGGCCCGACCTTGTCCATAGGCCGGGCCTGGGCCTAGATTGCCAGACCGGCCCAGGCCTGAGCCCGCCATATTAGCGATTTAACGAAGAGGCCCGGTCCAAGGCCCGAGGCTTGGATGGGCTTTTACACTGTCGGGCCAGACTTGGGCCTGATTTTTAGGCCCGACACCTGGGCCAGGCCTAAGTTATCTGCATTGGGCTTGGTTAGGCCCAGCCCAGCCCGAAGGATGGCCAGGTATAACCCGTAGTGCTTAGGAGCATTATTTGTTTCGAAGTATACCCTAGCAATTTGTAACAAGATCATTCGTTTTCAGTTCCTACTTGCAATATTTGTGTAGTGTGATTGAGTGTGCCTATATATGCATTGACATACTACCCAAAAAATGAATATTCGGATAATTTGTTTAGTGATGGACTGATGGTACCTAGTTAAGCCATAATTTGCAAGTGTTTTCTTTCGCAGCTGTCTGAGTCTGTATGGAAGGCCACAAGCTCACAGCATGCAACAACAAAAAATGTTCAGATCGAGCTTTTTCTTTTTAATTTCAAGAAATGTATGGCTGGTCTCCATCTTGGCGCCACAAAGCTATCTAATCTTCCCAACACATCAGAATTGAAGGTTGCCATGTCTATACATGGTGGAAGTTTCAAGAACAACTCACGTAGCTAGCTGAGCTAGAACATGGGTATGGTTCGGCAAAGACCAAGTGGAGTGGCCGTGGCGGCGGCTCTAGTTACTCTCCAGCTTCTCCTTCTCCCCTCGCCCGCCTCGTCGCAGGCGCAGGTCCTCCTGCTTCGTTACATGATCCGCGCCAGGCCACTCATCACCAAGGTCGTCACGGATTTCTTGCAGCACCGCGCCGCCGAGGGTGTGACAGACATCTTCCGGCGACAGCAAAATGACGAGAGCGGCGACGTCCCGGTGCCGGCGGGCCCAGACGCGCAGGCGCAGGCTCAGCTGGGCAGTGCGGCTCTCGAAACCGCCGGCCTCGTCGTCTTCGACCTCGCCGTCGGGACGCGGACCATCTCCGGCGTCATGGACATCTCCTCCCAGCTCGTCTGGACGCAGTGCGTGCAGACGCCCCTCTCCGTGCAGCCCACCGAGTCCGGGGGAGGCTCCTTCTCGTGGCTCCCCTGCGCCAGCCCGGCGTGCCAGCGCGTGCTCAGCCGGACCTGCATCCTCGACAGCGACGGCTGCAGCTACGTCGCCACGTACGGCAGCGACGCCACCGCCTACACGTCCGGCTACCTGGCCACCGACACCTTCACCTTCGGGACCACGTCTGTCCCCGGCATGGTGCTGGGCTGCAGCGCCGTGAGCACGGTCGACCTCTCCCTTGCCGGCGCGTCCAGCGTCATCGGCTTTGGCAGAGGGCCCCTCTCCCTCGTGTCACAGCTCAACCTCTCAAGGTTCTCCTACTTCCTCGCGACCGACGACTCCGACAGCTCCGAGACCGTCATCCGTCTGGGCGACGACGCCGTGCCGCGGACCAGTAGCAGCCGCTCCACGCCACTACTCAGAAGCACCATGCACACCGACATGTACTACGTCAGGCTCACCGGCGTCCAGGTCGACGGCAAGGCGCTGAGCAGCATCCCGGCGGGAGCGTTCGAGCTCCAGGCGGACGGCTCCGGCGGGGTGTTCCTGAGCACGACGGTGCCCGTGACGTACCTCGAGGAGGCCGCCTACAGCGTGCTAAGGCGAGCTCTGGTGAGCAGGATCCAATCGCAGGGGGTGAGTCCATTCGACAGCCAGGACCTCGAGCACCTGTGCTACCCGTCGTCGTCCTTTGTTAACGTGAAGGTCCCGAGGCTGACGTTGGTGTTCGACGGCGTGGGAGCGGCGATGGAGCTCAAGCCGGAGAACTACTTCTTCAAGGACGGTGCCGCCGGAGGGCTAGTGTGCCTGACCATACTGCCGTCGAGGGGCGGATCGGTCCTGGGAAGCCTGCTCCAGACGGGCAGGAACATGATCTACGACATTGGTGCCGAACGGCTGACGTTCGAGACCGCGGAGGCGCCGCCGCCGGAGGCTCCTTCTCCGAGCGAAAGGGAGGAGGATGTTTCTCCGAAAGAAAAGAAGACCGCGGAGGCTCCGGCGCTGTCGCTGCGGCTGTGGCAGTGGCTGTCCAAGTTGTCACTGGTGATGAAGATTGTTGTTGTGGCCATCGTTGCGGCCGCGGTGGTGTTTGCCTGGCGTACTTATACAGCTCGCCAGAATGCATTGCCACGGCCAGCTGGACGTCCTGAACAGTGAAGGCCGTGGTACATTGCTTCAAGATTCGTGCTAGCCTTTTGCATTTTTAATCCTCCACTTTAATCACCCGAGCGTCGATGTAGTGCGCCACTAATTAAGGTTGCGACAGACTCGATCCTTACTCACTTGTCAGCGTATCCAGATCAAGATACGCGCGCCACCAAGGGGGTGATGGTCTGGCCGTTGCCCATTTGACACTACACCAGGGTTCCGATATGGCACGTCGCTAAGAGGGTTATGCCCCAACTAATGATGTTCTTCTGGGTTTCATCTTCATAAGAGTGGCTGAGTTTTAATATTGGCTTGCCAAGCTATCACAATTCCCTTCTCCTTTATCTGGGCTTGGGACCGACTATGTTGAGACAACATATGCAGAGTTGGGTTGAGCCCGAAAAATTTGAACATTTTGAAATGTCCTTGCAATCCAGATATAATTTTTCCATAGGGAAAACATTCAGGAAGTCAAGACATGGTGGCACCTGCACCATGAAAAACAGATGGTCTTCATCTCGACGTGAAAGAGCCGCCTTCTCCCAAGTGAGAATATTGTCATGTAGAATCTTCACTTCTTTCGGAAGGATATCGTAAGAATCCCTCGGTATGATGGGTTCATGAGAAATATGGACCAGGCGCAGTGGAGGACGAGGAGAACGAGCCTCTGCTTGGAGATCCCGAGGATTTGTTAATTTGACCTTCGTCTTCTAAACCAGTTTTTGGCTGGCAGTGCCCCATAAATCTTTCTTGTTTGTAGCATCCCGCTTAGTACTGGGTCCACAATATCACCTTTTAACACACCTTTGGCCACATTGCACAATGTATTCGGAGTCAGCACTGGTAGGGAGGGTCGTTGCTCGTCAATGTAGTTATCTGGAGGCGTCCCCCGTGGCAGAGCAGACATGATATAGTCATGATTAAAAAATGAATCAACGTCCACCTACTCCTCCTTGTCGTCCATGGCCTCATCAGGACTAGCCATCGGATCCTTAGGACCTTCTTTATGTTTGGTTGGACCCAAAGGAGATGGTTCGCTTGTAGCGGAAGCAGGCGGGGTAATCGACGGAGAGGGCATTTCGTCTAGGATGTCATGCCCAAATAAATTAGATCCTTTGGCCACCTAAGGGGCGATATCTGGAATTCGAAGAGTTTCATCTTCTGTGTGTCGGCCCCTTTAGTTTGTTCAAGATGTTCCACATCTCCGTAACCGGGTTCCACCTTAACCACTTCAACCTGAAACATGTCGGTTGGCAAATGCATGTTGTGCATCACCTTCTGTTTGGGTCGTATGATTAAGCCTATTGCAACTTATAAGTTGGTCTGCTAGACCCTCCACTAGAGTGGTGGGACTAAACTTTGCACACCCCTTTGTCATGCATGAATGGGCCATATGGGACTCTGGGATTTTCCCTAGGAATTATTGAAAATAATGATGGACTAAAATCTAATAATTACAACACTCGGCAAACATGGGAGTAAGAAGTGTTATTCCTATATTGAAAAAGGATCATTGTATATTGTCTTGAAATTTTGACACCAAAACTGCGAAGAAGCATTGAACACCAAAACCACAAAGCCTTGAATTTTTTTGAGTTGCATGTAATGCATGAAGATTTTAGCGATTTGTACCCTCAGACTACCCATGCAAGACTTCCACATTATTTCAAAATTTGGTTTGCATAGGAACAATAGTTAGAACACAACATGTTATAATCTGAATTACTGGAACTTTAACATGCCATTGTAGCCATTATATATATTTACCTATTGGAAGAAGATATGTACTTATAATACTATGAAATTCAAATCATTCCCAAGCATTCTTGTTGTTAGTGTTGGGGAACGTTGCAGAAAACAAAAGTTTTCCTACGGTTTCACCAACATCCATCTATGAGTTCATCTAGCAACGAGTGATCGGATTGCATCTACATACCTTTGTAGATCACGCGCGGAAGCGTTCAAAGAACGGGGATGAGGAAGTCGTACTCGACGTGATCCAAATCACCGGAGATCCTAGCGCCGAACGGACGGCACCTCCGTGTTCAACACACGTACGGTCAGCGTGACGTCTCCTCCTTCTTGATCCAGCAAGGGGGGAGGAGAGGTTTATGAAGATCCAGCAGCACGACGGCGTGGTGGTGGATGCAGCAGTCACCGCAGCAGGGCTTCGCCGTTCTTCTGCGAGAGGGAGAGGTGTAGCAGGGGAGAGGGAGGTGCCAAGAGTCAAGGGTGCGGCTGCCCCTCCCTCCCCCCTTTATATAGGCTCCCCTAGGGGGGCGCCGGCCCTAGGAGATGGGATCTCCTAGGGAGGACGGCGGCCAAGGGTGGAGTGGCCCCCAAGGCAAGTGGGGCGCCCCCCCCACCCTAGGGTTTCCAACCCTAGGCGCGGGGGGTGGGCCAAGGGGGGCGCGCCAGCCCACTATGGGCCGGTTCCCCTCCCCACTTCAGCCCATGGGGCCCTTCGGGATGGGTGGTCCCACCCGGTGGACCCTCGGGACCCATCCGGTGGTCCCGATACAATACCGGTGACCCCCGAAACTCTCCCGATGGCCGAAACCGCACTTTCTATATATAATTCTTCACCTCCGGACCATTCCGGAACTCCTCGTGACGTCCGGGATCTCATCCGGGACTCCGAACAACTTTTGGGTTACTACATATTCATATCTCTACAACCCTAGCGTCACCGAACCTTAAGTGTGTAGACCCTACGGGTTCGGGAGACATGTAGACATGACCGAGATGGCTCTCCGGTCAATAACCAACAGCGGGATCTGGATACCCATGTTGGCTCCCACATGCTCTAGATGATCTCATCGGATGAACCACGATGTCGAGGATTCAAGCAACCCCGTATACAATTCCCATTGTCAATCGGTACGTTACTTGCCCGAGATTCGATCGCCGGTATCCCAATACCTCGTTCAATCTCGTTACCGGCAAGTCACTTTACTCGTACCGTAATGCATGATCCCGTGACCAGACACTTGGTCACTTTGAGCTCATTATGATGATGCATTACCGAGTGGGCCCAGAGATACCTCTCCGTCATACGGAGTGACAAATCCCAGTCTTGATCCGTGTCAACCCAACAGACACTTTCGAAGATACCCGTAGTATACCTTTATAGTCACCCAGTTACGTTGTGACGTGTGGTACACCCAAAGCACTCCTACGGTATCCGGGAGTTACACGATCTCATGGTCTAAGGAAAAGATACTTGACATTGGAAAAACTCTAGCAAACGAACTATACGATCTTGTGCTATGTTTAGGATTGGGTCTTGTCCATCACATCATTCTCCTAATGATGTGATCTCGTTATCAATGACATCCAATGTCCATAGTCAGGAAACCATGACTATCTGTTGATCAACGAGCTAGTCAACTAGAGGCTTACTAGGGACATGTTGGTGTCTATGTATTCACACATGTATTACGATTTCCGGATAACACAATTATAGAATGAATAAAAGACAATTATCATGAACAAGGAAATATAATAATAATCCTTTTATTATTGCCTCTAGGGCATATTTCCAACAGTCTCCCACTTGCACTAGAGTCAATAATCTAGTTACATTGTGATGAATCGAACACCTATGGAATTCTGGTGTTGATCATGTTTTGCTCTAGGGAGAGGTTTAGTCAAGGATCTGCTACATTCAGGTCCGTATATACTTTACAAATATCTATGTCTCCATCTTGAACATTTTCACGAATGGAGTTGAAGCGACGCTTGATGTGCCTGGTCTTCTTGTGAAACCTGGGCTCCTTGGCAAGTGCAATAGCTCCAGTGTTGTCGCAGAAGAGTTTGATCGGCCCCGACGCATTGGGTATGACTCCTAGGTCGGTGATGAACTCCTTCACCCAAATTGCCTCATGCGCTGCCTCCGAGGCTGCCATGTACTCCGCTTCACATGTAGATCCCGCCACGACGCTCTACTTGCAACTGCACCAGCTTACTGCCCCACCATTCAAAATATACACGTATCCGGTTTGTGACTTAGAGTCATCCAGATCTGTGTCGAAGCTAGCATCGACGTAACCCTTTACAACGAGCTCTTCGTCACCTCCATAAACGAGAAACATTTCCTTAGTCCTTTTCAGGTACTTCAGGATATTCTTGACCGCTGTTTAGTGTTCCTTGCCGGGATTACTTTGGTACCTACCTACCAAACTTACGGCAAGGTTTACATCAGGTCTGGTACATAGCATGGCATACATAATAGACCCTATGGCTGAGGCATAGGGGATGACACTCATCTCTTCTATATCTTCTACCGTGGTCGGACATTGAGCTGAGCTCAATTTCACACCTTGCAACACAGGCAAGAACCCCTTCTTAGACTGATCCATATTGAACTTATTCTATATCTTATCAAGGTATGTGCTTTGTGAAAGACCTATGAGGCGTCTTGATCTATCTCTATAGATCTTGATGCCTAATATATAAGCAGCTTCTCCAAGGTCCTTCATTGAAAAACTCTTATTCAAGTAGGCCTTAATGCTGTCCAAAAGCACTATATCATTTCCCATCAAAAGTATGTCATCTACATATAATATGAGAAATGCTATAGAGCTCCCACTCACTTTCTTGTAAACGCAGGCTTCTCCATAAGTCTGCATAAACCCAAACGCTTTGATCATCTCATCAAAGCGAATGTTCCAACTCCGAGATGCTTGCACCAGCCCATAAATCGAGCGTTGGAGCTTGCACACCTTGTCAGCATTCTTAGGATCGACAAAACCTTCCGGCTGCATCATATACAATTCTTCCTTAAGGAAACCATTAAGGAATGCCGTTTTGACGTCCATTTGCCATATCTCATAATAATATAATGCGGCAATTGCTAACATGATTCGGACGGACTTCAGCTTCGCTACGGGTGAGAAAGTCTCATCGTAGTCAACCCCTTGAACTTGTCGATAACCCTTAGCGACAAGCCGAGCTTTATAGATGGTCACATTTCCATCCGCGTCTGTCTTCTTCTTAAAGATCCATTTATTCTCTATGGCTCGCCGCTCAATGGGCAAGTCAGTCAAAGTCCATACTTCGTTTTCATACATGGATCCTATCTCGGATTTCATGGCTTCCAGCCATTTGTTGGAATCCGGGCCCGCCATCGCTTCTTCATAGTTCGAAGGTTCACCGTTGTCTAACAACATGATTTCCAAGACATGGTTGCCGTACCACTCTGGTGTGGAACGTGTCCTTGTGGACCTATGAAGTTCAGTAGAAACTTGATCTGAAGTTTCATGATCATCATTAACTTCCTCTCTAGTCGGTGTAGGCACCTCAGGAACATTTTATTGAGTTGCACCACTTTCCGGTTCAAGAGGTAATACTTCATCAAGTTCTACTTTCCTCCCACTTACTTCTTTCGAGAGAAACTCCTTCTCTAGAAAGGATCCATTCTTGACAACAAAGATCTTGCCTTCGGATCTGAGGTAGAAGGTATACCCAATAGTTTCTTTAGGGTATCCTATGAAGACATATTTTTCCGACTTGGGTTTGAGCTTTTCAGGTTGAAGTTTCTTGACATAAGCATCGCATCCCCAAACTTTTAGAAACGACAGCTTAGGTTTCTTCCCAAACCATAATTCATACGGTGTCGTCTCAACGGATTTCGACGGAGCCCTATTTAAAGTGAATGCGGCAGTCTCTAAAGCATAGCCCCAAAATGATAGCGGTAAATCGGTAAGAGACATCATAGATCGCACCATATCTAATAGAGTGCGATTACGACGTTCGGACACACCATTACGCTGAGGTGTTCCAGGCGGCGTTAGTTGTGAAACTATTTCACATTTTCTTAAGTGTGTGCCAAACTCGTGACTCAAGTATTCTCCTCCACGATCTGATCGCAAGAACTTGATTTTCCTGTCACGTTGATTCTCAACCTCACTCTGAAATTCCTTGAACTTTTCAAAGTTCTCAGACTTGTGTTTCATTAAATAGACATACCCATATCTACTCAAGTCATCAGTGAGGGTGAGAACATAATGATAGCCACCGCGAGCCTCAACACTCATTGGACCGCACACATCAGTATGTATGATTTCCAATAAGTTGGTTGCTCGCTCCATTGTTCCTGAGAATGGAGTCTTGGTCATTTTACCCATGAGGCATGGTTCACACGTGTCAAATGATTCGTAATCAAGAGACTCCAAAAGTCCATCTGCATGGAGCTTCTTCATGCGTTTGACACCTATGTGACCAAGGCAGCAGTGCCACAAGTATGTGGGATTATCATTATCAACCTTACATCTTTTGGTATTCACACTATGAATATATGTAGCATTACGCTCGAGATTCATTAAGAATAAACCATTCACCATCGGAGCATGACCATAAAACATATCTCTCATATAAATAGAACAACTATTATTCTCGGATTTAAATGAGTAGCCATCTCGAATTAAACGAGATCCTGATACAATGTTCATGCTCAAAGCTGGCACTAAATAACAATTATTGAGGTTTAAAACTAATATCGTAGGTAAATGTAGAGGTAGCGTGCCGACGGCGATCACATCGACCTTGAAACCATTCCTGACGCGCATCGTCACCTCGTCCTTCGCCAGTCTCCGCTTATTCCGCAGCTCCTGCTTTGAGTTACAAATGTGAGAAACCGCACCGGTATCAAATACCCAGGAGCTACTACGAGTACTGGTAAGGTACACGTCAATTACATGTATATCACATATACCTTTCGTGATGCCGGCCTTCTTGTCCGCTAAGTATTTGGGGCAGTTCCGCTTCCAGTGACCACTTCCCTTGCAATAAAAACACTCAGTCTCGGGCTTGGGTCCATTCTTTGGCTTCTTCCCGGCAGCTTGCTAGCCGGGCGCGGCAACTCCCTTGCCGTCCTTCTTGAAGTTCTTCTTACCCTTGCCTTTCTTGAACTTAGTGGTTTTATTCACCATCAACACTTGATGTTCCTTTTTGACTTCTACCTCTGCTGATTTCAGCATTGCAAATACTTCAGGAATGGTCTTTTCCATCCCCTGCATATTGAAGTTCATCACAAAGCTCTTGTAGCTTGGTGGAAGCGACTGAAGGATTCTGTCAATGACCGCGTCATCCGGGAGATTAACTCCCAGCTGAGTCAAGCGGTTATGTAATCCAGACATAGTGAGTATGTGCTCACTGACAGAATTGTTTTCCTCCATCTTACAGCTGAAGAACTTGCCGGAGACTTCATATCTCTCGACCCGGGCATGATCTTGAAAAACCATTTTCAGCTCTTCGAACATCTCATATGCTCCGTGTCTCTCCAAACGCTTTTGGAGCCCCGGCTCTAAGCTGTAAAGCATGCCGCACTGAACGAGGGAGTAATCATCGGTACGTGTCTGCCAAGCGTTCATAACATCTTGTTCTGCAGGGAGAGCAGGTGCTTCACCTAGCGGTGCTTGTAGGACATAATCTTTCTTGGCAGCTATGAGGATGATCCTCAGGTTCCGGACCCAGTCCGTATAATTGCTGCCATCGTCTTTCAGCTTGGTTTTCTCTAGGAACGCGTTGAAGTTGAGGACAACGTTGGCCATTTGATCTATAAGACATATTGTAAATATTTTAGACTAAGTTCATAATAATTAAGTTCATCTATTTAATGAACTCCCACTCAGATAGACATCCCTCCAGTCATCTAAGTATAACATGATCCGAGTTAACTAGGCCGTGTCTGATCATCACGTGAGACGGACTAGTCAACATCGGTGAACATCTTCATATTGATCGTATCTTCTATACGACTCATGCTCGACCTTTCGGTCTTCTGTGTTCCGAGGCCATGTCTGTACATGCTAGGCTCGTCAAGTCAACCTAAGTGTTTGCATGTGTAAATCTGTCTTACACCCGTTGTATGTGAACGTTGGAATCTATCACACCCGATCATCACGTGGTGCTTCGAAACAACGAACTGTCGCAACGGCGCACAGTTAGGGGGAATACTTTCTTGAAATTATTATGAGGGATCATCTTATTTACTACCGTCGTTCTTAGTAAACAGGATGCAAAAACATGATAAACATCACATGCAATCAAATAATAATAGTGACATGATATGGCCAATATCACATAGCTCCTTTGATCTCCATCTTGGGGCTCCATGATCATCTTGTCACCGGCATGACACCATGATCTCCATCATCATGATCTTCATCATTGTGTCTCCATGAAGTTGCTCGCCAACTATTACTTCTACTACTATGGCTAACACATTTAGCAATAAAGTAAAGTAATTTACATGGCATTTCTCAATGACACGTAGGTCATACAAAAAATAAAGACAACTCCTATGGCTCCTGCCGATTGTCATACTCATCGACATGCAAGTCGTGATTCCTATTACAATAGCATGAACATCTCATACATCACATATATATCATTCATCATTCATCACAACTTTGGCCATATCACATCACAAAACACTTGCTGCAAAAACAAGTTAGACGTCCTCTAATTGTTGTTGCAAGTTTTACGTGGCTGCAATAGGGTTCTAGCAAGAACGTTTTGTTACCTACGTGAAAGCCACAACGTGATTTGTCAACTTCTATTTACCCTTCATAAGGACCCTTTTCATCGAATCCGCTCCAACTAAAGTGGGAGAGACAGACACCCGCCAGCCACCTTATGCAACTAGTGCATGTCAGTCGGTGGAACCGGTCTCACGTAAGCGTACGTGTAAGGTTGGTCCGGGATGCTTCATCCCACAATACTGCTGAAGCAAAATAAGACTAGTAGCGGCAAGAAGTTGACAACATCTACGCCCACAACAAATTGTGTTCTACTCGTGCAAAGAGAACTACGCATAGACCTAGCTCATGATGCCACTGTTGGGGAACGTTGCAGAAAACAAAAATTTTCCTACGGTTTCACCAAGATCCATCTATGAGTTCATCTAGCAACGAGTGATCAGATTGCATCTACATACCTTTGTAGATCACGCGCGGAAGCGTTCAAAGAACGGGGATGAGGAAGTCGTACTCGACGTGATCCAAATCACCGGAGATCCTAGCGCTGAACGGACGGCACCTCCGTGTTCAACACACGTACGGTCAGCGTGACGTCTTCTCCTTCTTGATCCAGCAAGGGGGGAGGAGAGGTTGATGAAGATCCAGCAGCACGACGGCGTGGTGGTGGATGCAGCAGTCACCGCAGCAGGGCTTCGCCGTTCTTTTGTGAGAGGGAGAGGTGTAGCAGGGGAGAGGGAGGCGCCAAGAGTCAAGGGTGCGGCTGCCCCTCCCTCCCCCCCTTTATATAGGCTCCCCTAGGGGGGCGCCGGCCCTAGGAGATGGGATCTCCTAGGGGGGCGCCGGCCAAGGGTGGAGTGGCCCCCAAGGCAAGTGGGGCGCCCCCCCACCCTAGGGTTTCCAACCCTAGGCGCGGGGGGTGGGCCAAGGGGGGCGCACCAGCCCACTATGGGCTGGTTCCCCTCCCCACTTCAGCCCATGGGGCCCTCCGGGATGGGTGGTCCCACCCGGTGGACCCTCGGGACCCATCCGGTGGTCCCGGTACAATACCGGTGACCCCCGAAACTCTTCCGATGGCCGAAACTGCACTTCCTATATATAATTCTTCACATCCGGACCATTCCAGAACTCCTCATGACGTCCGGGATCTCATCCGGGACTCCGAA
The DNA here is from genome assembly GCF_056163025.1 of Triticum urartu. Lineage (NCBI taxonomy): Eukaryota > Viridiplantae > Streptophyta > Magnoliopsida > Poales > Poaceae > Triticum > Triticum urartu. The sequence continues at coordinate 567,332,530 of NC_141876.1, forward strand.
CAACTTTTGGGTTACTACATATTCATATCTCTACAACCCTAGCATCACCGAACCTTAAGTGTGTAGACCCTACGGGTTCGGGAGACATGTAGACATGACCGAGATGGCTCTCCGGTCAATAACCAACAGCGGGATCTGGATACCCATGTTGGCTCCCACATACTCTCGATGATCTTATCGGATGAACCACGATGTCGAGGATTCAAGCAACCCCGTATACAATTCCCTTTGTCAATCGGTACGTTACTTGCCCGAGATTCGATCGTCGGTATCCCAATACCTCGTTCAATCTCGTTACCGGCAAGTCACTTTACTCGTACCGTAATGCATGATCCCGTGACCAGACACTTGGTCACTTTGAGCTCATTATGATGATGCATTACCGAGTGGGCCCAGAGATACCTCTCCGTCATACGGAGTGACAAATCCCAGTCTTGATCCGTGTCAACCCAACAGACACTTTCGGAGATACCCGTAGTATACCTTTATAGTCACCCAGTTACGTTGTGACGTTTGGTACACCCAAAGCACTCCTACGGTATCCGGGAGTTACGCGATCTCATGGTCTAAGGAAAAGATACTTGACATTGGAAAAACTCTAGCAAACGAACTATACGATCTTGTGCTATGTTTAGGATTGGGTCTTGTCCATCACATCATTCTCCTAATGATGTGATCTCATTATCAATGACATCCAATGTCCATAGTCAGGAAACCATGACTATCTGTTGATCAACGAGCTAGTCAACTAGAGGCTTACTAGGGACATGTTGGTGTCTATGTATTTACACATGTATTACGATTTCCGGATAACACAATTATAGCATGAATAAAAGACAATTATCATGAACAAGGAAATATAATAATAATCCTTTTATTATTGCCACTAGGGCATATTTCCAACAGTTAGTATTAGTAATATGTAAAAAATGTTAGGCTTTAAAAGTAAATAGAACAAACGGGAGGCATGACTAAGCTTTCAGACATATAAAGAATATGTTGTTCATTTGCAAATAACAAACTCGAGAAAGGAAAAAGTAATACATCTGTTATGGATGCTCTCAATGTAGGACTTGATTTGACATTTCTCTATGAGTCATATATAAACATTAAAGTTTTGGCAGCCAAAAAAAATTGAACAGGTTTACATGAAGAGAGAAACATAGATCTTCTCTCTGTAAATAACTACTATATCCGTCCTGGTTTATTAGCCCCCTAGTATTCAGGGTCATATTTTAACCATGATCCCAACTAATAAAATATAACTTATACATAGCAAAAATTATATTAGAAAAAATATGTTCAAGTACAAATCCAACTATATCATTTTTGGTGACATACATTAACATTGTGTTAGTTAAATTTATGGTCAAAATTAGGCACAAAATACGAAGAAGACCAATAAACTAGAATGGAGGTAGTACATACTCAACTAACCAGCAATTGGGTACACTGTCATGTTAGAGGACTAGGCACTATCTACATGAATCGAGAATTGTCCAGGTCTAGGCCTTAATGAGGAGGGGGGATTTGTGGTGACAGACTGGTGGCTGTCGGGTTAGAGGACAAGTCCCATGTTCAGCAAGAGAGGATAAGAGGACTATGTAGATGTTGCCCACCAAGAGTGCCCTGAAGCCAAGAATATATTGGGAATTGTGGAATTTGAGAGATGGGCGTGCTTTACCTAGATGATGTGAACCATCAACATCGTCATGACCATCGCATTGGTGGAGTAGGGACTGGAGGTAGAGACGTGGTTGACGATGAAGGATTCAAGTGACAGAGGATGTCGCGTTCTAACAGTAAACCGCACCTCCTCGTCCGGCAAAATCGAATTGTCGGTCGCTCCATGTTCGTCGTCAGTAATGGGGATGGGAGCAGTGGCGGAGCCAGCCAGCTGATGGAACCGGGGCAAAATCTTTGCACAACGATGTTGCCCAGCATTTGCCCAACTAATTAGTAATGTTAATCATGGTTTCTTTGTGTTGTTTAGTCAAGAATGGCCGAAGTAGCCCGGGCAGCTGCCCCAGGTCGTCGGGAGCTAGATCCGCCATTGGATGGGAGAGGCGATGACACCAGTTGCAGTTTTTTTTCATCGCAGGGTGATGGACGTAGGTTGATTGGATGAACGCGTTGTTGACAGGGGCGGTTAAGGAGAATATGGAAGGGGGCTGATTGTGACGGTGTTGCAGGGAATTTCCTATTTGTCGCATTTTGCAGCAAATAGTCGACCATATGCACACTCAATAGAAAAATGGGGCCGACCTACTAAGCGTGCGAGCCACCAGTTTTGTGAACCTCCTAAAGGTTCATGACCGGTTTTGGGAACCTTCTAGAAAGGTCCTAAACATATTTTTTTCTTTTCTTTCTTTTTCTGCTTTTTGTTTTTATTTTGATTTTTCTTATTTTTTTGTTTCTTATATTCATTAAATTCATAATTTCAAAAATGCTCTTATTTTCATTTTTGTTCAGATTTTCAGAAAATATTAGCATTTTTAAAAAAATCATGTCTTTAAAAAATTCCTGACAATTTTTAGGAAGTGTTCAAAATTTTGAAATTTTTCACATTTTTAAAAATTGCTCAGAATTTTTAAAAAGTTTTCATGTTTACAAAAAAAATAATGCTTTTTTAAGAACTCATAATTTTAAAATGTCTAGATTTTCAAAAATTGTTCACATTTCCTAAATTTGTTCAGATTTTCAAAAATTGTTTGCGTTTTTAAATAATGTTAAAAAAATCACTTTTAGAAAACCGTTCAGACTTTCAACAAAGCAAAAAAAATTCAAGAAATTTTCAAAAAGGTTCTAAACATTTTTTATCTGCCGCAAGAGATATTTCTTTTAATGTTTGGCGGTGTTCACAATCACCAGCGCCCATCAGCTCTAGTGGGTAGCAACAACAATTCAGCAACTAGAGGTCCCAAATTCGATCACAAGCCGGCGCTCAGCTTTTTCGGGGATTTTTATAATGCACACTTGCACCACAACGACCCGGGCGATACAACGTCAAGCTTGTATGTAAGTGGGCCGGCCCAATCAGGCTCTGTCCCCCTGTGCGGCGTGCGGCATCGTGGGCATTTCCTATTTAGCGCTGCAGGCGCCCGTTATAGGGCATTTCGCAAACGGGCGCCTGCAGCCGCTGCGACCTGGGCCGGCCCATGTATATCTTCTTCTTTTCTGTTTAAAAGTTCAAAAAATGTGCGCCGCGAAAGTTCGAACTCACGATCAGTTGCAGCGACCCCAACACAGCTACCACTAGGCCATCGAACAACCACTGTTTCGTAACTGGCTTTTTTTGTTTTTATTTGTATCTTCAATCGCGGGAATCCCTTGGTTTTGGGAAGCGTCAAAAAACTTCCCAAGCCGGTTTTTTCACGGTTCATTGGTCATTTCTGGGGCGGTTGTTATCCGGGTATTCTTATTTTTTTCATTTTTTAAATATGTGTTCTTTTTTCCTTTGAATCTGTTCCTTCTGTATTTTTGAATGGACTTTTTTTCAAATGCAATGAACCTTTTTGATAATGATGCACTTTTAAAAAAAATCGAGGATTTCTTTCCAAATTTGATGAGCCTTTTTTCCAAATCCAGTCAACTTTTTCCAAAATTGTGAACTTTTCAAAAATCCATGAACTGTTTTTCAATTTTTGTGAAATTTTCTAAAAAATCATGAACTTGTTTTTCAAACTCGATGAACTTTCTTCGAAAATTCATGAGCTTTTTTCAATCTCAATGAGCTTTTTTTCAAGTTTGTGAACTTTTCTAGAAAATTGATGAACTTTTTTTGAAAATCCACGAACTTTTTTAAATTTGCTGAACTTTTTGTTTAAAAATTGATGAACTTTTTTCAAGTTTGTGACCTTTTCTTGAAAATTGATGAACTAATTTTGAAATCCATGAACTTTTTTCAATTTCGATGAACTTTTTTCAAATTTCGATGAACATATTCAAAATCGATGAGCTTTTGTTTGAAAATTGATGAACGTTTTTCAAGTTTGGAATTTTTCTTGAAAATCGATGAACTTTGTTCGAAATCTATGGACCTATTCAAATTCACGATTTTTGTTTGTCAAATAATTCAAAAAATAGTAATTGGTACAGTTTTGTCCAATAAAATAGCACTGCAACACTGTTATTACATAATTTGCGCTGTTACCTATCACTAGTCGTAAGTAGTCCGAGTGGTTAGCAGAACTCGTTTGTTAGTGAAATCGCACATGTTCGAAATCTGTCCAGAGCATTAATTTCTAAATTCAGTTGTACTTCTTACAAACAATTTTCCTTTCAAACAACTAAATTACTGGAAGCCAGATCCAAATTCTTAAAGATTTCAATCAGCAGGTTTCTGTGACTTATGGAGATTTTTCCACTGTTAAGAAAGTTTGTTCCATATTTTGTTCAAGCATATTTCAATTCATACATATTCAGAAAGAAATTTGCAGTTCGAATTGTACTGTCGAAAGGTAGAAGAAACAACAGAACGAACAAACAGCAGAACGAAGAAACAGTCGAAAGAAACAGTATAAGCGCGCAACTACTTGGGCCAGTGAAGAAACAGCCCAGCAACGACGCCCTACAGGCGCCACTTAAGGTAACCGGCGCAGAAGGCACCAACTAGGAGCTCCCGGCATCGTGCGCAAGACGCTGTGTGTAGGAGCTCCAAGGGCCTAGGTACTTGCTTGATGGGCTTTGTGCAAGCTTCAGGCCCAGTTAACCACAATGTGTTGATTTTTCTACAAGAATAATCACTCTCAGTACACCTAGCCCACTTAGTGGATCAAAAACATAGATGTTCGTGGTAATATAATATGTTACCGTAACATAACAGAAATGTAGAAGGCAAAATGAGCCTACATCTAAATAAATGAAGACTTATTGATATACCACTATAAAGATAGTAACAGATGTATGTTACCAGTTTAAATTACTTTCTAGTATTACCGGTATATATGAGAGTCCACAGTTTTACCGTCCTTACTAAATGGGACCTGTGCTGTGCAGGGGAAATCTGCCCATGACGTTGATCATAATGGTTCGACAACGAGTAGGTGCTCACCTACAATTATTTTGATTATGAATTAAAATAGCCACAAAGTTCCAGGCAGCACTATATGAATGTGAAACATCATATGTCTGAAATTGAGTACGATATAAATGTCTTGGAACTTGTGGCTATTTTAAGAATCAAAATAATTGTCGGCCAGCCGGCCCGACCATGAGGTAGCAAGAGCAGTACGTACGTACTGTAGAGAGATCAACAAAGGCCGGCAACGACGGCCACAGTACTGACAAATCAAAAACTAATACCGGCAACGAGCAACGGGCGCCACACCATCGACAATGCAGGCAGCATACTTGCCGGCGATGTCGGCGAGGCAGCGCGCGAGCTCGGCCGGCGTCGAGAGCAACGCCATGTGGTCCGCGCCGTGGATTTCCCTGACCTCGTCCACGGGGTAGTTCTGCACCATCCACCGTTGGAACCCCTCGAAGATGGCGTTGTCGTCCTTGAGGACGATGAACACCTTGCGCACAGACCCGTAGCGAGCCTCGGTGTACGGTGGCTGCAGTTTCAGGTCGTCCACGAACATCGAGCCGACCCTCATCAGGGATCTTCCCAGCGTGAGGTCCTGCCAACAACATGCAACGGCGTTAGGATTAATTTCCTAACGCCGGGTATTAACAGAGCGACAGGTGTTACCTCCGGCGAGCACACCTGGTAGAACTTTGCTCGGGTGACCAGCGGCCCGAACCGCATGGAAGTAGGGAGCTTGCCCTCAGGATCTTGAGGCTTAAACTCCATGTCCATAGTCCATTCTCCGCTCCATGTACTTTTTAGATCCAGCAAACATTCATCAGTAGTACTTACTAGTACATAAGCTGGTGTATGTTGGTTGTTGAGTATATTGTGTACGTGTATATTTGTGTGTAGGGCCCATCTCCTGTTTCCTTTGTATAGTTGAGGTCGTGGTCCATCTCTGTACTTATATATACGTGTCTGGTGCACCGATCAATACATTGAGATTGCACAGCCCATATCTTGTCCTTCTACATGGTATCTATCGCAACACGATCCTAACCCTAGCCGCCACTGCCGTCGCGCCTCCGCGCCGCCGCCGGCGCCGCCCCTCCTCCCCGCCGCGGCCGCCACCCTCCTTCCGGTCGCCGCCGCTGCCGTTGGTCACCGCTGCCTCTCCCACCATCTCGCTCGCCGCCGCCGCCTCCTCTCCAAGGCCGCCGCCGCCGCGGGCTCCCGCTTCCGCCTCCCTCACCCGCGCCGCAACCCTCCCCTCCCCTCCCACCCGCGCCGCTAACCTCCCCCTCCCCTCCCACCCGCGCCGCACCCCGTCTCCCTCCACCCGCGCCGAACCCTAGCCATGAGCTCCTCCTCGTCCACCGTTTTCAACCCGTTTGCCGGTCCCGATGTCACTCTCGTCCGCGACCTCAACATCCACGAGCACGTTCCGGTCAAGCTTGATCACACCACCACCTCCTACTCCGCTTGGAAGCGGTATTTTTTGCTTGTGTTCCGTGAGTACCTCCTGCACGGCCACGTGGACGGCACCGTGGACTCGGCGCTCATGATCCACGACGAGGAGTAGATGGTCCTCGACGCCACCATCATCCGCTGGTTCTACCTTACCATCTCCAGCGACCTCTTTCACACCGTGGTGAACGACGAGGACGACGCCTATGCGGTCTGGACCAAGCTCAACGGCCTCTTCACCGACAATCGGCTGCATCGCAAGGTCCTGCTCTATGGTGAGTTTTACGGGTGCCAGCAACTTGACTCATCCATCGATGATTTTTGCATGCGCCTCAAGAAGCTCGCCGATGAGCTTCGTGATCTCGGGGAAAAGATTGGCGACGAGCTCCTCATCAGCACCCTCTCCGGCGGCCTCAACGAGGACTTCGGGAACGCCGCCTCCAATATCACCCTCATCCCGGAGCCCACCTTCGCCAAGGTGGTCGCGTACCTCAAGTTGGAGGAGCGCCGGATGCGGGTGGCACGGACTTGCGCGACCCACACCGCCCTCGTCGCAGGCATCCGCAGGGGTTCGGCCCCGCCACCGCCACGCCCGACGCCGCCCCAGTCGGCGGCGCCCGCCTTCCCACCCGGGTTCCCGCCCGCACCGGCCGCCCCCTTCCCGCCGCCCCAGCCGGCGGCCAACGCGGGGGGGGGGGGGGGGGGTGGTCGTCGCGGCGGTCATCGTGGCGGCCGCAAGCAGGGGGGCGGCGGCGGTGCTCAGGGAGGAGCGCCCCGCCCGCCACAGCAGGCCCCTCAGCCGGCCCCGTGGTACGCCGGCCAAAACCTATGGACCGGCGTTGTCCACGCTTACTCCATGCCGGTTCCTCGGGCCCCTGCTCCAGGCCTTCTCGGCACTCGGCCTCAGCCACACCAGGCGTACTACCCCGCGCCGCAGCCCTACGCGGCGCCCTACGGTCAGCAGCCGCCGTCAGGTGGGCCGCCGCTGCTGCCCCTGACGGCTGCGCCGCCTCTCCCGCCGGCACCGTGGGACCCGGCCCTCCCGGCGGCTCTCCACAACGCTCCCTCCCTGTCCAGCTACACCGGCGGCGGCGATTGGTACATGGACATCGGCGCCACCGCTCACATGGCGGCGTACCCCGGTAACCTTCACACCGCTCATCCTGTCCACACCTCCAACCGCATCAGCGTCGGTGACGGCTCTTCCCTTCCCATCACTCATATTGGTCATACATATTTTCCGTCTAACTCCATTCCTATATCCATGTCTAATATCCTCGTTTCTCCTGAACTTATTAAAAATCTTGTTTCTGTCCGTTCTCTTACACGTGAAAATCCGGTTACCGTCGAATTTGACGCATGTGGTTTTTCTGTTAAGGACGCTCGCACGCGGATGGTGCTCCACCGATGTGACAGCCCCGACGAGCTCTACCCGGTTCACTCCGCCACCTCCACCACTTCCGCCGCCCCTGTCGCTTTCGCCACCGGGAGTGGATCTTTGGCATGCTCGCTTGGGTCATCCTAATCCTGCCACCCTTCGCCACATACTTCGGAGTTTTTCTTTCACGTGTAATAAGAACGAGGATCACTCGTGTCATGCATGTCGCCTCGACAAACATGCTCGTCTTCCGTTTAGGGCTTCTTCTTTTGTTGCATCATACCCGTTTGAGTTAATTCATAGTGATGTTTGGACCTCTCCTGTTGCCAGTAATACGGGCTTTCTTTATTATCTTGTCATACTTGATGATTTTTCGCATTATGTGTGGACCTTCCCGTTGCGCCGCAAGTCGGATGTTATATCCACTCTCGCCGCGTTCCACTCCTATGTTCTCATGCAGTTTAGTCGTCCCATTCTCACGTTGCAGACAGACAACGGGAAGGAGTTTGACAACCTCGCCGTTCGTAATCTTCTTACCACACATGGCATGATTTTTCGTCTCACTTGCCCGTACACCTCGCAACAGAACGGTCGTGCTGAGCGCATCCTTCACACTCTCAATGACTGCGTTAGGACTCTTCTCTTTCATGCCAATGTGCCTCCGCGCTTTTGGCCTGACGCTCTCGCTACCGCTTCTTTCCTCATCAGCATCCGCCCATGTCGTACTCGCGGGAACTTTACACCTCATCATCTTCTCTTCGGTGCACCCCCCTCTTATGATGGGCTTCGCATCTTCGGCTGCCTTTGCTACCCTAGCATCGCCGCTACTGCGCCTCATAAGCTTGCACCCCGCTCCGTCGCCTGCATCTTTCTCGGCTACCCACCCAACACTAAGGGCTATCGCTGTTATGATCCCGTCTCCCATCGTGTTTTCACCTCCCGACACGTTTACTTTGATGAGATGGTGTTTTCGTTTCAGCAGCAGGTACCCCTGGTCGTCTCGTCACCGCCGGCCACCGGCGGCCCTTCGACGACTCCGTCAGGCGGACAGTTCCGTTCGGCCCGCGGACCACCTCCGGGCTTTGGCGGTCCTCGCCCTCACGCCGGCGCCCACCCCCTCGACCTCCTCGGCCGGCTCTGACGGCGCCCCTGGCGCCCCTCCCTCACACGTCGCCGGATCGGGCGCGGCCGGCTCGGCCGCCTCCTCAGCCGCCTCGACGCCGGCCGCCTCGCCGACCCCGACGCCGGCTCCCTCGCCGGCCCTTACGCCGGCCGCCTCACCGGCCTGGACGCCAGCCGCCTCGCCTGCTCCCTCGCCGGCCCCGATGTCGGCCGCCTCGCCGGCTCCCTCGCCGGCCCCGACGCCGGCCGCCTCGCCAGCCGCCTCGCCGGCCCTGACGCCGGCCGTCTCACGGGCTCCCTCGCCGGCTGCCTCGCCGGTGGCTCCGTTGGCGCCCTCTGGCCCCATCACCCGCGCTCGTACCGACGTTCATCGTCCGAGCCTCCGGTACACGAGTGACGAGTATGTCCTCGCCGCCTCCACTGCGGAGCCGTCGCCTCTTCCCGTGTCCGCTCGCGCCGCCCTCCGTGATCCTCACTGGCTTGCGGCGATGCAGGAAGAGTTCGATGTGCTCCAACGGAACCGCACTTGGACACTGGTTCCCCGGCCTCCTCGCGCCAACGTCATCACCGGCAAGTGGGTCTTTCGCCATAAGACCCGCTCGGATGGCACTCTCGAGCGCTACAAGGCGCGCTGGGTGGTCCGTGGTTTTCGCCAGCGCGCTGGAGTGGACTTCACCGAGACGTTCGCCCCGGTTGTAAAACCGGGCATGATCCGCACCGTCCTCCAGCTCGCCGTGTCCCGCGGCTGGCCCGTTCATCAGATGGATGTCTCCAACGCCTTTCTCCATGGCCATCTTGAGGAGTAGGTGTATTGTGAGCAACCCACCGGTTTTGTCGACGCCTCACTTCCCGGCCATGTGTGTCTGCTGTCCCGCTCTCTTTACGGGCTCAAGCAGGCACCCCGCGCCTGGTACCAGCGGATCGCCGGGTTTCTTCAGACACTGGGCTTCAGCGTTACTCGCTCGGACGCCTCGCTGTTTGTCTATCACCACGGTGACATGACTGCATACTTGCTGCTTTACGTCGACGACATCATCCCGACTGCCTCCTCCGCAGCTGTTCTTCAGCAGATTACTCTCCGGCTGCGTGACGAGTTTGCTATTAAGGACCTGGGTGCTCTACATTATTTCCTTGGCATTGAGGTCGTTCGCCGCCCGGACGGTTTCTTTCTTCATCAGCAGAAGTATGCACATGAGCTTCTTGAGCGTGCCGGTATGCTCAACTGTCACCCTGTTGCTACTCCTGTTGACACGAAGGCCAAGGTCTCTGCTCTTGAGGGCTCGCCTGCGTCGGATGCTCCTTTCTACCGGTCTATTGTCGGCGCTCTTCAGTACTTGACTCTCACTCGACCGGATCTTCAGTATGCTGTTCAGCAGGTGTGTCTCCACATGCACGCCCCTCGTGACTCTCATTGGACTCTCATGAAGCGGATCCTTCGCTACATCCGCGGCACGATGACCCTCGGCTGACGCTCACGGCGTCTACTTCTCTGGAAATGGTGGCCTACTCCGATGCTGACTGGGCTGGCTGCCCTGACACTCGTCGGTCCACCTCTGGCTATTGCGTCTACCTCGGTCCTTCACTCGTCTCGTGGTCGTCTAAGCGACAACCCACATTTTCGCGCTCCAGCGCGGAGGCTGAGTACCGAGCTGTGGCCAACGCCGTTGCCGAGTGCACCTGGCTACGACAGTTACTGCAGGAGCTGCATCACGACATTTCCCAGGCTACGGTTGTCTACTGTGACAACGTCTCTGCGGTGTACCTCTCCGCCAACCCCGTTCATCATCGCCGGACTAAACACATCGAGCTGGACATTCACTTTGTGCGCGAGCAGGTGGCTCTTGGACGCATGCGGGTTCTCCATGTGCCGACCGCTCAGCAGTTCGCCGATGTGATGACGAAGGGACCGCCGACTTCTACTTTCGAGGAGTTTCGTTCCAATCTTTGTGTCACTGGCGCCGCTTCGACTGCGGGGGGTGTTGAGTATATTGTGTACGTGTATATTTGTGTGTAGGGTCCACCTCCTGTTTCCTTTGTATAGTTGAGGTTGTGGTCCATCTCTGTACTTATATATACGTGCCTGGTGCACGGATCAATACATCGAAATTGCACAGCCCATATCTTGTCCTTCTACATTGATGTTTTCTGTTTCCGCGTACGTCAAATCTAGAGCTGCAGATTCGAGGAATTCGATCATGGTGTGTACCTTTTCAAGCACGTACGACGGCGGCGACCTGTGGTCCGGCATGAAGGCGGAGACGAACACCGCAGCGGCGACCTTCTCCGGGAACAGCTCGCAGGCGAGGGCAATGCTCACGCCGCCGAGGCTGTGGCCGACGAGCACCACCTTCTCCCCGGGCGGGAGGGACCCCAGGAGGTCCAGCAGCGGCTTGCTGTAGTCGAAGAACGTCGACACCTCGCGCAGCGGCCTGGGGTCCACGCCCGACGCCGCTAGGTCAGGCGTGCTGACGCGGTGCCCAGCCGACCTGAGCCGCGTCGCGACCTTGAACCAGGCCCAACCGCCGACGCATACGCCGTGCACCAGAACGAAGTGCTTGCTGCTAGCTTGGTCAGCCGGAGCCGCCATGTGCATACGCCGTGCACCAGAACGAAGTGTTTGTGCCTGTGGCTCTGATGTCTACAAACTGGGACGCTGTTGCATTTATAAAGCCGTGCAAGCTTCGGCGCGGCAAACTAACATGACTTTTTACTCAAAAAAAAAAAAACTAACATTGACTTTGCTACACGCCTACACCTAGGAAACACTACGTGATTTGGGGCTTAAATGCTTATGTAATACTCCCTTCGTTTCCTTTTAGTCCGCATATAAGATTTGATTAAAGTCAAACTTTGTTAACTTTAATTAAGTTTATAGAAAAATATATCAAGATTCATAATATGAAATCAATATGGTTAGATGCATCATGAAATTAATTTTCATACCATATAGCTTTAGTATAGTAGAAGTTGATATTTTTTCCTACATAGTTGATCAAACTTTATAAAGTTTGACTTTGACCAAATCTTATATGCAAACTAAAAAAACCGAGGAAGTACTTCCTCCGTTCCAAATTACTCGTCGTGGTTTTAGCTCAAATTTGAACTAAAACCACAACGAGTAATTTGGAACGGAGGAAGTATTGGCAAAAGGGCCCGTGCGATGCAACAGAAGAAAAAAAATATCATAATCTTTAATGGCCATGACCACATTTTGCTGCATCACCGAGATACTGTCACTCTCAATTAAATCATGAACATTTTTTTAAACTCGTGCACATATTTGAAATAGTGAAAAAAAAATTAAATTCATAAACACTTTTACAAATTTTCGAACATTTTCCACAATCAAGAACACTTTATGAATTCAATAACAATTTATACTATTTACAACCATTTATATTGTGAATATTTTTTTAAACACTTTTCTTGAATCCGTGAATATTTCTAGAATCAACAAACATTTTTAAAAAACTGGTGGAACAAAATTTGAAATTCAAGAACATTTTTTTGATTTAACGAACATATTTTTGAAATACGTGATCATTTTTTGAATCAGCAAATATTTTAAGAATGAGTAAACTATTTTGTAAGTCACGAATAGTTTTTGAATTTTTAAGATATTTTCCATTCATGAACATTTTTTTAATCAGCAAAATTTTGTTCAATTTTATTAACTTTTTAATACACCAAATTTTTAATAAATCATGAACATTTTTTGATTTCCCAAACATTTGTTTTAATTTTTTTGAATTGTTTTGAATAAGCAAACATTTTTTTACAAAATCACGAACATATTTTGAATCCACAAACATTTCATGATTTCTTAAAAAAGCATTACATAATTCTCATTTTTCTTTTAATTTTCAGACTGTTTGGAAGTCCCAAATTATTTAAAGTAGAAAAAACAAAAACAAAAAAGGAAAAAAAAAACAGGCTGCCCGGACATGGGCCTGCCCAAACATGCGCGATGTCTTCTCCCGTGATGCAGAGCGTAGTATAGGAGGTCCCTACTGCATGGGCTGGCCCGGGCGGAGGATTCCCCTGTGAAACATTTTTTCTCAGTTATAGGTGGCATTGGTGGGTAATATTTTGCAACTCTGAGGCCAATACGTACTGCCAAAAGCAATAACCCCTTTATTATTAGGTATTGATAGGGTGTCAATCGTTTCTGGGGATGGCAGGCCCACCCTAAAATTCAAGGGATGGTTAGTTAAAAAAGGAGGGATTTTCATAAGCTTACGTAAAAGTTAGTTCAAAAATAATAGGGCTTTGCTACACCTACAAAAGACTATGTGATCTGGGGCTTAAGTAATGAGGTGTCAATTGTTAATTGGATGTTAGTCGGGGTGGCAGGCCCACCCTAAAATTCAAGGGAATGGTTCATTAGGAGAGAAGAGATTTTTCTAAGCTTACGTAAAAGTTAGTTCGCAAATGATAGGGTTTTGTTAGATCTACGAAAGACTACATGATTTGAGGCTCATTGATGAGGTGTCAATTCTTAATTGGATGTCAGTGGGGGTGGCAGGCCCACCCTGAAATTGGGGGGGGGTAGTTAGGAGGGGATTTTCGTAGGGTTACATAAAAGTTGTTTGTAGGTGTATCATTTTCGAATTAACATCCATAGAAAGAGCCACGTGGAAAGGATGATAAGGCTGAATAACGTGAAAAGGAGCTTATGAAGCTTATTAGTGAGGTATGGTAGGTTGCTTGATTTTTATCAGAAGAATCACCTTGAGAGAGCTTGTTAGTTACACTATATGAAAATCGCATGTTGTCTGCATGTAAGCCGAGTGTCAAAACATGGTTCATCGGCTTACGTCCACGTAAGACGAGTAGGGAATGAAAAACACACGGCAAAAAAGATACTTGGCTTACATACAAATAAGCCGAGTGAGTATCAAAAACGGTCCCGGCGTATGACATAGGGGACACTTATGTCACTAAGTTGTTGAATGACCCATACCGGGAGTGTATAACAAATATTGTGAGATTCAAGAACCCCCGAGTTATTGAAGGGAAAACAACCCGGTCTCGGGGGCTATTGCCACATTGGTGCAAATTTAAAAATTTCCGGCTTAAAAAGTGGCGAGCAATCAGAAAGTTCCGGCTCAAAAGAAATTTTCCAGGTTATAAGAAGAGATTTCGTTTCAATATCCGGCTCAAGGGAAATCTGTCTCTCACAAAGTCTTGAGATATCAATATCCGGTTTAACATCCGGTTCAAGAAGAATCGTCTCTCTCTCGCAAGTTTGAGTTCTCAGAAAAAATTATAGGTTGCCAAAGAGAACTTTTTGCTGTGCGCAGTACAAACATGGGTATCCTGCCTTATCGGCTCAATGAACATAGCTGTTCACACCATCTTGATCCGGTTTCCAAGCCATCTCATAAGGTCACTTGGGGGCTTCCTACCCAATGAGCATAGCTGTTCACACCCTCTTGATCCTATTTTCAAGCCGACTCATTGGTCACTTGGGGGCTTCCTGCTCACTGAGCATAGCTGTTCACACCCTCTTGATCCAGTTTTCAAGCCGACTCCTAAGGTCAATTGGGGGCTTCCTGCTCACCGAGCATAGCTGTTCACACCCTCTTGATCCGGTTTTCAAGCCGAATTTGAGTTAAACCTGCCTGTTCGCAAGATGCTACTCCACCAGGTGACCCGCCGAACTCTTGACAGTTACTCTTGATCCTGTTTTCAAGACCCTAAACTTGTCAAGGTTGAAACGGCAGCCTTTGTCACGTGAGTGAGAGCCGACGTACATAGAGCTAGGATAAACTCACCTGCTGTCGTAGTCTCTCCGCTATGTGGTCCGTTCGTACTCTTAACAGTCAATCTTTTCAATAAGACCCTGAACTACTTAACGTTAAAACGACAGATTTATGGCACGTGAGAGCCGGCTTATGGGATAAAAACTTTTTTTTTCAAAAACAAAAACAGAATAGAGTTAGACTCTTCTGGACCTGTACATCTTCTAGCTTATAAGGCTTACATCCTTATGGCATCATTATGATGCCAGTCTACAGGTATGACTTCATATTTGAATAAATATTTCAGTTTTTTTCTAACCTACCCTGGTTATAGACTTTAAGTCGCCAGAACATATTATATTGGAAATTATGACCCGCTCTGGCGTAAACCGCGAGGGTGTATGTTGTTTAAACTTTGTGCAGGATATGCAGAGCTATGGCTTGTATAAATAATTAAGTTTAAGCCCATCATCAAAGATTAAAATTGGTATTTCAAAGGGGTTATTGGTTCTTGAATTTTACAAAGGCTATAAGCCGTCGGGTTGCATCCCAGAGTACAATGGATGCGCATTAAGTCGCCATCGGCCAAGAGCCGCTGGGTATTTAATTCCGGATTTACTTGTCAATAGATAAATTATTCAAATCTTTAATAGCCAAACTTGGCTGGAATTTTATTATAATATTGAATGATGGAGGTTTTTATACCAGATTATATTATTCAAATATTTAATAGCCAACATGGTTGGATTTTTTTTATTATGGTTATCAATAACCAGTATCATGATTGAGGTTTTCAAAGCCGCTTCAGAGCAATGGCCATTATTTCTTCATCCAAGAGCATCGGTTCACAACAGAGAGGATGGTTCAATATTGATATACAAAGGTTTTCAGCAACATCATCCAGATAATGGATATACACTGGTATGCGTCGGTGCTATACAAACGGTTTTTAAGCCCTTTCCGCGACGACATTTGGGACCATCTCCAAGTGAGTGTGGGCGATAGGGTGTCCTTCCCACACGACCCAGAAACCGCCGGGGATATGGAGCAATGATCCAGAGGCCTTTCAAAATGTAATCGTGTGCGATGCAGCACACACTAAATTCTTCCGCATGTGTGGGATCGGTGATTAAACGTTTCTAATGACGCAGTGAAACCATACGGTGTGTCGTAATGAACCGTTTGGGAAACAGTATGTAAAGCACACGGGCCACACATATGAACTGTGTGCGATTTGTGCCCCATCGCACACGAGTTTTCTGCGTAGCCCGTCTGCCTTGCAAGACTCCATCATGCACGTTTCCCAACAATTACCGTCTGTGATAATGTTCTATCACAAATGGTTCAGGAGCCCGTTCGCACACCGTTTGTGATTTGTTGGGTATCACCGACGGTTGCCGCAAGAGTGATGTGTGCTTTTTGTTTGGGATCCCACATGTTTTCTGAAAAAATTGCGACTGGGATTGTATTTTACATTGGGCAAGGTTTACTCCGAGTTCTCGTGTGCGATAACACGATATCACAAACGGTTCCGGAGACCCTACGCACATGTAGTAGCACCACGAATCGTTTTTTGCGATCTTCTGTGTATCATCAACAGTTCCGCTACGATTGACGTATGCTTTCCAATGTGGATCGCACACACTCATTTAGTTGAACAGTGTGCGGAGCAATTGCCAGGTTAAAACAAAAATATCCCATTTTGAATCGGCATGCAAAAAGCAAATTCGCCCAATATTCAATTGAACAAATAAACAAAAATATCACATTTTGAATCAGCACGCAAAAAGCAAATTCGTCATAATATTCAATTGAACAAATAAACAAAAATATCTCATTTTGAATCGGCACGCAAAAAACAAATTCGCCACAATATTCAATTGAACAAATAGTGTCCACATGAAGAACATTCATCAGATTTCGCAACAATTGCAGTTGAACATATGGTAGCTAAATTCCAATGATTTGTCCACACATATATGCATTACATAATTAATCATAGTGTATGAAATATGAAGACCTCATCAGATGGAAAACAATGGATCCATGCGTATATGTTTAGCGGCTATCTTACTCAATGTTTCAGGACAAGGCATGCTGACATCTTCATTATCACCAGTGGGATTGATGTAGTGATCCAGAAAGAAGTTGCTGATAAATCTTCGAACCATCAGCAATTCACTAGCCGGGAGCGGTTCAGGGGTCCTCGTTTTTAAGATGAGATGCAGTATTTTTAAGATCAGAATGTGCCATATGAGTGGAGTAGAAGATATTAATTAAGATAGACTTACTGGTGCTAATTCGCGAGGATCGTCACAATTATCAGCAGATTTGCAGATAGAGATCATGTGTCCGCAAACATAGTATCCATAAAGGTTGATCCTTGCTTCTTGCTGGGACACTGAAATTTTTTGTACATAATTAATCATGTATTTGTCCTGTTAGGAACAACCTAACTGGTGTTAGATGTATTATTTTTTCTTTGAATAAAATAGAAAGAGGTTTATTTAGAAGCTTGAACATTTAATTAGCGTAAGAAAAGGCATTTGTAGACTATTGGATAAATTTTCCAAAAATAATGGTTTTTGGTGTGTTACCGGAGAAACGGTCTCGTGCTGCAGAGGTAGTTCCCTCTTGAACAGGTTCCCTGGTTTAGTTTTCCACAATGCGAGCACACTGCAAATAATGATGATGAATTTTGACAACATCAATTATTGAACCTGATATAAATGCAAATTAATTTCAACATCATAGAATTCAATACATATCCATGAATTGCTGAAGATGTGTGATACGTCTCCAACGTATCTATAATTTTTGATTTCTCCATGCTATATTATCTACTGTTTTGGGCAATATTGGGCTTTATTATCCACTTTTATATTACTTTTGAGACTAACCTATTAACCGCAGGCCCAGCCCAGATTTGCTGTTTTATGCCTATTTCAGTGTTTCGAAGAAAAGAAATATCAAACGGAGTCGAAACAGAACAAAATCAACTGGAGAAGTTATTTTTGGAACGAAGCCACCAGATAGACTTGGACTCCACGTCAGGAGATACAGGAGGTGCTCACGAGGGTGGGGGGCACCCCCCCTAGGGCGCGCCCCCTGCCTCGTGGGGCCCCCGTGGCTCCTCCGACGTACCTCCTGCACCCATATATACCTACGTAACCTAAAACTTCCAGAACGAACAATAGATCGGGAGTTCCGCCGCTAGAAGCCTCCGTAGCCACCGAAAACCAATCTAGACCCGTTCCGGCACCCTGCCGGAGGGGGCAATCCTTCTCCGGTGACCATCTTCATCATCCCGGTGCTCTCCATGACGAGGAGGGAGTAGTTCTCCCTTGGGGCTGAGGGTATGTACCAGTAGCTATGTGTTTGATCTCTCTCTCTCTCTCTCTCTCTCGTGTTCTTAAGGTGATACGATCTTGATGTATCGCGAGCTTTGCTATTATAGTTGGATCTTATGTTTCTCATCCCCCTCTTCTCTCTTGTAATGAATTGAGTTTCCCCTTTGAAGTAATCTTATCGGATTGAGTCTTTAAAGATTTGAGAACACTTGATGTATGTCTTGCCCTGGATATCTGTGGTGACAATGGGATATCACGTGATTCACTTGATGTATGTTTTGGTGACCAACTTGCGGGTTCCGCCCATGAACCTATGCATAGGGGTTGGCACATGTTTTCGTCGTGATTCTCTGGTAGAACTTTGGGGCACTCTTTGAGGTCCTTTGTGTTGGTTGAATAGATGAATCTGAGATTGTCTGATGCATATCGTATAATCATACCCACGGATACTTGATGTGACATTGGAGTATCTAGGTGACATTAGGGTTTTGGTTGATTTGTGTCTTAAGGTGTTATTCTAGTACGAACTCTAGGGCTGTTTGTGACACTTATAGGAATAGCCCAACGGCTTGATTGGAAAGAATAACTTTGAGGTGGTTTCATACCCTACCATAATCTCTTCGTTCATTCTCCGCTATTAGTGACTTTGGAGTGACTCTTTGTTGCATGTTGAGGGATAGTTATGTGATCCAATTATGTTAGTATTGTTGAGAGGACTTACACTAGTGAAAGTATGAACCCTAGGCCTTATTTCCACACATTGCAATACCGTTTACGCTCACTTTTATCACTTGTTACCTTGCTGTTTTTATAATTTCAGATTACAAATACCTTTACCTACTATCCATATACCACTTGTATCACCATCTCTTCGCCGAACTAGTGCACCTATACAATTTATCATTGTATTGGGTGTGTTGGGGACACAAGAGACTCTTTGTTATTTGGTTGCAGGGTTGCTTGAGAGAGACCATCTTCATCCTACGCCTCCTACGGATTGATAAACCTTAGGTCATCCACTTGAGGGAAATTTGCTACTGTCCTACAAACCTCTGCACTTGGAGGCCCAACAACGTCTACAAGAAGAAGGTTGTGTAGTAGACATCAAGCTCTTTTCTGGCACCGTTGCCGGGGAGGTGAGTGCTTGAAGGTATATCTTTAGATCTTACAATCGAGTCTTTTAGTTTCTTGTTATATCACTAGTTTAGTTTATAAAATAAAATTACAAAAAAATGGAATTGAGTTTGTCTCATACGCTTCACCTTTTTAATATCTTTCGTGAGTATGATGGAAAGGAAAATTGTGCTCAAGTGCTAGAAGAAGAGATCTCTAAAATGTTTGGCACTAAATATTTGAATGATGAGCATGATTGCAATGGTTTTGTACGAATTCTTTGAATATCCATGATGCTAATGATGACTGCACTAGTTATGATGAAAATACCTCCTATAAACATGTCAATTTTTGTGGAGTAGACTGGGTTTGCAAGTACACACCAAATAGGGAAGATAGATATTGCAAGAGGCATAAGTACTTAGAAACCAAATTGTTGCAAGAAGAGCTAGATGAATGTGCTAAAAATTTAAGATATCTTACCCATACTTGCGAACTTTGCAATGAACATGGTCATTTAAATATCAAGTGGAAATTGTTTCATGACCGTATCGTGTCCAAAAATTGTGATGACTTGATTTACCTTGCACATCATAATGAACTTAGTTTGCTCTTGGGTTATGAAGAAATGAAATGTATAATTGAGGGTATTCCAAAATTTAATCTCGATAAACTTCTTGGTTTTGATCTAGAGAAGATTTATATGTATTGTGCGGTGAATTGCATTGAAAATCCTTATATTGCCAATTACATAAAGAAAATAAAACAAATAGAAGATGAAGAGAATGCTAACGAAAGGGAAGAGACTTCCCAATATTCTCCTATTATTTCTTATGATGAATCAGTAACGAAGAGGAGCCCTCTATTCAACCAATCTCATTAATAAGGAGCTCCAAAAAGAGGATTGAACCCACGCATGATGTGGTGAAGAAGAAGAAAAGAAAAAGGAAGAGAGGCAAAAAGATATCTCTCCCAAATAATGCTGCTCCTATTACTATTGTGCCTCATGAAAATATAATTGTGGAAGATAATGATACTTCTTATGATCTTGAAAATCTTTTTGGCACTTGCTTGGAAGAATATGATAATTGCTATACTATTGGTGCTATCCATACTATTAATGATGAGAGTGATTATGCTTATAATATGAAAAGGCCCAAGCTTGGGGATGCTATGTTTGATGAAGATGATGTTTTTGAGAATATATTTGCTGCAATTAATGTTTGTCCCAAGCTTGGGGATGCTACTCTTAATGGAGATGATATTTTTAGTATCCCAAGTTTTGATATGCAAATTTGTAATGATAATAACATGCCTCCTACTTATGACAATTATTCTGATGATACATATGCTAAGTAGTGAGGATTATATTTATAAAACTTGTCATGATTATGGTTACCCCTTTTCTGAACATTACTCTTTTAATGTGGAAACAATTTATAGTATCCAAGTATCTTATGATACTCCCACTATCCTGAATGAGAAGAATTTTGCTTATGTGGAGAGTAATAAAATTTCTATGCTTGTAGATCATGAAAAGAATGCTTTAGGTGCTGGTTATATTGTTGAATTCATTCATGATGCTACTGAAAATTATTATGAGGGAGGAACATATGCTTGTAGAAATTGCAATAATATCAAGTTTCCTCTCTATGTGCTTAAAGTTTTGAAGTTATGCTTGTTTTACCTTCCTATGCAAGTTGATTATCGCTCCCATAAATTGTTTGCTCACAAAATCCCTATGCATAGGAAGTATGTTAGACTTAAATGTGTTAGTCATATTCTTCATGATGCTCTCTTTATGTTACAATTCTTTTCTTTTATGTGAGCATCGTTGAAATCATCGTGCCTAGCTAGGGGCATTAAACGACAGCGCTTGTTGGGATGCAACTCAATTTTATTTTAGTTCCTTGCTTTTTGTTCCTGTTTATTAATAAATAATCCATCTAGCCTCTGTTTAGATGTGGTTTTATGCTTTTAATTAGTGTTTGTGCCAAGTAGAACCTTTGGGAAGACTTGGGGAAAGTCTTGTTGATCATGCTGTCAAAAACAGAAACTTTAGCGCTCACGAGAATTGCTGCCATTTTTTATTGGAGAGTGATATTTAGTTAATTCTTTTTGCATATGATTAATAGATAAATTACTCAGGTCCAGCAATTTATTTTAGAATTTTATGAGCTCCAGAAGTATACGTTTGATTCATATTACTACAGACTGTTCTGTTTTTGACAGATTCTATTTTTCATGTGTTGTTTACTTATTTTGATGAATCTATGGCTAGTAAAATAGTTTATAAACCATAGAGAAGTTGGAATACAGTAGGTTTAACACTAATATAAATAAATAATGAGTTCATTACAGTACCTTGAAGTGGTGATTTATTTTCTTATACTAACGGAGCTTACGAGTTTTCTGTTAAGTTTTGTGTTGTGAAGTTTCCAAGTTTTGGGTAAAGATTCGATGGACTATGGAATAAGGAGTGGAAAGAGCCTAAGATTGGAGATGCCCAAGGCACCCCAAGGTAATATTCAAGGATAGCCAAGAGCCTAAGCTTTCCGGGGCATCCCCTCTTTCGTCTTCGTTCATCGGTAACTTTACTTGGCGCTATATTTTTATTCACCACATGATATGTGTTTTGCTTGGAGCGTCAATTTATTTTGTTAGGATTTGCTTGCTGTTATTTAGAAAAATGTTTTGCATCTTTTATTTCAATAAAAGTGGCATTGATAGCCTTTACTATGCCTATGTTACAAGTATACATGTTGCTGTTTGAAAACAGTAAGTTTATCGATGTTGCAATAATTCCCTAGAAAAGTCAGAATGTGATAAAATGTTGAAACCTTTTGAATATTAAGCTCTGATAAATTTACTACAGTGGTTATTTTCTTTCATAATTTTTGGAGCTAGGGAAGTATGGATGTTGCAGTATTCTTTACAGACTATCCTGTTTAGGCAGATTGCTGTTATGTTTGCATTGTTTGCATATGTTTGCTTCTTTAATGATTCTATTTGAGGATATGACTATTAAATATGCAGAGGAATTTAGTATGCAATGTTGAATAATAATTTTAGGGATTTGCTACAGTAGAGTATGATAAGGTTTTTGCAATGGTTTATACTAACCTATCTCATGAGTCCTTGTTGAGTTTTGTGTGGATGAAGCTTTTGAGATTTAGGGAGACCGTGATATGAGAGGAATTAAGGAGACACAAAAGCTCAAGCTTGGGATGCCCAAGGCACCCCAAGATAATATTTCAAGAAGTCTCAAGCATCTAAGCTTGGGGATGCCTCGGTTGGTATCCCACCTTTTTTCTTCAACAACTATCGGTTAGTATCGGTTGATCCTAAGTTTTTGCTTCTTCACATGATGTTTGCTATTTTTAGAATGTAATTTTATTTTGCTTTGCTTGCTGTTTGAATAGAATTCCAAGATCTGAAATTATTAAATGTTAGAGTCACATAGTTGCATAATTATTCAACTACTCATTGATCTTCACTTATATCTTTCAGAGTAGTTTGTTGTTTGCTCTAGTACTTCACTTACATCTTTTAGAGCACGGTGGTGGATTTGTTTTATAGAAACTATTGATCTCTCATGATTCACTTAGATTATTTTGAGAGTCTTAATGCATGGTAATTTGCTTAAAATCCTAATATGCTTGGTATGCAAGATTAATAATAAAACTCTCTTATGAGTGTGTTGAATACTATGAGAAGTTTGATACTTGATAATTGTTTTGAGATATGGAGATGGTGATATTAGAGTCGTGCTAGTTGAGTAGTTGTGAATTTGATAAATACTTGTGTTGAAGTTTGTGATTCCCGTAGCATGCACGTATGGTGAACCGTTATGTGATGAAGTCGGAGCATGATTTATTTATTGATTGTCTTCCTTATGAGTGGCATTCGGGGACGAGCGATGGTCTTTTCCTACCAATCTATACCCCTAGGAGCATGCGTGTAGTACTTTGTTTCGATAACTAATAGATTTTTGCAATAAGTATGTGAGTTCTTTATGACTAATGTTGAGTCCATGGATTATACGCACTCTCACCCTTCCACCATTGCTAGCCTCTCTAGTACCGCGCAACTTTCGCCGATACCATAAACCCACCATATACCTTCCTCAAAACAGCCACCATACCTACCTACAATGGCATTTCCATAGTCATTCTGAGATATATTGCCATGCAACTTTCCACCGTTCCATTTATTATGACACGCTTCATCATTGTCATATTGATTTGCATGATCATGTAGTTGACATTGTATTTGTGGCAAAGCCACCGTTCATAATTCTTTCATACTTGTCACTCTTGATTCATTGCATATCCCAGTACACCGCCGGATGCATTCATATAGAGTCATCTTTGTTCTAGTATCGAGTTGTATCATCGAGTTGTAAATAAATAGAAGTGTGATGATCATCATTCAATAGAGCATTGCCCCCCCCCCCCCCAAAGAAGAAAGGCCAAATAAAAAAAGAAGAAAGGCCAAATAAAAAAAGGCCAAATAAAAAAAAGAAAGGCCAAATAAAAAATAAAAAAATAAAAGGGACAATGCTACTATCCTTTTACCACACTTGTGCTTCAAAGTAGCACCCTGATCTTCATGATAGAGAGTCTCCTATGTTGTCATTTTCATATACTAGTGGGAATCTTTCATTATAGAACTTGGCTTGTATATTCCAATGATGGGCTTCCTCAAAATGCCCTAGGTCTTCGTGAGCAAGCAAGTTGGATGCACACCCACTTAGTTTCTTTTGAGCTTTCATAAATTTATAGCTCTAGTGCATCCGTTGCATGGCAATCCCTACTCACTCACATTGATATCTATTGATGGGCATCTCCATAGCCCGTTGATACGCCTAGTTGATGTGAGACTATCTTCCCCTTTTTGTCTTCTCCACAACCACCACTCTATTCCACCTATAGTGCTATATCCATGGCTCATGCTCATGTATTGCGTGAAGATTGAAAAATTTTGAGAACATCAAAAGTATGAAACAATTGCTTGGCTTGTCATCGGGGTTGTGCATGATTTAAATATGTTGTGTGGTGAAGATGGAGCATAGCCAGACTATATGATTTTGTAGGGATAGCTCTCTTTGGCCATGTTATTTTGAGAAGACATGATTGCTTAGTCAGTATGCTTGAAGTATTATTGTTTTTATGTCAATATTAAACTTTTGTCTTGAATCTTATGGATCTGAATATTCATATCACAAGTAAGAAGAATTACATTGAAATTATGCCAACTAGAATTCCACATCAAAAATTATATTTTTACCATTTACCTACTCGAGGACGAGCAGGAATTAAGCTTGGGGATGCTTGATACGTCTCCAACGTATCTATAATTTTTGATTGCTCCATGCTATATTATCTACTGTTTTGGGCAATATTGGGCTTTATTATCCACTTTTATATTAGTTTTGGGACTAACCTATTAACCGGAGGCCCGGCCCAGATTTGCTGTTTTATGCCTATTTCAGTGTTTCAGAGAAAAGGAATATCAGACGGAGTCAAAACGGAACAAAATCAACTGGAGAAGTTATTTTGGGAAGGAAACACACCTGATGGACTTGGACCCCACGTCAGAAGATACGGGAGCTGCCCACGAGGGTGGGGGGCGCGCCCCTGCCTTGTGGGGCCCCGTGGCTCCCCTGACGTGCTTCTTCTGCCTAATAACTCCATATACCCTAAAACTTCCACAACGCAGAATAGATCGGGAGTTCTGCCGCCAAAAGCCTCCGTAGCCACCAAAAGTCAATCTAGACCCGTTCCGGCACCCTGCCGGAGGGGGCAATCCTTCTCCGGTGGCCATCTTCATCATCCCGGTGCTCTCCATGACGAGGAGGGAGTAGTTCTCCCTCGGAGCTGAGGGTATGTACCAGTAGCTATGTGTTTGATCTCTCTCTCTCTCGTGTTCTTAAGGTGATACAATCTTGATGTATCGCGAGCTTTGCTATTATAGTTGGATCTTATGTTTCTCCTCCCCCTCTTCTCTCTTGTAATGAATTGAGTTTCCCCTTTGAAGTAATCTTATCGGATTGAGTCTTTAAAGATTTGAGAACACTTGATGTATGTCTTGCCGTGGATATCTGTGGTGACAATGGGACATCACGTGATTCACTTGATGTATGTTTTGGTGACCAACTTGCGGGTTCCGCCCATGAACCTATGCATAGGGGTTGGCACACATTTTCATCGTGATTCTCCGGTAGAACTTTGGGGCACTCTTTGAGGTCCTTTGTGTTGGTTGAATAGATGAATCTGAGATTGTGTGATGCATATCGTATAATCATACCCACGGATACTTGAGGTGACATTGGAGTATCTAGGTGACATTATGGTTTTGGTTGATTTGTGTCTTAAGGTGTTATTCTAGTACGAACTCTAGGGTTGTTTGTGACACTTATAGGAATAATCCCAACGGATTGATTGGAAAGAATAACTTTGAGGTGGTTTCGTACCCTACCATAATCTCTTCGTTCGTTCTCCGCTATTAGTGACTTTGGAGTGACTCTTTGTTGCATGTTGAGGGATAGTTATGTGATCCAATTATGTTAGTATTGTTGAGAGGACTTACACTAGTGAAAGTATGAACCCTAGGCCTTATTTCCACACATCGCAATACCGTTTATGCTCACTTTTATCACTTGTTACCTTGCTGTTTTTATAATTTCAGATTACAAATACCTTTATCTACTATCCATATACCACTTGTATCACCATCTCTTCGCCGAACTAGTGCACCTATACAATTTACCATTGTATTGGGTGTGTTGGGGATACAAGAGACTCTTTATTATTTGGTTGCAGGGTTGCTTGAGAGAGACCATCTTCATCCTACGCCTCCTATGGATTGATAAACCTTAGGCCATCCACTTGAGGGAAATTTGCTACTGTCCTACAAACCTCTGCACTTGGAGGCCCAACAACGTCTACAAGAAGAAGGTTGTGTAGTAGACATCAATGCGTCAGATCCTGAGCATTTGTTGGCTCTCTGGGAGAATCGATGTAGTAAACTGTGTTCTTGTTTGGAACAATGAATACAAATATCCAGAGATTAATATATATTAAGAAAGCCATGAACTGACGAATTATGTCAAAATCTGAAAGACAATCAGTGTATGCGTGGTTGTTTACTTGACTTACCGTTTATGATATGGCCAGAGAAATGATTCTGCATGGGACGTGTTTTCGAAGAGACGGACGGCCATGTTAAAGGCCCAGTCCCGTAGGTCCTTACCATGTATTGTTGTACCATTTGCTAATTAAGGATCTATGAAATACACACTCTTCCTTTTTCTTCTCTGCGCGTTCAATTCCCTCAGAGGAATACAATGTAGTTAGCTATTTATCATTTACAACCTTGTATGGAGAAATTGATCAGAGTTTGTTAAGTACTTACAAAATCAGGCATCTAACAAGAGTGGCATCGAGCACGTTGAAGTTGAAGAAGAGATGTAAGTCCTCGAAACTCACATTGATGGAACCAGCATCGTGTCAGAAATGATCTCTGTTGTAGTGGACTAGCAAACCATGAAGACCTGCTGACATTCGATCCATGCAATATTCATGTAACTCGCGACAACTGAAGCTGCACTCATCAAAGTATTCACCAATAAGAAATGGCTGACCATGGACGTAATTGCGTGCTTCAAGCATGTCTGCTTTACTTTTAGCAAGCAACAAACATAATTCTTCATCATCCATGCCGTCAGAAATAATATTACTCCCCGATTCGAACAACCTGCTGTTAATTTGGTTTTGGGCGATGAGTGCTTTAAGTAGGAGGCAATCGTTCTCTTTCTTCTTCACTTTCCCGCTGTGCTTCCTCGTGGGTGTAGCCTTTTTGGCCACTTCCATCTTGGTACTTGAAGCATTTCTGGCAGAACGTCTGGTTGCTTGTAAGGTAGACTGCCGAGAAGACGGTGAAGCTTGGACGGACTGCTTAGTAGACGGTTTATCTATGCCGGACCGCTGAGCTGGCGATGCTGCTGTGACGGACTGTTGGGCTGTAGGAGCAGAGGCATCGGACCGCTGACCATGCGTTGAAGCTATGTCGAGTTTCTGCGCAGGTGGTGCCAACTTGTCGGTGTGCTGAGGAGGCCGTGCCAACGCATTGGTTTGCTGAGCAGAAAGTGCTGACACATTGGTATACTGACCACGTGCCTGCGGACTGACAGACTGATGAGCAGTCGGTTCTGGACCTACAGACTGCTTAGCAGGCGGTTCTGAAGCATCAGACTGGTTAGCAGTCCGTTCCACCAGGTTGGTCTGCTGAGCACGTGCTGCAGCTGGGTCTCCCCCCGCTGCTTCAGCGGCCGGCATCTGAACCGGTGGTGCGTCTTCAGCAGTTGTAGGCCTTGCCACTGGCTGCTTTCAGGCGGAGGATGACATGGCCTGTACGCCACAAAGTCGGGCCGGCCGATCACAGGTTGATGCATCAGCCTGTGAGAGCTGCTGTGGCAAGGAGAGCATCACCTGTTGAGGGGCAACAGTGGTTGCTCTTGGCGGGGCTGTAGGGATCTCATCGATGAACTCTATTTCCTTTCGTGGCCACTGGATGTGATGTAACTGTGTTTCTCCCAAGGTCCTTTCCTCATCGAAGTTTCCTAGGACATTCTTCAGGGCAAATTCATTGAATCCAGGCTTTACTTCAGTCAAGTAGCACTTTACACAGCCCATCTTCAATGGCACATTGTCCAACAAGAGGCCATCTTCCAAGAAGGGTGGGAAAACCCAGGCTGTTGCACATTTTAATGTACCTTCATAATGTGTAAGCACGCCCTTCAGTCTGTCTTTCATTCTAGATAGATCAGATATAGCATCATCACGAGCAGCTGCAGTCTCAGTGTCGCTGGGGTCAGCTGATGCACAACTACTCTTGTGCAGTGTTGTCGCGCAATAAGCAGCATCCTCCATGCCCGCCTCCCCTCCCATCTGCTGGCTATCTGTCAGTGTTAGAGTCTTCTGCATCATCATTGACTCCTCAACATCCTTTCGAACAGCCGGATAAATCTCCTTCCTCAACCTTTCATACAATGCATTTTGCTTCATTTCACTCCTAGTTTTTTTCATGCCGAGCCTCTCTTCTTTGTTGAGTGTGAAAGCCCTCTTGTGCGGGACATTAACACCTATACCCCTTGCACGGCCAAGGGCTCTTTTGTTTCCAGAGCAACAGACATAATGTCACACGGCCCTGAGTTTCTGTAGAACCTTCCAGGGATCTTGGAAGCCTCTAACATCACTTGATACAGTTCGGCGTCATGTGAGTTTTTAAAGTAATAAGTTCCGTCATCACATCTCTTTGCACGTGCCTACAAGTAGTCTTTGACGCGTTGGCCCCTGATTTCACTAAAGGCCGGATTCCCACCCACCGCTACTGCTTCTTTGTCCTCCTGGTCACATACCAGTTTCATGCCATAGTATCCTGCCACATCCATACAATGGGGGTGTATGTTCTTCTTCTGAAGTTCCGATTGCTTGAAACTCTTCTCAACAAACTCTTTAGTTTCCCTGTCCCTTTTGAATTCTGCCCAGTACGCCTTTGTAATTTGGGGGTATGCGGGGATTGGGTCCTTGCCTTCACTCAAGTACTTCTTGTACAACACGTGCTTCCAGTTTCACCAAGCATCCCTAGCCCTCTTTAGTGCAGCGTGTTCCACCTGCATTCTCCACTGCTCTGGAACATCGTCTACAAGAAGCTCAGTTGCGCATGAAGCGACATGCCAACAAACATCGGAGTGAAAGATCGTTTGAAGTAGGTGATTGGGTTTATCTCAAAGTGCAACCTTACTTGCATAATTTGCTTGCGTCGCATCGTAATCAGAATCTTGCACTCACAATCCATGGACATCTTGACACTTCACATTTAACCGTGTAACGCACATTGACGTCCGAGTTGGCCACTCAATGTGGACGATAATGCGTAACCGAGTAGTTTTCGAGCCACATCTTCAATTCCAAGAAGGAATCAAACTCACAACCGGAAAATATCCCATTCTTGCCATCTTCCAAATCATGGTGAGAACTTGGCCTAGCTCCAAGAGATATACATTTGCCACCATCTACAATGGCTTCATCCGCGAGACTAAGATCCTTGAACAATGGTGTCTTGTGATCCCACCGGAATACCTTCTTAAATGCTTCGGCCTCCTTCGGCGTGAACCCCTCCTCATCAACTTCTTCATCAGGACCATCGTCATCCGAGTCCGATGCATATGAACGGGAAAAAAGGATGGAATACTCCATTGTCTCTTGTACATGGTATTGGCCGAGATCACCCACATTGTTGTCATGGAGACCAACTTCATTGTCATCCTCCTCGTACTCACCATTCTCCTCTTGAAAAGCTTCATTTTGGTTGTTTGAAATCGGTCTCAATGCTGGCCAAACTTGCTGCGTCAAATGTGGTTCACTCATTTGATCGTGATTCATGGGTGCAGGAGTACTATCAACCAACGGGGAGGGGTTTCAGTTCAAGTCCAAATGCAAACTAGATTCAACCTTCTGGGAGGCAAATAACTCAAGAGCCTTGTCTAGAGATTCAGCAACCGTCTACTTGTATGCAACCCAACGTTGCTCGGAGTTCACGCGCATTGTCTTCCAAAGGATGTGCATTCCAAAACCAACATTATGCCTTCCCTCGAACTGAACAACGTCACTTGGGTCCATCCAATTCAAATCCTTCCTCACTTGTTCCAAGAGCTCCGCATAGCTAGGACTACTCTCAAACACCATGTCAATCTCATACGGGTGCGGCTCAACATTGCCTTTCAAACAGGCCTCTTTATCCACATGATGAACATAAACACATGTTCTTCCCATCCCTACAATAAAAAAACACATATATCAAGTAAGTACTTAACCAAATATTTGCACAAAATACATAAGCCCTAACATAGATATGAAACAATAACCCTAACCCCCACTTAACAATAACCACAACCCTAACAATAGCATAACCCTAACCCCAACATAAAAACACACATAACCCTAACCCTAGCATAGTTTGAAGCCTAACCCTACCAAATTAGCAAAGAAACATAACATGTTTCAACACAAATTTCCAAATCCAAGCCAAAACTAGGGTTTCCCCAAACTAGCAAGATTTGAGCAAATGTGACAATTCCTATGGATGAAAAAGAGGGGATGAGGAGATTACCTTAAGGGAGGGGTTGGCTTCAAAATCCATGGACAAATACTCCAGATTTGCAAGATTTCAGAAGGATTTGAGAGGGGGGAGAGGGAGGGCTCTTAGCTTTAGGTTGTGGGTGGGGTCGGGGTGTGTGGGGTGGGGATGGGTGGGGTGAGGGGGTGGGGCCAGCCTAAGTGACAAACAGACAGTGCAACGCCTAAGGACCGGGCGCTCCACATTACAAGTGTGGCGCCCAAGCGATAGGCGCTGCACATTACACTGTGTGGCGCCCAGCAGTTAGGTGCTGCACCTGGCCCCGGGCTGCCACGCTGGCCGGGGGTGAGACGCCTAAGGCAAAGGCGCTACACAGTAGGGTGCGGCACCTGTCTGTCGGGCGCCACTCGAAAGGGTCAGCAACGTGAATTTTTTTCTAAAGCAGTTCAAATTTTGAATTGTTTTCATCCACAGGTCAAATATGTGTTTTTTGCTGAAATTTTTGGGAGGAGGAGGAGGAACTGAAGTGATGGGCTCTGCTAGCAGGGCCCCGTTTAGGTGCGGGAGGTTCCGTTGACTGACGTTGACAGAGTTGTTGACAGGGCAAAAATCAGCATGGTGCCAAACTTGCACGAGGGCCTACGGAATGATCAAGGTCAACATTAACTTAACAAGTTCAATGCATGACCATTCAATAGAAGTTATTGAGAGTCACTTACAAGGTGGTTGGCGGTTTGCTTCGAGGTTTTCAGACGTGGGGACTTTCTTGCGGGCTTTGGTCAGCGAGTCTGCTGCCTACGAGAAAGATGGGGCGACCAAACTGGTCGGCTGATTCTGATACACCTTCTAGCACTTCTCCTAGCCTGAGTCCTTGGGCTGGTCTTGCCCGATGATGCCAATAGCCGAGGTCCTCGCGCTCGCGGATCGATTGCGGAGCTCATAGTTGAAGGAAATATGCCCTAGAGGCAATAATAAAGTTATTATTTATTTCCTTATATCATGATAAATGTTTATTATTCATGCTAGAATTGTATTAACCGGAAACATAATACATGTGTGAATACATAGACAAACAGAGTGTCACTGGTATGCCTCTACTTGACTAGCTCGTTGATCAAAGATGGTTATGTTTCCTAACCATAGACATGAGTTGTCATTTGATTAACGGGATCACATCATTAGGAGAATGATGTGATTGACTTGACCCATTCCGTTAGCTTGGCACTTGATCGTTTAGTTTGTTGCTATTGCTTTCTTCATGACTTATATATGTTCCTATGACTATGAGATTATGCAACTCTCGTTTATCGGAGGAACACTTTGTGTGCTACCAAACGTCACAACGTAACTGGGTGATTATAAAGGTGCTCTACAGGTGTCTCCGAAGGTACTTGTTGGGTTGGCGTATTTCGAGATTAGGATTTGTCACTCCGATTATCGGAGAGGTATCTCTGGGCCCTCTCGGTAATGCACATCACCTAAGCCTTGCAAGCATTGCAACTAATGAGTTAGTTGCGAGATGATGTATTACGAAACGAGTAAAGAGACTTGCCGGTAACAAGATTGAACTAGGTATTGAGATACTGACGATCGAATCTCGGGCAAGTAACATACGTATGTTGTTATGCGGTCTGACCAATAAAGATCTTCATAGAATATGTAGGAGCCAATATGAGCATCCAGGTTCCGCTATTGGTTATTGACCGGAGACATGTCTCAGTCATGTCTACATAGTTCTCGAACCCGTAGGGTCCACACGCTTAACGCTACGATGACAGTTATATTATGAGTTTATATGTTTTGATGTACCGAAGGAGTTCGGAGTCCCGGATGAGATCAGGGACATGACGAGGAGTCTCGAAATGGTCGAGACGTAAAGATCGATATATTGGACGACTATATTTGGACTTCGGAAAGGTTCCGAGTGATTCGGGTATTTTTCGGAGTACCGTAGAGTTACGAGAATTTGCCGGGGAGTATATGGGCCTTATTGGGCCATACGGGAATAGAGGAGAGAGGCCAAAAGGAAGGAGGCCTGCGCCCCCCCTCTGGTCCGAATTGGACAAGGGGTGCAGCCCTCTTTTCCTTCTCCCTCTCCTCCTCTTTCCTTCTCTCCTACTCCAACAAGGAAAGGAGGAGTCCTACTCCCCCTTGGCGCGCCCTCCTCCTAGGCCAGCCGCCTCCCCCTTGCTCCTTTATATACAGGGGCAGGGGGGCACCTCTAGACACACAAGTTGATCAAGTTGATCGTCTCTTAGCCGTGTGCGATGCCCCCCTCCACCATAGTCCACCTCGATAATACTGTAGCGGTGCTTAGGCGAAGCCCTGCGTCGGTAGAACATCAACATCGTCACCACGCCGCCGTGCTGACAAAAACTCTCCCTCAACACTCGGCTGGATCGGAGTTAGTAGGACGTCATCGGGCTGAACGTGTGCTGAACTCGAAGGTACCGTGCGTTCGGTACTTGATCGGTCGGATCGTGAAGACGTATGACTATATCAACCGCATTGTGCTAACGCTTCCGCTTTCGGTCTACAAGGGTACATGGACAACACTCTCCCCTCTCGTTGCTATGCATCACCATGATCTTGCGTGTGCGTAGGAATTTTTTTGAAATTGCTACGTTCCCCAAAAGTGGCATCCGAGCCTAGGTTTTATGCGTTGATGTTGTGCACGAGTAGAACACAAGCGAGTTGTGGGCGGTATAAGTCATACTGCTTACCAGCATGTCATACTTTGGTTCGGCGGTATTGTTGGATGAAGCGGCCCGGACCGACATTACGCGTACGCTTACGCGAGACTGGTTATACCGACGTGCTTTGCACACAGGTGACTGGCGGGTGTCAGTTTCTCCAGCTTTAGTTGAACCGAGTGTGGCTACGCCCGGTCCTTGCGAAGGTTATAACAGCACCAACTTGACAAACTATCGTTGTGGTTTTGATGCGTAGGTAAGAACGGTTCTTGCTAAAGCCCGTAGCAGCCACGTAAAACTTGCAACAACAAAGTAGAGGACGTCTAACTTGTTTTTGCAGGGCATGTTGTGATGTGATATGGTCAAGACATGATGCTAAATTTTATTGTATGAGATGATCATGTTTTGTAACCGAGTTATCGGCAACTGGCAGGAGCCATATGGTTGTCGCTTTATTGTATGCAATGCAATTGCGCTATAATGCTTTACTTTATCACTAAGCGGTAGCGATAGTCGTGGAAGCATAAGATTTGCGAGACGACAACGATGCTACGATGGTGATCAAGGTGTCGCGCCGGTGACGATGGTGATCATGATGGTGCTTCGGAGATGGAGATCATAAGCACAAGATGATGATGGCCATATCATATCACTTATATTGATTGCATGTGATGTTTATCTTTTATGCATCTTATCTTGCTTTGATTGACGGTAGCATTATAAGATGATCTCTCACTAAATTTCAAGATAAAAGTGTTATCCCTGAGTATGCACCGTTGCCAAAGTTCGTCGTGCCCAGACACCATGTGATGATCGGGTGTGATAAGCTCTACGTCCATCTACAACGGGTGCAAGCCAGTTTTGCACACGCAGAATACTCAGGTTAAACTTGACGAGCCTAGCATATGCAGATATGGCCTCGGAACACTAAGACCGAAAGGTCGAGCGTGAATCATATAGTAGATATGATCAACATATTGATGTTCACCATTGAAAGCTACTCCATTTCACGTGATGATCGGTTATGGTTTAGTTGATTTGGACACGTGATCACTTAGAAGATTAGAGGGATGTCTTTCTAAGTGGGAGTTCTTAAGTAATATGATTAATTGAACTTAAATTTATCATGAACTTAGTCCTGGTAGTATTAGCATATCTATGTAGTAGATCAATAGATTGCGTTTAGCTCCCCTGTTTTATTTTTGATATGTTCCTAGAGAAAACTAAGTTGAAAGATGTTAGTAGCAATGATGCGGATTGGATCCGTGATATGAGGTTTATCCTCATTGCTGCACAGAAGAATTATGTCCTTGATGCACCGCTAGGTGATAGGCCTATTGCAGGAGCAGATGCAGACGTTATGAACGTTTGGCTAGCTCAATATGATGACTACTTGATAGTTTAGTGCACCATGCTTAACGGCTTAGAATCGGGACTTCAAAGACGTTTTGAACGTCATGGACCATATGAGATGTTCCAGGAGTTGATGTTAATATTTCAAGCAAATACCCGAGTTGAGAGATATGAAGTCTCGAACATGTTCTATGGCTAAAAGATGGAAGAGAATACCTCAAGCAGTGAGCATGTGCTCAGATTGTCTGGGTACTACAATCGCTTGAATCAAGTGGGAGTTAATCTTCCAGATAAAATAGTGATTGACAGAATTCTCTAGTCACCATCACCAAGTTAGTAGAACTTCGTGATGAACTATAATATGCAAGGGATAATGGAAACGATTCCCAAGCTCTTCGTGATGTTGAAATCGACGGAGGTAGAAATCAAGAAAGAGCATCAAGTGTTGATGGTTAACAAGATCACTAGTTTCAAGAAAAAGGGCAAAGGGAAGAAGGGGAACTTCAAGAAGAACGGCAAGCAAGTTGCTGCTCAAGTGAAGAAGCCCAAGTCTGGACCTAAGCCTGAGACTAAGTGCTTCTACTGCAAAGGGACTGGTCACTGGAAGCGGAACTACCCCAAGAATTTGGCGGATAAGAAATGATGGCAAAGTGAACAAACGTATATTTGATATACATGTTATTGATGTGTACTTTACTAGTGTTTATAGCAACCCCTCAGTATTTGATACTGGTTTAGTTGCTAAGATTAGTAACTCGAAACGGGAGTTGCAGAATAAACAGAGACTAGTTAAGGGTGAAGTGACGATGTGTGTTGGAGTAGTTCCAAGATTGATATGATCATCATCGCACACTCCCTATACTTTCGGGATTAATGTTGAACCTAAATAAGTGTTATTTGGTGTTTGCGTTGAGCATGAATATGATTTGATCATGTTTATTGGAATACGGTTATTCATTTAAATTAGAGAATAATTGTTGTTCTGTTTACATGAATAAAACCTTCTATGGTCATACACACCAACGAAAATGGTTTGTTGGATCTCGATCGTAGTGATACACATATTCATAATATTGAAGCCAAAAGATGCAAAGTTAATAATGATAGTGCAACTTATTTGTGGCACTGCCGTTTAGGTCATATTGGTGTAAAGCGTATGAAGAAACTCCATGATGATGGGATTTTGGAATCACTTGATTATGAATCACCTGATGCTTGCGAACCATGCCTTATGGGCAAGATGACTAAAAACTCCATTCTCCGAAACAATGGAGCGAGCAACTGACCTATTGGAAATAATACATACTGATGTATGCGATCCGATGAGTGTTGAAGCTCGCGGCGGGTATCGTTATTTTTTGACCTTCACAGATGATTTGAGCAGATATGAGTATATCTACTTGATGAAACATAAGTCTGAAACATTTGAAAAGTTCAAAGAATTTCAGAGTGAAGTGGAAAATCATCGTGACAAGAAAATAAGGTTTCTACGATCTGATCACGGAGACAAATATTTGAGTTAAGAGTTTGGTCTTCAATTAAAACAACGTGGAATAGTTTCACAAATTCATGCCACCTGGAACACCACATCATAATGGTGTGTCCGAACGTCATAACCGTACTTTATTGGATATAGTACAATCTATGATGTTTCTTACCGATTTACCACTATCGTTTTGGGGTCATGCATTAGAGACAGCTGCATTCACGTTAAAAAGGGGCACCATTTAAGTCCGTTGAGACGACACAATATGAATTGTGGTTTGGCAAGAAATCAAAGTTGTCGTTTCTTAAAGTTTGGGGTTGTGATGCTTATAAGAAAAAGTTTCATCATGATAAGCTCAAACCCAAATCGGAGAAATGTGTCTTCATAGGATACCCAAAGGAGACAGTTGGGTACACCTTCTATCATAGATCCGAAGGCAAGACATTCGTTGCTGAGAATGGATACTTTCTAGAGAAGGAGTTTCTCTCGAAAGAAGTGAGTGGGAGGAAAGTAGAACTTGATAAGGTAATTGTACCTTCTCCCTTGTTGGAAAGTAGTTCATCACAAAAATCTGTTCCTGTGACTACTACACCAATTAGTGAGGAAGCTAATGATGATGATCATGTAACTTTAGATCAAGTTACTACCAAATCTCGTAGGTAAACCAGAGTGAGATCCGCACCAGAGTGGTACGGTAATCCTTTTCTGGAAGTCAGGTTACTAGACCATGACGAACTTGTGAACTATGAGGAAGCGATGATGAGTCCAGATTCCGCGAAATGGTTTGAGGCCATGAAATCTGAGATGAGATCCATGTATGAAAACAAAGTATGGACTTTGATTGACTTGCCCAATGATCGGCGAGCCATTGAGATTAAATGGATCTTCAAGAGGAAGACGGACGCTGATAGTAGTGTTACTATCTACAAAGCTAGAATTGTCGCAAAAGGTTTTTGACAAGTTCAAGGTGTTGACTACGATGAGAGTTTCTCACTCGTATCTATGCTCAAGTCTGTCCGAATCATGTTAGCAATTGCCGCATTTTATGAAATCTGGCAAATGGATAAACAAAACTGCATTCCTTAATGGAGTTATTAAAGAAGAGTTGTATATGATGCAACCAGAAGGTTTTGTCGATCCTAAAGGTGTTAACAAAATGTGCAAGCTCCAGCGATCCATCTATGGACTGGTGCAAGCATCTCAGAGTTGGAATATATGCTTTGATGAGTTGATCAAAGCATATAGTTTTATACAGACTTGCGGTGAAGCCTGCATTTACAAGAAAGTGAATGGGAGCACTACAACATTTCTGATAAGTATATGTGAATGACATATTGTTGATCGGAAATGATGTAGAATTATTCTGCAAAGCATAAAGGAGTGTTTGAAAGGAGTGTTTCAAAGAAAGACCTCGGTGAAGCTGCTTACATATTGAGCATCAAGATCTATAGAGATAGATCAAGACGCTTGATAAGTTTTTCAATGAGTACATACCTTGACAAGATTTTGAAGTAGTTCAAAATGGAACAGTCAAAGAAACAGTTCTTGCCTGTGTTACAAGGTGTGAAACTGAGTAAGACTCAAAGCCTGACCACGAGAGAAGATAGAAAGAGAATGAAAGTCATTGTAACGCCCTTGATGCGGCTATATCTCCCACGTGTCGAAGCACGACTTAGAGGCATAACCGCATTGAAAGCAATGTCGCAAGTGAGGTAATCTTCACGCAACCAATGTAATACATAAGGGAAAAAGAACATAGTTGGCTTACAATCGCCACTTCACACAATTACATGAATAAAGCATTACAACATCCAAATACAATCAAGGTCCGACTACGGAACCAAAATAAAGAGCAAACCCAAATGCGACAAGGTCCGCCGATCGACCCCAACTGGGCTCCACTACTGATCAACTAGAAACGAAACAAGACAAAGGACAAGATCTTCATCGAGCTCCTCCTTGAGCTTGGTTGCGTCATCTGCACGGTCTCATCGGCACCTGCAAGCTGGTTTCTGGAAGTATCTGTGAGTCACGGGGACTCAGCAATCTCACACCCTCGCGATCAAGACTATTTAAGCTTATAGGTAAGGTAAGGTATGATGTGGAGCTGCAGCAAGCGACTAGCATATATGGTGGCTAACCTGTTCGCAAAAGAGAGCGAGAAGAGAAAGCAAAGCACGGACGGGCAACTATGATCAAGAAGTGATCCTAGAACAACCTACGTCAAGCATTACTCCAACACCGTGTTCACTTCCCGGACCCCGCCGAGAAGAGACCATCATGGTAACACACGCGGTTGATGTATTTTAATTAAGGTCAACTTCAGGTTTTCTATAACCGGACATTAACAAATTCCCATCTGCCCATAACCGCGGGCACGGCT
Source organism: Triticum urartu (assembly GCF_056163025.1). Lineage (NCBI taxonomy): Eukaryota > Viridiplantae > Streptophyta > Magnoliopsida > Poales > Poaceae > Triticum > Triticum urartu. Next base: position 567,370,775 of record NC_141876.1, read on the forward strand.
TTCGAAAGTTCAAATCCCTGCAGGGGTGTCCCAACTTAGCCCATCACAATCTCTCACGGTCAGCGAAGGATATTCCTTCTCCCAAGACAATCCGATCAGACTCGGCATCCCGGGTATAAGACATCCTCGACAATGGTAAAACAAGTCCAGCAAGACCGCCCGATGCGCCGACATCCTGATAGGAGCTGCACATATCTCGTTCTCAGGGCAACACCGGATGAACACTACGTACAGCTAAAACCAGCCCTCAAGTTTCCCCGAGGTGGCGCCGCAAGTGGCTCTAGTTCGGACCAACACTTAGACAAGCACTGGCCGGGGGGGGGGGGGGTTAAAATAAAGATGACCCTCGGGATGTGCGACTCCCAAGGGAAAAAGGCTAGGTGGCGAATGGTAAAACCAAGGTTGGGCCTTGCTGGAGGAGTTTTAATTAAATAAGAGATATTGTGATATCCCAACAAAATAACCATGTTCCAACATGGAACAAACTCCAATCTTCACCTGCAACTAACAACGCTATAAGAGGGGCTGAGCAAAGCGGTAACATAGCCAAACAACGGTTTGCTAGGACAAGGTGGGTTAGAGGCTTGGCTCAACAATATGGGAGGCATGATAAGCAAGTGGTAGGTATCGTAGCATAGGCATAGCAAAAGAGCGAGCAACTAGCAAGCAAAGATAGAAGTGATTTCGTGGGTATGGTCATCTTGCCTGAAATCCCGCAAGGAAGAAGAACGAGTCCATGAAGAAGATAAACGGACGTAGTCGAACGGATCCTCACACACACGACGTTATCGGAACCAACCCGAAGAAGCAACACCGGAAAGAAGCAAACAACATAGTAAACAACCAACACATCAACATGGCATGATGCACAATCGAGTATGATGCATGTCCGGTTTAATGAAGCATGGCATGGCAAAGTGCACAAACAATCCTACAAATTAAGTGGAGATCAATATGCAACGAGTTGCATATTGACAAAACACCACAACAAGTTATTTAGATTGATCTCGTTTATGTACCAAACAATATTAAATGTTGTTAAACATGGCAAGAGGGTGAAGCGAATGAAAACTACCTATCTAGGCAAGTTTAAATGAGGCCGGAACAACAAACAACAAGTCCGGAAACTCCTCATGTGCATATTTTAAGGTTTGGTACTGTTCTGCCCTAAACACAATTTTATAGTTGTTAAACATGCAAAGTGATGCCACCATGTTAAACTAGGCATTTTTCCACTCCATTTACATATAAAGTTTATTAAATTTGGAGCTACGGTTATTTAGTTATGAAATAAACCATTTTAACATGGCATAGGAGCAAATTTAACCAAACAGGAGTTTAAACATTTTGAACATGGGTGAAAGTTGCATATTATTAAACTAGATTAAAATCTAAGAAAGTTTCATATTAAGTTTGTTTTAATCCGATGCACGGTTGGAGAGTTATAAAATGCATGATGTCTAGGGGGTTCTCTGCAAAACTAGGTTCTCTGGAATAAAAGATAAATTCATAGACCCTGAAAAAAAACGTCAACGGGCTGAAACTGGGCAGACTGGGCTGCTCACATTGGGCTTGAGGAGGCGCTGGGCATCTGGGCTGCGAGCGAAGCAGAGGAAGGCCTCGCGCGGCGAGTGGCACTCGTCTAGGATGGCTCTGGACTGGTCAACGCAAGCGCTCGGGCAGAGCAACACGATGCAAAAAAGTCTTCGCTCGCCTCCCTCACTCGAACAGAAGGAGGCAGCGCTGGGGACTCGCGGCAGGGTCAGCAGGCGCGGGGCGGCGCAGTGCGGACGCCGAGGCGGCAAAGAGCGGCGGAGGCGGCGGCTCCGGCGACAGGTAAAACAGGGGACGCCCTGCAACGGCGGCAGGGACTTGGCAAGACGTCCTCGACGGGGACCTGTCGGAAAACTGGCCGGAACGGGATGGATTAGGTCGCCGGCGACGGATCCAAGCCGGATCCAGGCGGGCGCGGCGGCAGCAGAGACAAGCGGGTCCAGGGCGGGTCGGCGAGGAGGTGCTGCAAGGAGGTCTCGGGCGCCATGGAAGTTCGGGAGGAGACGGCTTCGTCGCAGCTCGTCGGATGGAGCTCGAAGCAGAGGAGACAGGGACTTGGCGCAGGGCGGAGATGTACTCGGAGCTTGGTTCCCATGGCGATGGCTGTGGAACGATTCACAGAAGATTAGAGAAAAGAGAGGGAGCCGCGGGGAGGAGGAAGGAGAGATGGGCGGTGCGGGGCTGGCCTGGTTCCTTGCTGCTGGTCGGCGCGACGAGAGATGGCGTGGAAGTGGCTCGGGGCGGCGTCGCGGCTGGTCTCTTGCTCACCGGAGCTCTCCGGCCGTTGCGTGCTCGGGGACGGGAGGACACAGGAGGCAGGGAAGCTGCGGATGGATCGATCTGGCTGGATTTTTGGATCGGGCATCTGGCTGTGGTAGGTGGGGAATGGATCCCGAGGGGAAACTGGCTGGCGGCGGCTCGATGGGACAAGGCTCCTAAGTTTTAGGGTTGCTGCCTAGGGGATTGGTCTATATATATAGAGCTAGATTTTTGGTTAGGGGCTATTAGGACCCTCCGACCATAATTGGACGATCATGAATAAAATAGCTAGGGAGTCCAAATACGAAAACGGTGATGTTTTGTAGATGTTTGAGGATGATCCGGACCCAACGGTGACGACTTCCCGGGTCGGGTCCGGGGAAGTTTCGGACGCGCATGAGAGATCTATGCACGGCGCAAAGAGGGGTAGTGTTGGGGATATTACTACTGGGCGTAAACCGGCCAGGACAAGCCGGGTTAACTTCATCAGTAGTTGAGTGTGATAAAAGCCCATGAGGGTAGATGAGGGCTAAAGGCCCATAATCGGTTTAAGGCCTATAGCTATAAACCGGCGTCGGTATGTAACTTGTGTTATAAGTTAGGAATAGTGGAGACCGAACCGGACGCATCTATGAGCCGGTATCGGGACTCTGTAAACCGACGGGTGTCCCCATGTATATAAGGGGACGACCCGGCGGCGGTTCAAGGGGAGACAACAACTCGAGACATAGGCGAAGCTTATTTGCTCCCTAGTCATCGAAACACCCACAATTCCATCACAACTAGACGTAGGCTTTTACCTTCATTGAAGGGGCCGAACTAGTATAAACTCTCTTGCGTCCTTGTGTCCGCTTTAACCCCTTCAAGCTAACCCGTAGCGATGGCTCCACGACTAAGTCCTTTCTCTAGGACATCTGCCGTGACAAAACCACGACAGGTGGCGCCCACCGTGGGGCTATTGCACGATGGTTTCCGGTTCTTGGAGGGCCGCTTTGAAGGACTCGAGGGCTACGCTGTAGGCCGGATGACTAAGAGTCGTCGCGGCAAACTCTACATCGACGACGCAGGCTGGGGCCCCGAGGCCGGCTCAATTGAGTACGGGTACCGGGTCCCCTTTGGTAGCATTCACGTTTTCATTGGCAAGATCAGTGAACCCGGCCCTGAGCCGGACATCTGCACCGACCTCGTCAAGACGGCTCGGCGTACGCGATCCGCCCGGGTTAAACTGGCCATGAAGCGTGCCTTCGTGGGAATGATCCATGGAGGGAGTTATGAGGATGGATCGGAGCTTTGCGGGGCGACTGCCGTTCGTTCCGGTGACGAATCTTCGACCGGAGAAATCGAATCTCTTTATCAGCTACAAGATGGCCGGATTGAGAGCTGTTCCGATGGCGACAGTATTCCGGACCCCTCTGATCTGCCTAAACGGGTTGGAATATTCATGATCGGAACACAAGCAGCGCTTCACTCTTTGACAGCCGCGGCAACGATCTCCGGTTCAGCAGCGGCAACGGTTGCCGGGGCGGGAGGCCCTGTGCGCCCACCGGCTCAGGTTCTATCAGAACTATTTGATGCGTTGGCTGTGTTTATGGAAGAAGTTAATCCGCCAGATCAGGACGCTCACAACACGGAGATTGCAAAGGTAAAGGAACAAATCACCTAGGCCAAAACAGATCTGGTGGCTGAGGACACCAGGATGGCCGCAGAGCGGGCCGCTTTAGATGCACAGGCCTACAGGCTTATGTTGGATCAGAGCGCGTCGCATGAAGTCATGAGGAGGAAGCACCGGTCCCGCTTACCTCCGGTTTTCGAGGCCAGAGACCTTTTCAACACTCCAGGACCAAGAGCCGGTAATCCGCTGGAGGGGAACCGGGCAGAAGCCCCTGGGACCGGTGCACCGGTTCAGCCCCGTCAGATGGACCCGCCTCGTCAAAACACCGTTATACCTCGGGATGCTTTAACACCTCCGGGTCACTACTCCAACCCAATGGACAATCTTGTTGCCGCTGCTGCACGACTGGAGGCCATTCCAGTTGAAGGTGACTCGCCGCAAGCAGTAGAGACGCGACGGGTCAAGGAACTTCTGAGGACAGCTTTGGCCCAACAGGAGGCGTACTCGTACAGCCGCGACCGAATCCACTCGACCCCCCGTCCAAGCCAGAGCTATAGCAGACATATGGATGAACCAGCAGTGTCGAGTAATGAACGACGTGGAGCACCCCGTGGTAACAACCCGACGGGTGGTGCTGATGACGCTCAGGAAGTGGTGAACCGGGCCCGAGCGCGTAGGGAGGCCGAGTTAGCCGCACAGCATCAGGCTCGGCAGCTCACGCCGGTTCGTCCAACCATTTCGATTGAACCTGGTGTTACTTCTAGTTCTTTGGGGGTGCCTTGCCTCGTCCCCACTTTACGCAACGTGCGTTTGCCCAAGGATTTCAAAGGCCCACACAAGGTACCAAATTATACGGCGGATCAACCACCAGAGACATGGGTAGAGAGCTATGAGATGGCCATGGAGATGCTTGATGTGGATGACACGGCGTGTGCGAAATACTTCACCATGATGCTTGAAGGAACGACCCGTACTTGGTTAAAAAGCTTGCCGGCTAATTCTACCAGTTCATGGGCCCAATTACGAGCCCGGTTTATCAGCAATTTCAAGGATACATGTAAAAAGCCTATGTCGATAGTGGACTTAGCTGCCTGCGTCCAGGAGGAAGGAGAATCGATGACTCATTGGGTGCGCCGGGTTTCACAAGTGTTGCATTCATCAGACCGCATCAACGCTGACACCGCTGTATTAACCCTAGAAGGCAACTGCCGGTTTGGACCCCTAAAGCTGAAGTTGGGACGGATGAAGCGTCATTGCACTGGCATGGGGACCCTCATGGCTGCTTTGGTAAAGTATGCTGATTCTGATAGTACCAAGGATCCCGAATCTGATGATGACAAGGCAGGGAAGGGAAAGAGGAACAGCAACTCCAAAGGTCAGCAGCATCACTGGGCAGGTAATGGTGGTGGAGGCAAGCGTAAAGCTGATGGTAACATGGACTTTGTGGCTAATACCAACACGCGGGACAATGGCCAGCGATGCAAGGGTAAACCGAAAAATCGCAATGGGGCACCCAACCCTAACCCGGACCGCCTAAACTATCTACTGAGCCAGCCCTGTCCAAGACATGGGACGAAGGAGGCGCCAGCAAACCACCTTTGGAAGGATTGCTTCATTATGCAGGAGTTCAAGAATTCTAATGCTTTCCGGTATGATCACAGCTCCGGCGGTGGCTCAGGGTCCGGGCCGGGTTACGGTGGAGGAAATTCCGGTTCAGGATTTAACGGTAATCCGGGCGGACAAAATAATCAAAATAGTCAGAACAACCAGGGTGGTTACAACCAACAACAGCAACAGTCAGGTTACCAGAGCAACCCAAAGCAGTTGAGTAGTGGGAAGTACCATGTCTTCACCACTAGCTTAGACAAGCGAGACCGGAAGGTTTAGAGGCGGGCGGTCAACTCTGTTGAACCAGCCGTGCCCCGTTATCTACGCTGGTCTGAACAGCCAATCATATGGAGCAGAGAGGATCACCCTCCCCAGGTTGATAATCCGGGTCAGTTGGCTCTGGTGGTGGCGCCTCAGGTGGGAGGTTACAAGTTCACCAAAGTGCTCATGGATGGGGGGAGCAGCATTAATATCTTGTACTATGAGACCTTCCGTCGTATGGGACTAACAAATAAAAATCTCAAACCGTCTAATACGGTGTTCCACGGTGTAGTACCTGGCAAATCAGCATATCCTGTTGGTAAGATAGCTCTGGAAGTGGCCTTTGGGGATGATCATGATTCCAGGTCGGAGACATTGACGTTTGAAGTGGTGAAAATCCAAAGTCCATATCACGCCCTGTTTGGGCGACCGGCCTACGCCAAGTTTATGGCACGGCCCTGTTATGTGTATTTGCAGCTCAAGATGATGCTTGAAGGAACGGCCCGTACTTGGTTAAAAGGCTTGCCCGCTAATTCTATCAGTTCATGGTCCCAATTACGAGCCCGGTTTATCAACAATTTCAAGGATACCTGTAAACAGCCTATGTCAATAGTGGACTTAGCTGCATGCGTCCAGGAGGAAGGAGAGTCAACGACTCATTGGGTACGCCGGGTTTCACAAGTGTTGCACTCCTCAGACCACATCAACGCTGACACCGCAGTATTAACCCTAGAAGGCAACTGCCGGTTTGGGCCCCTGAAGTTGAAATTGGGACGGATGAAGCGTCATTGCACCGACATGGGGACCCTCATGGCCGCTTTGGTAATATATGCTGATTCTGATAGTACCAAGGATCCCGAATCTGATGATGACAAGACAGGGAAGGGGAAGAAGAACAGCAACTCCAAAGGTCAGCAGCATCACTGGGTAGGCAATGGCGGAGGAGGCAAGCGTAAAGCGGATGGCAACATGGATTTTGTGGCTAATACCAACATACAGGACAATGGCCAACGGCGCAAGGGTAGGCCGAAAAATCTTAGTGGAGCGCCCAACCCCAACCCAAACCGCCTGAACTATCTGCTAAGCCAGCCCTGTCCAAGACATGGGACGAAGGAGGAGCCAGCAAACCACCTTTGGAAGGATTGCTTTATTATGCAGGAGTTCAAGAATTCTAATAATTTCCGGTATGATCACGGATCTGGCGGTGGCTCAGGGTCCGGGCCGGGTTACGGTGGAGGAAGTTCCGGTTCAGGATTTAATGGTAATCCGGGCGGACATAATGGTCAAAATAGTCAGAACAACCAGGGTGGTTACAACCAACAGCAGCAACAGTCAGGTTACCAAAGCAACCCAAAGCAGTTGAGTAATGGGCAGTACCATGTCTTTACCACTAGCTTGGACAAGCGAGACCGGAAGGTTCAGAGGCGGGCAGTCAACTCTGTTGAACCGGCCACACCCCGTTATCTACGTTGGTCTGAACAGCCAATCATATGGAGCAGAGAGGATCACCCACTCCAGGTCGATAATCCAGGTCAGTTGGCTCTGGTGGTGGCGCCTCAGGCGGGAGGTTATAAGTTCACCAAGGTGCTCATGGATGGAGGGAGCAGCACTAACATCCTATACTATGAGACCTTCCGTCGTATGGGACTTACAGATAAGAATCTCAAACCGTCCAATACAGTATTCCACGGTGTAGTGCCTGGCAGATCAGCATATCTCGTTGGTAAGATAGCTCTTGAAGTGGCCTTTGGGGATGATCATGATTCCAGGTCGGAGACATTAATGTTTGAAGTGGTGAAAATCCAAAGTCCATATCATGCCCTGTTTGGGCGTCCGGCATACGCCAAGTTTATGGCTTGGCCCTGTTATGTGTATTTGCAGCTCAAGATGCCGGGTCACAAGGGGACAATAATGGTTTGCGGAAGCCGCAAAATCGCTTTGGAATGCGAGGAAGGAGATGCGTCTTATGCAGAGTCGGTTTGTGCCACCGAGGAGTTGAAGTACTATAAAGACAATGTTGATCCGGCGAACATGACTCCGTTGAAGAAGCCAACTACGGAGCATGATCCGGCCCTGAAGTTCAAATCGGCAGCAGAAACTAAGCTTGTTGACTTCGTACCTGGCGATTCGTCCAAGCAGTTCAGCATTAGTGCCAACTTGGATCCGAAATAGGAAAGCGCGCTCATCGAGTTCATCCGTGAGAATCGGGACATTTTTGCATGGAAGCCCTCTGACATGCCAGGTGTACCGAGGCAACTCGCTGAGCACACACTTAATGTGGATCCTAAATACAAACCGGTGAAACAGTTCCTCCGCCGGTTTAACGAAGAAAGACGTAAGGCGATTGGAGAAGAGGTAGCCAGGCTCTTAGCAGCTGGTTTTATTGTTGAAGTTTTTCACCCTGAGTGGCTTGCCAATCCGGTGCTAGTCCTTAAGAAAAACGGCACCTGGCGTATGTGTGTGGATTACACAGATCTTAATAAAGCTTGTCCAGCAGATCCTTTTGCCCTCCCCCGTATTGATCAAATCATTGATGCTACGGCGGGTTGTGAGCGTTTAAGTTTTTTGGATGCATATTCTGGCTATCATCAGATCAAAATGGCAGTTAAGGACCAGGAGAAGACGACATTCATAACTCCCTTTGGAGCCTTCTGCTATGTGTCTATGCCCTTTGGGCTCAAAAGTGCCCAGGCAACTTATCAACGGTGTGTACAAAATTGTCTTCACAAGCAGATTGGCCGTAATGTACATGCTTACGTGGATGATATCGTGGTTAAATCCAGGGAGAAGGAGACTCTGGTTGATGATTTGAAGGAAACCTTTGATAACCTAAGGATGTACAAGATGATGCTTAATCTGGACAAGTGTGTCTTTGGTGTACCGGCGGGCAAGTTATTGGGTTTTCTGGTGTCCAATAGGGGAATTGAGGCTAATCCGGAGAAGATCACAGCCATCACCTCCCTGGCTAAACCGAAGTGTATCAATGATGTTCAATGCCTGGCAGGCCGGATTGCCGCGTTAAGCCGGTTTATCAGCCGCCTTGGTGAGAAGGCGATCCCTTTGTATCAGATGTTGAAGAAGACGGATCAGTTCGTCTGGAGTTCTGCTGCTGATGAAGCATTTGAGGACTTAAAGCGGCAATTGGCCAATCCGCCTGTGCTCGCTGCTCCCATTGACAAGGAGCCGTTACTGCTATATGTTGCTGCTAATGCTCGTGCGGTCAGCGTGGCTATTGTGGTGGAACGAAAGGAGGCAGGTAAGGAGCATCCGGTTCAACGTCCGATCTATTATATCAGCAAGGTACTCATTGAGTCCAAGCAAAGGTATCCGCATTGGCAGAAGCTGGTGTACGGAGTTTTTATGGCAAGCCGGAAGCTTAAGCAATACTTCCAAGGGCACCCAATTACGGTGGTCAGTTCTGCTCCTTTGGGAGATATCATCCAGAACCGGGAAGCAACTGGCCGGATTGCAAAGTGGGCTATAGAGCTGGGGCCGTACGGTTTGAAATATGTGCCTCGGACAGCGATTAAGTCTCAAGCACTTGTTGATTTCATCAATGATTGGACGGAAATGCAAGCACCTGAAGAAAAGACGGATCATACGTATTGGACCATCCATTTTGACGGATCCAGGCAGTTGGAAGGCTCGAGGGCTGGAGTCGTATTAACTTCCCCATGAGGTGATAAGTTTTGTTATGTTCTCCGTTTAATGTTCCCTTGTACTAACAATCCAGCTGAGTATGAAGCCTTGCTCCATGGTCTTCGGATGGCCAAGGAGATGAATCTAAGTCGAGTTAAGTGCTTCGGTGATTCGGACCTTGTGGCTCAGCAAGTGTCTGGCACTTGGGACTCCAAGGACCCACTCATGGCAGCATATCGTCGTGAGGTGGATATTGTTGCAGGTTATTTCAGAGGCTATCAGGTGGACCACGTGGACCGGCAGAAAAATGAAGCGGCGGACGCTTTAAGCCGGCTGGGCTCTCAGCACAAACCGGTCCCACCCAATGTTTTTCTGGATGTGCTGCACAACCCGTCGGTGAAGATCCCTGGTGAAGAGGATTTGGCCATTCCTGATCCGGAGGCTCAATTGGTGGCAGTTCTTCATGTTATTCCGGATTGGACGCTTCCTTATCTGGCGTACAAGAACCGGGGCGAGTTGCCAGAAGATGAGATTCTGGCCCGGCAGATAATCCGGCGATCCAAGTCCATGGCTGTCATCAACGGTGAGTTGCATCATTGCAGTGTATCAGGAGCTTTTCAACGTTGCGTGTCTCCTGAAGAAGGCCATGAAATTTTGCGGGAGATCCACGAAGGAGATTGTGGTCACCATGCCGGTTCAAAGTCTCTGGTGGCTAAAGCGTTTCGCCATGGTTTCTATTGGTTAACTGCTCATGCTGATGCGAAGGATCTGGTCAGACGATGTGATGGTTTCCATAGGTTTTCAAGACGTGCTCATGTACCGGCTCAAGAATTGAGGATGATTCCAATTACTTGGCCGTTTGCGACTTGGGGGCTGGATATGGTTGGGCCTTTCAAAAGGTCCAAAGATAAGAAGACCCACCTCCTGGTGGCGGTGGACAAGTTTACAAAGTGGGTGGAGGCAGAACCTGTTAGCAAGTGTGATGCGGCCACGGCGGTTCAGTTCATCAAAAAGGTGATTTTCCGGTTTGGCTTTCCGCACAGTATTATCACAAATAATGGTACCAATTTATCCAAAGGTGCTATGAAGGAGTTCTGCGAACGGGAGCACATCCGGCTCGACGTTTCATCAGTGGCACATCCACAGTCCAATGGTCAAGCAGAAAGAGCTAATCAAGAGATCTTGAGAGGCATCAAGCCCTGACTCATGGTTCCTTTGCAGAGAACGCCGGGTTGTTGGGTAGAAGAATTACCATCTGTGTTATGGAGCATCAATACAACACCCAACAGATCAACAGGATACACACCGTTCTTCATGGTTTATGGAGCGGAGGCGGTTCTCCCCAGCGATATCCGTCATGACTCACCTCGTGTCACGGCTTATGTTGAAGCGGACAACGAGACAGCACGGCAAGATGCTTTGGACCGGTTGGATGAAGAGCGTGACATCGCAGCCGCCCGGTCGGTGATTTACCAGCAGGATCTTCGTCGTTATCACAGTCGCCGAGTTAGAACCAGAGCCTTCCAGGAAGGATATTTGGTGCTTCGGCTCATCCAAGATCAGACTGATATGCATAAGCTATCCCCACCTTGGGAGGGGCCTTTCGTGGTCAGCAAGAATCTGCACAACGGGTCATACTATCTGATCGATATTCGAGAGCATAAGGACTCACGTACATCAGAGGAAGAGACTAACAGGCCATGGAATATAGCTCATCTTCGGCCTTACTATACCTGAGCCATTGGCTATACTTATGTACATACAATGCATATATTATGATTAAGTATAATAAACCGGAACCTCAGCTAAAGCGGGGTATCTGTTCTTTTACATCATGTGAGGTTACACGGAGTTGCTCTAAAGCGGCCTCCGGTTTACCCCTTGAGTTCGCTTTGCTAAAAGCATCGTGTTATATCACTTGGAGGATTGGTCGTGTCCGAACCAATACCATGCCTCTTGATAGGCGAAAGCCACCAGATCACTTGGGGACTTGGTCATGTCTGAACCAGTCATGCCTCTTGATCGGCCTAAGGCCACAGAATCACTTGGGGGCTTGGTCGAACCCGAACCATGACCACGCCATTTGGTCGGCATAAATGCCACAAGAATCACTTGGGGACCTGGCTAACTAGAACCATAGTTACACCTAACGGGAGCTTGGTCGTGTTTGGCCATGGTTACGCCATTTGATCAGCTTAAATAAATCTTTTTTGGCAAACGTTTTTGTCGTTGCTTTTGCTTCATACTTTTCTTTGAAGGGGGGTTTTTGCTTTTTATTGTGTTCTTTAAACCGACAAAGTTTTTTAACCAATCAATTGACGGAACACAGTTCACGTCAATACGGAGACTATTTGTCCGGTTTGATCCTTGTTGTTAACATCCTCTTATGGAGTAACACGGTGTCCATTATAACCCGGCACGGTTTACATGGTAACCAGTGTCATATACATATACAGGAGTTGTTATTTCCTCCAACAGTGTGGGTTTGCAAAAGCTCCGCTTCAAGGTTGGCCAAGCCAACTTCACACTCAATGGTGGCAGTATTTTGGAAAGTTCATTACCACAGGAAGAACAAGTTATGCGCAAAGGCGTATCAACATCAAAGGTATCAGCTAGCCTATTACAAGGCAACATGGTGCCCATAATAACATAATTGTTTTTCACAAAGGAGAGACAGTTTTAAAACCGGCTTCCGGTTTAAGCTTGGCCACCAGCCTGGCCTGATGGTTGTGGGTCATCCTGCGCTGCTTCAGCTTCTGTTTCTCTACCCAGTGGCTGGAAATCCACAGTTGTCCAGTCGATTCCCATCAATGCTTGAAAAACAGCTTCGTCATGGATTAGCGAAGACAGGTCAATATCGGGAGCGTAAGTATGCTTACGGATTGGAGGGATCAGGTTTTCCGATTCATGGATTGGTGTAGCTATTCGCTTGTTCTGGGTGTCATATTGGGCTTGATAATTAGACAAATCTGCTTCCTCAGCCAGTTGACAAGCTAGCGGACGTACCTCCCAGTTTATGGCTCGCAGATCCGCTTCACCAAATTCTGACCCGTCTTCCTTCAAACTGGGATAACCCTGAGCCGCTTCAATAGGATCAAAATCCGGCACCCAGGCTTTTGCCCGGATTAAAGCATTGATTGCACCGGTTCGAGCAGCAGATTTCTTCAGCTCTTCAACCCGGGCAGGAAGCACTGACAGTTTCATCAAAGTATCTTGAATCAAAGTGGGCGCCAGTTTGTTATGAGACGCGGTACAGATGATCCGCTGGGCACCAGTATACAATTGTTCAACCAAGGTATAGGCGGCTTTCAATTTCTTCCGCACATCTGACCCCAAGTGACCAATGCGTGTCCCTGAAATACCATAAAGGGTTAATAAACCGGCGACTCTGTAAGAAGGCAGAACCAATTCAGAAGGCAAGCTGGCTTACCAAAGATAGCAGTGGTCATGGCATGAACGTGCCGCTTTATGCTGGTCAGTTCATCCGTCACTGGTTTCAGTGCGGCCTCGGCATCCTCTGCTCGTTTGATCAAAGCGGACTTTTCAGTGGCCCAATCCGCCCGTTTCTTCTTGAAGTTCTCCTTAAGTTGTTCCATGGCGCTTAAGGCACTGGCCAATTCCTCTTTTGCCTTGGAGGTTTCAGCCTGTTGGGTTTTCAGGTTTTCTCGCAGATCGATGACTTGGCTTTCTTTCACCTTCAGCTCCGCCTGCAGGCATACAGATATATGTTTCAACAAATCAGTAGAAGGATTCAAGTACCAACCACATAACAAGTTATACGCTTAGCACTTGGGGGCTAATGCATATTCGATCTTCATCTTTCAATTGTTTACAAAGTCCCAAGCTCAATACAAGTATTCAACTTGGCACTTGGGGGCTAATGCATATTCGATCTTCATCTTTCAATTGTTTACAAAGTCCCAAGCTCAATACAAGTATTCAACTTGGCACTTGGGGGCTAATGGCTATTTGATCATATGTATTCTGATGCGGCATTTTCAATTACTTAAAGTACCGGTTTAACTACGCTAAGTTGAACCGGCCCTTGGGGACTACATCAGCAAATTTCAAAGCATCAAGATTCATATTATTAAGTCCCGGTTTGAAAGAATATTTCAAATCGGCCCTTAGGGGCTAGGAGAGTCAGCAAGAATGAAAGCATACAAGCAGGAAGGAGCATATGGAAGTTACCTCATATTTATCCTTCATCATGTTAACCAGACCGGCTTCATAGTCACGGCTGGTATACAGCCGGTTCAGATAGCCGGAATGGATATCTTGGGCGTTCAGAGCAGCGTAAGCCGTCAGATCAGCATTCCACTTGCCTTTGCCAAAAGCAGCTAATTCTTCCTTGGCAGAATGTTTGGATAAAGCGACAGGATTGCTTGGCTCAGTATGGCCAGTGCCAGTAATGACAACTTCATCATCATTGGTACCACCGGTTTGCACTGGAGCTGTTGGCTTGTCAGTAGGTTTTGCGGGACCGGTGGAGCTTTCAACCCGGAGGGAACCTGTGGGCTGATGGATAGGACCTGAGGTATCAGTAGGTATTTCCTCAGCAGTAAGATCATCATCTGGCTGCAGTGGATCATTGGGAATATCCTCAGGAATAGCCGCTTCAAGATTGGGTGTGGTGCCTGGTTCAAGAATGACATCTTCTTCGGCCGCTTTATCCAGGCGGGCCTTCTTGCTCGGCCTAGGTTTGGCCCTGAGAAGAATAACAAAATTAAATACACCATATGTTCTAAGGCAATATACTACAAACATCACAATAAATATAGCTTACCCAAGCACCGTTTTGAGCGGTGGGAGCTGAGTAGCCGACGACTCGCTAGAAGATGAGTGGGAAATAACCTGATAATCGGAGTCAGACGGATTAAGAGGTTGACGAAAGCAGCCCGCTTTAGGACAAGCACTGACAAGCGAATTAGAGACCTCGGAATGACGTTTCCGAACCGGACTGTTCGGTAAACCGGCGGAGGTAACTACCTAGCTGCTGTGCCGGGTGGTGCGGCGAGCTTCGTGTTGTTGAGTCTTCATAAGAAGTTTAGGATCCAAATAAGCAAGAGGATGAGAAAATTTAACTTTCCGGTTTTCCTGACGGATTTTTTGTGAAGGCAAAGTTTCTGAATCGGAAGAGAGAATAATTACCTCTGCAACATCCGCATGGCTGGCTTCGGCATCATCCTGACAAATATCATCATCAATAAGATGCATGAAAAATAAACCAAGTGAGTCAAGCTCTACCTCAAAGTCCGGATTATCCACCTCGTCATCAGGGGCCGGATTAGAAGATGCAGTGGTTCTTTTCCGGTGGGCAGTCTTCTTCACAGCTTTAGTTTTTTGCCGGGTTGCTCTTTCCGATTTATCTGTTTTCTCTGGTTTCTCCTGCAGCAGCTTTTTGCTCCAAAACGGATCATCGCCCTGGTTATGCAGACACTGATATTAAAAACAATGACCAGACATATCAATAACAGATTCAGCAAAGAGAAAAATCAAAGTCTTACAGCTGGCGGTTTGTTGGTGGCACAGAAGGGAAGCAGGCCGGTTCTAGCGCAGATGTGCTCCGGTTCATTCAGTATCTTACGCACAGCCTCTGTGATTTCTTCACCGGAGAGCTGGAGTCTTGAATGTCGCAGTGGGTCATCCACACTATCAGTATATTCGCACATCAAACCGGAGCGCTGACTAAGGGGCAGTATGCTCCATGATATCCAACAGCGAGCAAGGTCAACCCCTGTTAAACCGTTGGCCATAAAGGCCCTGAGCTTTGACAGCTGAGGAGCACATTTGCTTCTCTCCTCGGCAGTCAATCGTTGAGGAAAAGGATGGGTATTGCTGAGCCTCTCCGGACGAAAGCCAGGCAAGGGATTCTCACCAGCAGGGGAGGTGTCTTTGCAGTAGAACCATGTCTGATTCCACTCCTTGGGGTGACTGTGCAGCTTGGCGTGAGGGTATGTGACCTCTTTCCTTTTTTGAATCGCCATGCCACCCAACTCCGTATTAGAGACATCAATAAACTCAGTATGGCGGTTTAGATGGAAAAGATCTCTGAATAATTCCACTGTGGGCTCCTCTTGAAAGAACACCTCATAGAGCACTTGGGAGTGGCACATATTTGTAACAGAGTTGGGGCCAGTGTCTTGCGGATGGAGTTGGAAATCAGCTAGAACATCCCGATAGAATTTAGAACCGGGCGGTTTAAAACCCCGGGCTAAGTGGTCTATGAAAACAACAACCTCTCCTTCTCGAGGTGTGGGGGCATTCTTTGCCAGGAGCCCTCCAATGGACGGTGTCTTTGCTGCCCAAGGCGCCAATCAGGACTAAATCATCCAGTTGATCCTCTGTGACGCGAGAAGGGACCCAATTGCACTCATACACTTGCTTGGCCATGATGAAATCTACAAAGTACATTGATATGTGCAATGTTAAACCGGAAGCAAATCTATCTAAACCGGAGTTTATGAAGCAACAGCATCCCGGCGGTTCAACAAGGGGACTAATGATATATGATAGATTGCTTTTTCAAAGGTGAACCGCCTATGTGGTAAAGAGGATACAGATCTAAGGCAAGAATGACTAAGGAAGGTAAAAACAGATTTCATAAGGTCACAGTGAAATTTTGGATCTACCGTAAGACAGGAAAATAAAAGGAATTAGACCTAAAAGGTTGATCTCAAAGCAATTCACAAGGGACCAGATCAGTGTTTTATGCGCATAAAGGTTTGCTTTGGTAACAGAAGATAAGCCATTACAGAGAATACATCAGGTTTGAAGTTTTATTCATGGGCTAAAGAAGAAACAAAGGAAGAACAACGCCAAAGTCTCGATGAACTTCGACGAACGAGGAAACCCTAGAACAGATCTGCGGGGGAAAGGAAAGAAGATTTACCGGAGCTGAGGAAGAAGCGGAAGGTCACCGCGATGCTCTGGTGTGCTCAGGTTGATGCAGCGGCCAAGGTTGATGCAGAGGTCGACGGTGGCGGCGGAGCTCCGAAGCTGGGCGACGCGAGGAAGATGAAGCAGAAGGGGTCGGAGGGAAAGAGAAAGGAAATGACCCTTCGGTCCTATTTATAAAGAAAGGGATACGTCAGGCGCGAGAATCAAGGAGCCACGAGTTTGGAAACAAAGTTGTGGCCTTAATTGTCGCAGGCTTGTTAACAGGATAAGGTTCTTTATAACTAGTGACGTCACACCGGTCTACCGCGAGCAGAGAAGATGACATCACGACGGTTCAACAAAATACAAGAAGATGTTGAAGATGAAGATTTTTGCTAAGGATTGACCTGAACCTATTCAAATCAATTTGGGGCCTAATGTTGGGGATATTACTACTGGGCGTAAACCGGCCAGGACAAGCCGGATTAACTTTCTCAGTAGTTGAGTGTGATAAAAGCCCATGAGGGCAGATGAGGGCTAAAGGCCCATAATCGGTTTAAGGCCTATAGCTATAAACCGGCGTCGGTATGTAACTTGTGTTATAAGTTAGGAATAGTGGAGACTGAACCGGACGCATCTATGAGCCGGTATCGGGACTCTGTAAATCGACGGGCGTCCCCATGTATATAAGGGGACGACCCGGCGGCGGTTCAAGGGGAGACAACAACTCAGGACATAGGCGAAGCTTATTTGCTCCCTAGTCATCGAAACACCCATCAATTCCATCACAACTAGACATAGGCTTTTACCTTCATTGAAGGGGCCGAACTAGTATAAACTCTCTTGCGTCCTTGTGTCCGCTTTAACCCCTTCAAGCTAACCCGTAGCGATGGCTCCACGACTAAGTCCTTTCTCTAGGACATCTGCCGTGACAAAACCATGACAGGTAGGCTGGGCCTAGGTGGACTGTGGAGAGCGGGTTGGTCTGAGAGAAGAGGGGAGAGATGCAGCCCGGCAGGGTTTTCGGAGACCAAAACGTCCGACGTGTGACCGGCTATACTGCCGCTATAGTTATCCGTTGGGGCGTCAAACGGACTCCGAATGCGATGAAACTTGGCAGGCGGTCTACTGACAACATAACAACACCACACACCAACTTTCATCCCAATTCGAGAACATTTTCCGGCCACTTATAAAATAATAATTCAGACGTGCCGCGGGCGCGTGCGAGTGTGTCTGGACTCAGAACGGACAACGGAAGGAATGAGGAGACCGGTATAGATGCAAGTTTCGAAAACATGATGATGCAATGCACTTGATGACATGACAAGATGCAACACGCAAGCGAATGACATGGCAACGACAACG
Source organism: Triticum urartu (assembly GCF_056163025.1). Classification (NCBI taxonomy): domain Eukaryota; kingdom Viridiplantae; phylum Streptophyta; class Magnoliopsida; order Poales; family Poaceae; genus Triticum; species Triticum urartu. The sequence continues at coordinate 567,388,455 of NC_141876.1, forward strand.
AATAACTGGAAGACACCTGGCACATCGGTCTCGGGGCGTTACAACACTCCACCACTACGAGAGGATCTCGTCCCGAGATCTAGAATGGCACCGGAGGGAAAACAAACGAGAAAGAGAAGAAGTAAAACAAATTGCTTCTTTGACAAATGAGTGAAACCAAAGAACCTTGCGAGGTTGAGCAAATTTGTAAGAAAGAATACAACGAAGATGAATAAAGTTGAAAACCTCCGTTAGAAACAAGGAGCAAGGAACATCACGAGAACCCTGAAGGTTGAAAGACATGAGAAAAGGGTTGAAATGAACAAGAAGTACATCCAAGCACTCCGGTAGAAACGAGATGTACAAGGAACAATAAGGATCAATTACGATAACACTCCGATTAAAACCCGATAGAGAAGGAATAAGACTGATATAATTTGGACATCACTCGGACTGAAAATGGAAGGAATTAACAAGAACTTGACAAGATGAAAGGATTCTTGATGAAATCAACAACACACTACCTCCGGAATTATTGAAAGAATGGCACACAGGGTAAGAACGATTTCAGACGGCACTCCGGTTGAGAAGGGAGCCAAAACTTGACATAATGGGAAGAACTTGAAAAGAGGGCATGACACTCTGGTTAAATGGATAAGCACGAAAGAACATGATCCTGACAAAACAAGAAGATGGGTTGAAGAGAGCAACATCACAATGCCTCCGGAACAAAAGTAAGAATGGAATGGAATGAATGAAGGGAAACACGATCTTGAGAGAGCACGCTTACAACAAATGCTAGAACGGAGTTGTTGGAAAACCAACAACGAAAAGAATAATCTTGATATGGTCTTATGGAATACATCTCAAATTATGAGGTGACAACCTGCCACTCACGGGAAGAAGAATTGGATTGATATGAACAAGGAGACGAGAAAGTTATTTCACCGGAAGGATAAATGAAGAACTTGGGTCATTTATAAACACCATAAATATCAACAATCCTTAGGGAAAACTTTAGGTGAAATATGACCCAATATAACTCCAATGAAGAGATTGATTGGTTGAAAAGATGTCTTGAGCGAAGAGAAAAAAAATGGATTTAGATATGTCACTCTTGAAAAACTTGTGCATCATGAAACACAAAGGGAAATTATCGTCAATGACATAACACCACCTCAAAAGATGAGATATAACGAATTGCACTTCGAAATGCAAGATGAAGAATACTTGAATTATAGCTTGACGGATCATCGCTTTGGGAGAAAACTTGAAGAACAATTGAAGAAAGAAAAGAATCCTTGACGAAACACCATGTAGCCTCCATGAAGAACTCCGGGAACAAAATGATGATAAAAATAAATAGAAGTTGAAAACACAAGGTGAAGCCTTGTAATGATTTAGATGGATCTTTATGGTGATGATAAAACGGAAAACCTCGGAACTCCAGAAAAGAAAGATGAAACAATTGAAATAGAGAATTTGAAGAACCTCCGGAATAATTGAATTTACTCGATGAAACAAGAATAAGAATTACATTATGCTTATCCTTCACCAATTTAAATTGATGACAAGCAACGGATTTGGCATACTACTTATTCTCGTAGAAAGGATTAAGATAGATATAGCATAAACTTGGGAGGTATTGAACGAACCACCGGAAGGGTTGAAACAACGAATAAATTGATATGATAAAGAAGGAAGAGAAAAACTCTTGAACGAACCACCGTAAGAAACAAAAATGAACGAAGTAAAGATAAAGAAACACCGGGAAGAATTAGCAAATGAACGAAGATGCTTGCGAGAATTTAGATACATGAGAACGAAGCGATCACGAGCTGATAAGAGAATACTTGAATGATGCACCAGTAAGATTTGGAGAATGATAGCTGAAAGCTGAGAATGAATAGATCTTCTGAAATGATGGGCTTCGGAGAATCAAACAGAAAAGACTCTTGAATTGCTCCGGAAGGATGAAAATAATTTCCGCAATCAAAAACAATTATGAGAGGATGGCCTCAAACTAGAATCACGAATCTCTGAGAGAACGGATAAGATATGGAGGAAAAACTCTTCTTCGGTCTTCAAAATCCGAGAATGACGACGAGAAACACCACCAAGAATTGTTGAGGCACTCCGGAATGAAGTATGGAAAAGGTTGAGCCAACAATGAAAAGAATTTAACCGATCTTGGAGAAAGTCATTTGACTGATGATAAATCATTCTTACGTCAAACTTTGAGATGAATATGAGAATAAATCCGGAAATTAGAAGAGTCAGGTAAGATCCTGGGGAAAAGACCTGTGGGTTAGGGCCCACTCAAAAGATACACCGTAGAACAATTTAAAAGAGAGAATGCACCGGTTGAATTAAATGACTAGAATGAGATAACAACCTCGAAATAGGTTGAACGGATCTTGAATGACAAGACGAGCCTTTTGAGAAAGCTTGAGCACGCCGGAACAAATGAATAGTGAGAAGTGAATTATTATGAGGTGCACCGGTATGAGAAGGCATTGAAATGAGGAAAGGGTAAGATCAACAAAGCTTGACTAAAAACCACCGGAGAAGATAAAAGAAACGAAGAATGATGAACTAGAAGCTCCGTTAGTATCTTCATCAGAATCACCGGAAAGAACATTGATGGAAAAGAATGGAGAGGCTTCATATCAATAAGATGGGTACTTGATAAAGAAATCCGAGTCCTTGAAGAAAACAAGGGAGGGAGGGCAGGAAAAACAAAGACAACTTAGGACGGATGAGACAAACAACGTTGAGAAGACTTTGAGTTGATCTTGCGGATGTTGAAATGAACGGATCCACTTGAAGAGAGACATGTCGGTTGAAAAGAATTGACATGACAATCTCGATTATTAGGACGGATTAGTATTCACATCGGAGTATGAGAACACCGTTTAGAAAAGGTATGGAATCAACATTTGACTTCGAAGCAACTCGAATACCACAACTCAAAACAAAACAAAACAGATTGGCTTGCAAAATAAGCCGGAACAAACATATGATAGAGATTTCGTCCGAAGTTTTCGTGGTGGGGCCTACACGGGCTCGATCGTACAACACCATCATGTACAAGGCAGTGCACATGACATACGAAGCGTCCCCGAGTCGGCATAGCCAAGGACTCTTTAAGACACAACGAGACCATTGTAAAACCAACCGTGGATAGGCGGACCACTAGATGTCGAACCCCAATTTCAAATCATACATCTGTCGGAAAGATATCCTAAGAGCTACTTGAATTCCCACTTATAAACTCCCGAAATTTTCCGGTTATGCAATCAGGTGTTGGGGATACAGGGGAAGCATAATATCTCACCCAAAACTAGCAAATCCTACATCCAGCTGTATCCATTCTTCAACACATAACCAAGAAACCTTCGGAAATCGTTTACCTCAACCTTCGAAAAGCATTTGTTATACCAGTTATGGCAATACTCCCGAACTCCCGCCCCAGTACTGGGTGGCGTCGAGGTTATCTCACCAACAACTGCATAGAAGAGATTTTCGATGTCGGCGAAACTAAACTCAGGTATTCCAGAACTACAACGATAAAATTGTGACGACAACACCTCGGAGCTCAACTCCCCGGGACACTGCCACAACCCTTAAATGACAGGAGGCACCAAGAACAATGTTCTCGTCACAAATCGATCGGAACGATTCCAAGATACCCGCGTGATCCTAAATTTTTTTTAGTGAAATTTGAGAAGAGAAGAGTCAAAACTCTACGTCAGGATGCCTTACCAGAGCGATGAAGGGACTGAGGAGTAAAAAGAATTCCTAACTCTCCGATATATATAATTACTAAATGACACAAAACATTTTTCTAGACTCAACAACGCCAATGATTCGATCAAGCAGGGGGATCCTAAGGTCGGGGAAGGCTCTGATACCAACTTGTAACGCCCTCGATGCGGCTATATCTCCCACGTGTCGAAGCACGACTTAGAGGCATAACCGCATTGAAAGCAATGTCACAAGTGAGGTAATCTTCACACAACCCATGTAATACATAAGGGAAAAAGATACATAGTTGGCTTACAATCGCCACTTCACACAATTACATGAATAAAGCATTACAACATCCAAATATAATCAAGGTCCGACTACGGAACCAAAATAAAGAGCAACCCCAAATGCGACAAGGTCCCCCGATCAACCCCAACTGGGCTCCACTACTGATCAACTAGAAACGAAACAAGACAAAGGACAAGATCTTCATCGAGCTCCTCCTTGAGCTTGGTTGCGTCATCTGCACGGTCTCATCGGCACCTGCAAGCTGGTTTTTAGAAGTATATGTGAGTCACGGGGACTCAGCAATCTCACACCCTCATGATCAAGACTATTTAAGCTTATAGGTAAGGTAAGGTATGATGTCGAGCTGCAGCAAGCGACTAGCATATATGGTGGCTAACATGTTCGCAAAAGGGAGCGAGAAGAGAAAGCAAAGCACAGACGAGCAACTATGATCAAGAAGTGATCCTAGAACAACCTACGTCAAGCATTACTCCAACACCGTGTTCACTTCCCGGACCCCGCCGAGAAGAGACCATCATGGTAACACACGCGGTTGATGTATTTTAATTAAGGTCAACTTCAGGTTTTCTACAACCGGACATTAACAAATTCCCATCTGCCCATAACCGCGGGCACGGCTTTCGAAAGTTCAAATCCCTGCAGGGGTTGTTGGGGAACATAGTAATTTCAAAAAATTTCCTACGCACACGCAAGATCATCGTGATGCATAGCAATGAGAGGGGAGAGTGTGATCTACGTACCCTTGTAGACCGACAGCGGAAGCGTTAGCACAACGCGGTTGATGTAGTCGTACGTCTTCCCGGCCCGACCGATCAAGCACCGAAACTACGGCACCTCCGAGTTTTAGCACACGTTCAGCTCGATGACGATCCCCGGACTCCGATCCAGCAAAGTGTCGGGGAAGAGTTCCGTCAGCACGACGGCGTGGTGATGATCGTGATGTACTATCATCGCAGGGCTTCGCCTAAGCACCGCTACAATATTATCGAGGATTATGGTGGAAGGGGGCACCGCACACGACTAAGAATATGATCACGTGGATCAACTTGTGTGTCTAGGGGTGCCCCTTGCCTCTGTATATAAAGGATCCAAGGGGGGGTGCGGCCGGCCCTAGTAGGAGGCGCGCAGGAGGAGTCCTACTCCTACCGGGAGTAGGACTCCCCTCCCTTTCCTTGTCCAAGTAGGAGAGGGGGAAGGAGACAAGGAAAAAGGGGGGGCGCCACCCCTCCCTCCTTGTCCAATTCGGACTAGGGGGAGAGGGGGCGCGCGGCCTGCCCTGGCAGCCCCTCCTCTTCTCCACTTTAGGCCCATGAGGCCCATTAACCCCCGAGGGGGTTCCGGTAACCCCCCGGTGCTCCGGTTTTATCCGAAACTTCCCTGGAACACTTCCGGTGTCCGAATATAGCCATCCAATATATCAATCTTTATGTCTCGACCATTTTGAGACTCCTCGTTATGTCCCTGATCACATCCGGGACTCCGAACTAACTTTGGTACATCAAAACTCATAAACTCATAATATAACTGTCATCGAAACCTTAAGCGTGCGGACCCTACGGGTTCGAGAACAATGTAGACATGATCGAGACACGTCTCCGGTCAATAACCAATAGCGGAACCTGGATGCTCATATTGGCTCCTACATATTCTACGAAGATCTTTTATCGGTCAGACCGCATAACAACATACGTTGTTCCCTTTGTCATCGGTATGTTACTTGCCCGAGATTCGATCATCGGTATCCCATACCTAGTTCAATCTCGTTACCGGCAAGTCTCTTTACTCGTTCCGTAATACATCATCTCACAACTAACTCATTAGTTGCATTGCTTGCAAGGCTTATGTGATGTGTATTACTGAGAGGGCCCAGAGATACCTCTCCGACAATCGGAGTGACAAATCCTAATCTCGAAATACGCCAACCCAACATGTACCTTTGGAGACACCTGTAGAGCACCTTTATAATCACCCATTTATGTTGTGACGTTTGGTAGCACACAAAGTGTTCCTCCGGCAAACGGGAGTTGCATAATCTCATAGTCATAGGAACATGTATAAGTCATGAAGAAAGCAATAGCAACATACTAAACGATCGGGTGCTAAGCTAATGGAATGGGTCATGTCAATCAGATCATTCACCTAATGATGTGATCCCGTTAATCAAATAACAACTCTTTGTTCATGGTTAGGAAACATAACCATCTTTGATTAATGAGCTAGTCAAGTAGAGGCATACTAGTGACACTCTCTTTGTCTATGTATTCACACATGTATTATGTTTCCGGTTAATACAATTCTAGCATGAATAATAAACATTTATCATGATATAAGGAAATAAATAATAACTTTATTATTGCCTCTAGGGCATATTTCCTTCAGTCTCCCACTTGCACTAGAGTCAATAATCTAGATTACACAGTAATGATTCTAACACCCATGGAGCTTTGGTACTGATCATGTTTTGCTCGTGGAAGAGGCTTAGTCAACGGGTCTGCAACATTCAGATCCGTATGTATCTTGCAAATCTCTATGTCTCCCACCTGGACTAGATCTCGGATGGAATTGAAGCGTCTCTTGATGTGCTTGGTTCTCTTGTGAAATCTGGATTCCTTTGCCAAGGCAATTGCACCAGTATTGTCACAAAAGATTTTCATTGGACCCGATGCACTAGGTATGAGACCTAGATCGGATATGAACTCCTTCATCCAGACTCCTTCATTTGCTGCTTCCGAAGCAGCTATGTACTCCGCTTCACATGTACATCCCGCTACAACGCTTTGTTTAGAACTGCACCAACTGACAGCTCCACCGTTTAATGTAAACACGTATCCGGTTTGCGATTTAGAATCGTCCGGATCAGTGTCAAAGCTTGCATCAACGTAACCTTTTACGATGAGCTCTTTGTCACCTCCATATATGAGAAACATATACTTAGTCCTTTTCAGGTATTTCAGGATGTTCTTGACCGCTGTCCAGTGATCCACTCCTGGATCACTTTGGTACCTCCCTGCTAGACTTATAGCAAGGCACACATCAGGTCTGGTACACAGCATTGCATACATGATAGAGCCTATGGCTGAAGCATAGGGAACATCTTTCATTTTCTCTCTATCTTCTGCAGTTGTCAGGCATTGAGTCTTACTCAACTTTACACCTTGTAACACAGGCAAGAACCCTTTCTTTGCTTGATCCATTTTTGAACTTTTTCAAGGTATGTGCTTTGTGAAAGTCCAATTAAGCGTCTTGATCTATCTCTATAGATCTCAATGCCTAATATGTAAGCAGCTTCACCGAGGTCTTTCATTGAAAAACTCTTATTCAAGTATCCCTTTATGCTATCCAGAAATTCTATATCATTTCCAATTAGTAATATGTCATCCACATATAATATCAGAAATGCTACAGAGCTCCCACTCACTTTCTTGTAAATACAGGCTTCTCCAAAAGTCTGTATAAAACCAAATGCTTTGATCACACTATCAAAGCGTTTATTCCAACTCCGAGAGGCTTGCACCAGTCCATAAATGGATCGCTGGATCTTGCACACTTTGTTAGCTCCCTTTGGATCGACAAAACCTTCTGGTTGCATCATATACAACTCTTCTTCCAGAAATCCATTCAGGAATGCAATTTTGACATCCATCTGCCAAATTTCATAATCATAAAATGCGGCGATTGCTAACATGATTCGGACAGACTTAAGCATCGCTACGGGTGAGAAGGTCTCATCGTAGTCAATCCCTTGAACTTGCCGAAAACCTTTTGCGACAAGTCGAGCTTTGTAGACAGTAATATTACCGTCTGCGTTAGTCTTCTTCTTGAAGATCCATTTATTCTCAATTGCTTGCCGATCATCGGGCAAGTCAACCAAAGTCCATACTTTGTTCTCATACATGGATCCCATCTCAGATTTCATGGCTTCAAGCCATTTTGCGGAATCTGGGCTCACCGTCGCTTCTTCATAGTTTGTAGGTTCATCATGATCTAGTAGCATGACTTCCAGAACAGGATTACCGTACCACTCTAGCACGGATCTCACTCTAGTTGATCTACGAGGTTCAGTAGTATCTTGTTCTGAAGTTTCATGATCATCATCATTAGCTTCCTCACTAACTTGTGTAGGTGTCACAGAAACATTTTTCTGTGATGCACTACTTTCCAATAAGGGAGCAGGTACAGTTACCTCGTCAAGTTCTACTTTCCTCCCACTCACTTCTTTCGAGAGAAACTCCTTCTCCAGAAAGTTTCCGAACTTAGCAACACAAGTCTTGCCTTCAGATCTGTGATAGAAGGTGTATCCAATAGTCTCCTTTGGATATCCTATGAAGACACATTTCTTCGATTTGGGTTCGAGCTTATCAGGTTGAAGCTTTTTCACATAAGCATCGCAGCCCCAAACTTTCAGAAACGACAACTTTGGTTTCTTGCCAAACCATAGTTCATAAGGCGTCGTCTCAATGGATTTTGATGGTGCCCTATTTAACGTGAATGCGGCCGTCTCCAAAGCATAACCCCAAAACGATAGCGGTAAATCAGTAAGAGACATCGTAGATCGCACCATATCTAGTAAAGTACGATTACGACGTTCGGACACACCATTACGCTGTGGTGTTCCGGGTGGCGTGAGTTGCGAAACTATTCCGCATTGTTTCAAATGTACACCAAACTCGTAACTCAAATATTCTCCTCCACGATTAGATCGTAGAAACTTTATTTTCTTGTTACAATGATTTTCAACTTCACTCTGAAATTCTTTGAACTTTTCAAACGTTTCAGACTTATGTTTCATTAAGTAGATATGCCCATATCTGCTTAAGTCATCTGTGAAGGTGAGAAAATAACGATATCCGCCACGAGCCTCAATATTCATCAGACCACATACATCTGTATGTATGATTTCCAACAAATCTGTTGCTCTCTCCATAGTACCGGAGAATGGTGTTTTAGTCATCTTACCCATGAGGCACAGTTCGCAAGTACCAAGTGATTCATAATCAAGTGGTTCCAAAAGTCCATCAGTATGGAGTTTCTTCATGCGCTTTACACCGATATGACCTAAACGGCAATGCCACAAATAAGTTGCACTATCATTATTAACTCTGCATCTTTTGGTTTCAACACTATGAATATGTGTGTCACTACTATCGAGATTCAATAAAAATAGACCACTCTTTAAGGGTGCATGACCATAAAAGATATTACTCATATAAATAGAACAACCATTATTCTCGGATTTAAATGAATAACCGTCTCGCATCAAACAAGATCCAGATATAATGTTCATGCTTAACGCTGGCACCAAATAACAATTATTTAGGTCTACTATCAATCCCGAAGGTAGATGTAGAGGTAGCGTGCCGACTGCGATCACATCGACTTTGGAACCATTTCCCACGCGCATCGTCACCTCGTCCTTAGCCAATCTTCGCTTAATCCGTAGTCCCTGTTTCGAGTTGCAAATATTAGCAACAGAACCAGTATCAAATACCCAGGTGCTACTACGAGCATTAGTAAGGTACACACCAATAACATGTATATCACATATACCTTTGTTCACCTTGCCATCCTTCTTATCCGCCAAATACTTGGGGCAGTTCCGCTTCCAGTGACTAGTCTGCTTGCAGTAGAAGCACTCAGTTTCAGGCTTAGGTCCAGGTTTGGGTTTCTTCTCTTGAGTAGCAACTTGCTTGCTGTTCTTTTTGAAGTTCCCCTTCTTCTTCCCTTTGCCCTTTTCTTGAAACTAGTGGTCTTGTTGACCATCAACACTTGATGCTCCTTCTTGATTTCTACCTCCGCAGCTTTCAGCATTGCGAAGAGCTCGGGAATAGTCTTATTCATCCCTTGCATATTTATAGTTCATCACGAAGCTCTTTGTAACGCCCCAGATATACTTTCCATATTTGTATCCAACTCTTGCCGTCTCCGGCGCTAAGTTATATTTATTTCTCGGGTTCAGGTATTTGTCTCCGTGTGTTGTTTTTCTTTTTCGTGCATCTCTTATCATGTCATCTCGTGCATTGCATTTGCATACATGTTCATCTCATGCATTCGAGCATTTTCCCCGTTGTCCGTTTTGCATTCCGGCGCTTCGTTCTCCTCCGGTGGCCATTTCTAGCTTTCTTTCGTGTGTGGGGTTCAAACATTTCCGGATTGGACCGAGACTTGTCATGCGGCCTTGGTTTACTACCGGTAGACCGCCTGTCAAGTTTCGTATCATTTGGACTTCGTTTGATACTCCAACGGTTAACCGAGGGACCGAAAAGGCCTCGTGTGTGTTGCAGCCCAACACCCCCTAAATTTGGCCCAAAACCCACCAAACTCTGCTCCATGTCCTAGAGCGTTCGATCATGATCGCGTGGGCGAAAACCGCACCTCATTTGGACTCTCCTAGCTCCACTTATGCCTATTTAAACACCCCCCATTTCGGATCTCGTCTTCCTCCCCGTCCTCCTCCTAAAAAAAGCAGATCAACCCCCCCCCCCACCGACGGACGTGTCCGGATCCGACCGGACAATGTCCGCCCGTCCACCGCCGCCAATCGCCGAACGCCACGTGGCGCCGCCGCCGTCACCGCCGCCGCCTCCTCCTTCGCCCGAGGCCGCCGCCGCCCGACGCTCCGCCGGCCGCCGCCCTCGTCGCCGGCGCGCCCCGCCGCCGCCGGGCGCCGCCACCGGCCTCCCCCGGCCTCCCCGGCGCCGCCCCGGCCTCTCCCCGCCGCCTCGCCGGCCTCCCCTCCTCCACCGGCTCCGGCGACGAGCTCCTCCGGCGACTCGTGCTACAGTACCCCGGCCGCCTCGTAATCCGTGCCGCTGGATCTAGATCTGGGTTGACCCCTCTCCCCCGAAACCCTAATTTTCGTGCTACCTTTGACTGCTTGTATCTCCGCAACTGTAGCTCCGTTTTGGGCATATGATATATCAAAATCTTCGTCTCGACGAGTACATCATTTCATTCCATTGCATCATTTGCATTTGAGGTCATCTTGTTGCCCAAAATGCTGTTAGAAGGAGGCTTCATGAGTTAAATTGCAGATCCGTTAGTTCATCATGCACTTTTGTCATTTTTGCCATGTTTAATTCGTGCATGATATGCCTGTGCCCCTTTGGGGTGAGTTGTTAAGCATTTTGTCTTCTTTCCAGAGGTGCCACCCATGCATTTTTAGGATGTGTGTGTTGTCTTGTGCAAGCTTGCGAAGAGAGGTACCTGAGATTGCTGATTTCAGGGACTTAGTGATTTTCACTAAGTCTGGGATATTTTAGTTCATGATGCTATATGTCCAGCTTGTTTCCTAGTGATCCGTGCCTCTTTTGAGGATGATCAGTAAGGGAGTTTTGATATTTATGTTATGCTCTATCCATACATGCCTTTTTTTGCATATGTGGAGTGTTCTAGGTTGACTCAATCGATCTCAACTTTTGCTTCGCTGTTAATCTGGGCAGATCGTGAACTTGTTTGCGATTTTGCCGATGCTACCGTTAGTGTTCCATGCATGCTATGCCTTTATTCTTGCCATGTGTAGCTAGCATATTGTGCCTTCTTTCTGGATATATGCTTTCCTTGCCGTGACTTGCACCGTAGTGAGTGCATCGAGCTCGTTTACATGCCTTCGTGAGTTAAATTTCTGCATGTCTCAGTTTTCACTAAGTCTGAAAACTGATTGTGTTCGAGATGTTCGTGAGCTCGGTAGAGTATTTTGTGAACCCTTTTGTCCCCAGGTCACTTTGGGTGTTTTGTTAAGCTTGTTGAGTAGATCTATGCCATGTTCTTACTTGTCATGTTCAGGTTATCTATCATGTTGTTTTGCTGCTCCAAAGAGGGCTTCGTGATCTGAAATTTCAGGCTAGTGTTAATTTCACCAAGTCTGGAATCTGTTTTGCGTTTGCGTTTTTGCCATGCTTGTTTGAACCTCTTAATGGATGAATTTGCCTATGGCTCAGTGCTAGTGTTTTGTTAACCATCTTGTGTACATCACTTCCATGTATTTTGTTCTCATGTTTGGTGGCTGTAGCATGTTCATTTCGTTGCATTTAGGAGCCTACTTGCTGTATATCGCAGATCGGTTCGTTTCGTAAAACGCTCGCCATTTCCAAACCGTAGCTCCGATTCCTATGATCTTTATATCGTTTTCAGGTGATTTCTTCCCCTCTATCCAGTGGCCCACTTGGTCATCCAAGTTGAGGCCAGGTTCATGCATTTTCTGTAACGTCTTGCATTTTGCATCCCGCATCGCATCCCGCATCGCATATCATCTTTGCATCTTATTGCTTGTCCTTGCACGTGGTTGATTGTATTCTTGTTGCTTGTTTGTGTTGTTGGGTAGAGCCGGGAGACGAGTTTGCTAACGAGGAGCCCGTTGAGTGTGCTTTTGAGGATCCAGTCAACTTTGACAGCTTTGCAGGCAAGATGATCATACCCTCGAAATCACTACTATCTTTGCTATGCTAGTTTGCTCGCTCTTTTGCTTTGCCACTGCTACGATGCCTACCACTTGCTTGTCAGCCTCCCAATTGCATGATTGAACCTCTAACCTACCATTGTCCTAGCAAACCGTTGATTGGCTATGTTACCGCTTTGCTCAGCCCTTCTTATAGCGTTGTTAGTTGCAGGTGAAGATTGGAGCCGTTCCTTGTTGGAACATTTATTTACTTGTTGGGATATCATTATATTGCTATGTTATCTTAATGCATCTATATACTTGGTAAAGGGTGGAAGGCTCGGCCTCTCGCCTAGTGTTTTGTTCCACTCTTGCCGCCCTAGTTTTCGTCATATCGGTGTTATGTTCCTGGATTGTTGCGTCCCTTGCGCGGTTGGGCTATAATGGGAACCCCTTGATAGTTCGCCTTGATTAAAACTTTTCCAGCAATGCCCAAAATTGGTTTTATCATTTGCCGCCTACCCCCTTTTCCCTTGGGTTTCCGGAGCCCGAGGGTCATCTTTATTTTAGCCCCCCACGGGCCAGTGCTCCTCTAAGTGTTGGTCCGAACTAGAGCCCTGTGCAGCGCCACATCGGGGAAACTCAAGGGCTGGTTTTAGTTGTACGGATTGCTCATCTGAGTGTGCCCTGAGAAAGAGATATGTGCAGCTCCTATCGGGATTTGTCGGCACATTTGGGCGGTGTTGCTGGACTTGTTTTAACCTGTCGAATCATCTTGTTGTACCGAGATACCGAGTCTGATCGGTGTGTCTTGGGTGGAGGTCTATTCCTTCGTTGACCGTGAGAGCTTGTTATGGGCTAAGTTGGGACTCCCCTGCAGGGATTGATCTTTCGAAAGCCGTGCCCGCGGTTATGGGCAGATGGGAATTTGTTAATGTCCGGTTGTAGATAACTTTAACTAAACTTAATTAAAATGAATCAACCGTGTGTGTTACCGTGATGGCCCCTTCTCGGCGGAGTCCAGGAAGTGGATACGGTGTTGGAGTTATGCTTGCGCAGGATGTTCCTTTAGCTTCTCGCTCGTGCTTCGCCTTCTCTTCTCGCTCTCATTTGCGTATAAGTTAGCCACCATATATGCTAGTCGCTTGCTGCAGCTCCACTTATATTGCCGTACCTATCCTATAAGCTTAAATAGTCTTGATCGCGTGGGTGTGAGATTGCTGAGTCCCTGTGGCTCATAGATACTACAACTCCAGATGCAGGTCCAGGTGTTTCTGCTCCAGTTGACGATTACGAGCTCAAGTGGGAGTTCGACGAGGACTCTCAGCGATACTACATGTCTTTTCCGGATGATCAGTAGTGGTGCCTAGTTGGGGTTATCGATTCAGGGCCTTGTGGCATGTTGGGGGTCTTTTCTATTTTGGCACCGTAGTCGGGCCATGAGTGATTTGTATGATGGATGTTATTTATGTACTTTGATGTGACGTGGCGAGTGTAAGCCAACTACGTTTCTCCCCTTCATATTATTTATGTACATGGGATCTGTAAAGATTTCCCGACTTGCGACATTGCTTTCAATGCGGTTATGCCTCTAAGTCGTGCCTCGACACGTGGGAGATATAGCCGCATCGAGGGCGTTACAAGTTGGTAATCAGAGCCTTCCCCGACCTTAGGAGCCCCATTGCTTGATCATTTTTAGCAGCCGAGTTGTGTCTAGAAAAATGTTTTGAGTCCTTAGGAATTATATATCGGAGAGCTTAGGAATTCTTTTTACTTCCCAGCCTCCTCATCGCTCTGGTAAGGCATCCTGACGTAGAGTTTTGACTCTTCTCTTCTCAAATTTCACAAAAAAAAATTAGGATCACGCGAGTATCTTGGTTTTGTTCTGATGGTTTTGTGACAAGAACATTGTTCTTGGTGCCTCCTGTCTTTAGGGGTTGTGACAGTGTCCCGGGAAGTTGAGCTCCGAGGTGTTGTCGTCACAATTTTATCGTTACAATTCTGGAATACTTGAGATATGTGCGCGACATCGAAAATCTCTTTTATGCAGTTCGTTGGTGAGATAACCTCGACGCCACCCAGTACTGGGGTGGGAGTTCGGGAGTATCGCCATAACTTGTATAACAGATGCTTTTCGAAGGTTGAGATAGATGGTTTCCGAAGGTTTCTTGGTTATGTGTTGAAGGATGGATACAACTGGATGTAGGATTGCTAGCTTGAGTGAGATATTATGCTCCCCTGTATCCCCAACACCTGATTGCATAACCGGGAAAATTTCGGGAATTTCATAGGTGGGAATTCAAGTAGCCTTAGGATATCTTTCCGACAGATGTATGATATGAAATTGGGGTTCGACGTCTAGTGGTTCGCCTATTCACGGTCGATTTTACAGTGGTCTCGTTGTGTCTTAAAGAGTCCTTGGCTATGCTGACTCGGGGACGCTTCGTATGTCATGTGCACTGCCTTGTACATGATGGTGCTGTACGATCGAGCCCGTGTAGGTCCCACCACGAAAACTTCGGACGAAATTTCTATCATGTATTTGTTCCGGCTTATTCCGCAAGCCAACCCTTGGTTTTATTTCGAGTTATGGCATTCGTTTTGCTTCGACGTCATATGTTGATTCCATCCCTCGTTGTTGTACCCCTTCTACCTGATTCTTCGTGGCTTCACAATTTAGGAATATGTGACCACTTCAAGAGAAATGCATTCGTTCATTTTGTTCGGATGTGAAGACTTTATGTTGCAATTTTCATTCCGTTGGATTCAACTTCAATACTTGTCTATTTGTGTGCTAATGGTGGTCAACCTGTTCAGGATGGCTCCTCCAACGCGCATGACTCCGAATCCTGACCCGCCTCCACCTCCGCCTCCTCCGGAAGCATGGCAAGCTGTGATGGCCGCTACTAATGCAAACACACAGTTGATCATGCAAATCCTCCAAGAGCGCAATCAAGGCAGTCAAGGGAATCAAGGCAGCAATCAGTACCACTTTGCTACTCTGAACCAGTTCCTCGCAAATGGTCCAAAGACGTTCAGCAATTGTGTTGAGGCTACCGATGCTGACGATTGGCTAGTGGATCTGGGCAAGCATTTTGAATGCAGCAACGTCAGGCCTGAAGATTTCGTCAAGTTCGCTTCTTTCCAGCTCAAAGATCAGGCTGCAGAGTGGTTCCAGCAGTACAAGGATTCCAGAGGTGGACGTTTGATCACTTGGGATGATTTCCGTCAAGATTTCCGTGCTCATCACATTCCTCAAAGTGTGGTTGAAAGTAAGCGTCAGGAATTCCGCAATCTGAAGCAAGGCTCTTTGTCTGTCTATGACTACAACAAGTTGTTCCAGAAGCTCGCCCGTTTTGCCAAGCAGGATGTTCCTGATGAGAAGAGCATGATCTATCAGTTCAGGGGTGGTCTTCGTGAGGAAATTCAGCTCGCTCTTGTCCTTTTTGAGCCGTTGAGATACGATGAGTTCTACAACATGGCACTCAAGCAAGAGGCTGCTCAGTTGAGGTGTGATGCTTCCAGGAAGCGTGCCAGAGATGTTACTCCGTCTTCCTCTACTCAAGTGGCCAAGCAGCAGAAGTATTGGCTTCCTCCTCCTCCGTTCCGTCAGCCGTTTCAGCAGAAGAGCAAAGGTGGCAGTGGTTTCTCCCACCCACCCAACCCAGGCTTTCAGAACAAGTCTTCACCTCAAGCTCCAAGACCGAGTGCTCCATATCACCGTCCGCTTTCAGAGGTCACGTGCAACAAGTGCCAACAGAAGGGTCACTATGCCAACAAGTGTACCTACCAGAGGCGTCTTCCTCCTCCTCCTCCTGTCAGATAGGCAAGTACAGCTATGGTCAAGCACAATCCCAAGCATGCCAAGGTCAATATGGTGAATGCAGCTCAGGCAGAGGATTCTTCAGATGTGATCATGGGTAACCTTCCTGTTAATGATATTCCTGCAAAAGTTCTTTTTGACACTGGTGCATCGCATTGTTTCATCTCGAGACCTTTTGCTTCCAAGCATGATTTTGTTACTCAAATGTTGCCGAGACCGTTGTCTATTGACTCTCCGGCCAGCCTCTTGACATCTCGAGTGTGTGTTCCGGATGTTACTATCACTTTGGGCGACTGCAAGTTTCTCTCTTCTCCGGTGGTTCTTGGTAATTCTGACATTGATCTTATTCTTGGGATGGACTGGCTCTCTAAACACAAAGCTCAGCTTGATTGTGCAGCCAGGCAGATTCAACTGACTCATTCGTCTGAGGATGTAATTGTCTTTGCTGCTCGGGATAATACCATCCGGTTGTTTTCTCTTAATGAGAAGGGTGAATTGGATGCTATTTCGCAGATTCCGGTTGTTTGTGAGTATCAAGACGTTTTTCCAGAAGAACTCCCAGGGATGCCTCCAAACCGGCCGGTTGAATTTGTTATTGAACTTGAGCCCGGTACGGAACCTGTGTGCAAACGTCCCTACAAGCTCGGCCCCGAAGAGTTCAAGGAGTTGAAGAAACAACTCGATGAGCAAGAAAGATTGGGTCTCATCCGGCCTAGTACTTCTCCGTGGGGTTGTGGTGTTCTTTTTGTGAAGAAGAAGGATGGATCGAGTCGACTTTGTGTTGATTACCGTCCAGTGAACAAGAAGACCATCAAGAACAAATACCCACTTCCCAACATCAATGAGCTGTTCGAACAACTCAAGGGTGCCCAAGTATTCTCCAAGCTTGATCTCCGTATGGGTTATCATCAGATTCGTATTCGTTAGCAAGATATTCCCAAGACGGCGTTCAGGACAAGTTTTGGTTCATATGAATACACCGTCATGTCTTTTGGCCTCGCCAACGCTCCTCCGACGTTCTCTCGCATGATGAACTTCATCTTCAACCCCTACACCAATGAATTCGTTTTGGTCTATCTCGACGACATTCTGGTTTTCTCGAAGAACAAGGAAGATCATGCCAAGCACTTGCGTTTGGTTCTTGACAAGCTCAGGGAACATCAGTTCTACGCCAAGTTCTCCAAGTGTGAATTTTGGCTCGATGAAGTTCTTTATCTTGGTCATATCATCTCTGCCAAGGGCATTTCCGTGAATCCTGAGAAGGTGTCTGCAATTGTGAATTGGGAACCTCCTCAGAACGTGAAGCAACTCCGCAGTTTCCTCGATCTCGCAAGCTATTGCAGAAGATTCGTTGAAAACTTTTCTAAGATCGCCAAGCCTCTCTCAAATCTTCTTCAGAAGCACGTCAAGTACGTTTGGTCTCCGGAATGTGATATTGCTTTCAACACTTTGAAAGAGAAGTTGATCACTGCTCTAGTTCTGACTCCGCCTGATGAAACCAAGCCGTACGAGGTCTTTTGTGATGCCTCTCTCCAAGGTCTCGGTGTTGTACTGATGCAAGAGAAGAAAGTTGTTGCTCATACCTCTCGCCAGTTGAAGCCTAATGAGAAGAACTACCCCACTCATGATCTCGAGTTGGCGGCAGTTGTGCACGCTTTGTTGACTTGGAGACATCTTCTATTGGGAAGAAAAGTGGACATTTTCACTGATCACAAGAGTCTCAAGTACATCTTCACTCAGCCTAATCTCAACCTCAGGCAAACTCGATGGGTCGAGATGATTCAAGAGTACAATCCGAGTATTGAGTATACTCCAGGCAAGGCTAATGTGATTGCTGACGCTTTGAGCAGAAAAGCATATTGCAACAGTCTGATTCTCAAGCCCTATCAACCCGAGCTTTGTGAAGCTTTCCGCAAGCTGAATCTTCAAATTGTTCCTCAAGGTTTCCTCGCCAACCTTCAAGTTTCTCCTACCTTGGAAGACCAGATTCGCCAAGCCCAGCTTCTTGATGCTATGGTGAAAAAGGTGAAGATTGGTATTGCAAAGAGTCAGTCCAAGTACAAGTGTTACCGACTTGATGACAAGGACACTCTCTTCTTCGAGGATCGAATTGTTGTGCCCAGAGGTGAACTTCGTAAAGTGATCATGAACGAGGGTCACAACTCTCTCCTCTCCATCCACCCTGGTAGTATGAAGATGTATCAGGATCTCAAGCAAGCTTATTGGTGGACTCGAATGAAGCGCGAGATCGCTCAATTCGTGAACGAGTGTGATGTCTGCAGAAGAGTGAAGGCAGAACACCAAAGGCCAGCAGGTCTCCTCCAACCTCTTGCCATTCCAGAATGGAAGTTTGACCACATCGAAATGGACTTCGTGACTGGGTTTCCAAAGTCCAAGCGTGGCAATGATGCTATATTCGTCGTCATCGACAAGCTCACCAAAGTGGCTCACTTTCTGCCTATCAAAGAGTCGATCACTGCAGCTCAATTGGCGGAACTCTATACCTCTCGCATTGTCTCTCTGCACGGTATTCCTCAAGTGATATCTTCAGACCGTGGCAGCATCTTTACCTCCAAGTTTTGGGATTCTTTTCAGAAGGCCATGGGCACCAGCATCCGCTTCAGCACTGCTTTCCATCCTCAAACGAGCAGTCAAGTCGAGCGTGTCAACCAGATTCTCGAAGACATGCTCAGGGCTTGTGTGATCTCCTTCAGCATGAAGTGGGAGGATTGTCTTCCTTATGCTGAATTCTCCTATAACAACAGCTTTCAAGCAAGTTCGGGCAAGGCCCCCTTTGAAATTCTATATGGCAGGAAGTGCCGTACCCCTCTCAACTGGTCTGAAACCGGTGAACGTCAGCTGCTGGGTAATGACCTGATCACAGAGGCAGAAGAAATGTGCAAGGTCATTCGTGATAACCTCAAAGCAGCCCAATCCCGCCAGAAGAGCTACTATGATAGTAAGCACCGTGATCTGGCTTTCGAGATCGGAGATCACGTTTACCTCCGCGTCTCTCCTATGAAAGGTACTCGTCGATTCGGCATTAAAGGGAAGCTTGCCCCCAGATATGTCGGACCTTTCAAGATTGTCAGCAAGAGAGGCGACCTCGCCTATCAGCTCGAGCTTCCTTCAAACTTTGCCAATGTTCATGATGTGTTCCACGTCTCTCAGCTTCGAAAGTGCTTCAAGACGCCTGACCGCACCGTCAACTTCGAGGACATTGAGCTCCAAGAAGATCTCTCCTATCGTGAGCACCCAGTTGCTATTCTTGAAGAGACTGAACGCAAGACTCGCAACAAGTCAATCAAATTTCTCAAAGTCAAGTGGTCTCACCATTCCGACCATGAAGCTACCTGGGAACGCGAGGATCACCTCCGTTCTGAGTACCCGGAGTTCTTTCAGTCCTAGATCTCGGGACGAGATCTTTTCGTAGTGGTGGAGTGTTGTAACGCCCCAGATATACTTTCCATATTTGTATCCAACTCTTGTCGTCTCCGGCGCTAAGTTATATTTATTTCTCGGGTTCGGGTCTTTGTCTCCGTGTGTTGTTTTTCTTTTTCGTGCATCTCTTATCATGTCGTCTCGTGCATTGCATTTCCATACATGTTCATCTCATGCATTCGAGCATTTTCCCCGTTGTCCGTTTTGCATTCCGGCGCTTCGTTCTCCTCCGGTGGCCATTTCTAGCTTTCTTTCGTGTGTGGGGTTCAAACATTTCCAGATTGGACCGAGACTTGTCATGCGGCCTTGGTTTACTACCGGTAGACCGCCTGTCAAGTTTCGTATCATTTGGACTTCGTTTGATACTCCAACGGTTAACCGAGGGACCGAAAAGGCCTCGTGTGTGTTTCAGCCCAACACCCCCTAAATTTGGCCCAAAACCCACCAAACTCTGCTCCATGTCCTAGAGCGTTCGATCATGATCGCGTGGGCGAAAACCGCACCTCATTTGGACTCTCCTAGCTCCACTTATGCCTATTTAAACACCCCCCCCCGTTTCGGATCTCGTCTTCCTCCCCGTCCTCCTAAAAAAAGCAGATCAAACCCCCCCCCCCCCCACCGACGGACGTGTCCGGATCCGACCGGACAACGTCCGCCCGTCCACCGCCGCCAATCGCCGAACGCCACATGGCGCCGCCGCCGTCACCGCCGCCGCCTCCTCCTTCGCCCGAGGCCGCCGCCGCCCTCGTCGCCGGCGCGCCCCGCCACCGCCCGCACCGGCGCCGGCCGCCGCCGCCCCTCGCCGGCGCGCGGGCCGCGTCCACCGCCGCCGGGCGCCGCCACCGGCCTCCCCCGGCCTCCCCGGCGCCGCCCCGGCCTCTCCCCGCCGCCTCGCCGGCCTCCCCTCCTCCACCGGCTCCGGCGACGAGCTCCTCCGGCGACTCGTGCTACAGTGCCCCGGCCGCCTCGTAATCCATGCCGCTGGATCTAGATCTGGGTTGACCCCTCTCCCCCGAAACCCTAATTTTCGTGCTAGCTTTGACTGCTTGTATCTCCGCAACCGTAGCTCCGTTTTGAGCATATGATATATCAAAATCTTCGTCTCGACGAGTACATAATTTCATTCCATTGCATCATTTGCATTTGAGGTCATCTTGTTGCCCAAAATGCTGTTAGAAGGAGGCTTCGTGAGTTAAATTGTAGATCCGTTAGTTCATCATGCACTTTTGTCATTTTTGCCATGTTTAATTCGTGCATGATATGCCTGTGCCCCTTTGGGGTGAGTTGTTAAGCATTTTGTCTTCTTTCCATAGGTGCCACCCATGCATTTTTAGGATGTGTGTGTTGTCTTGTGCAAGCTTGCGAAGAGAGGTACCTGAGATTGTTGATTTCAGGGACTTAGTGATTTTCACTAAGTCTGGGATATTTTAGTTCATGATGCTATATGTCCAGCTTGTTTCCTAGTGATCCGTGCCTCTTTTGAGGATGATCAGTAAGGGAGTTTTGATATTTATGTTATGCTCTATCCAACCATGTCTTTTTTTGCATATGTGGAGTGCTCTAGGTTGACTCAATCGAGCTCAACTTTTGCTTCGCTGTTAATCTGGGAAGATCGTCAACTTGTTTGCGATTTTGCCGATGCTACCGTTAGTGTTCCATGCATGCTATGCCTTTGTTCTTGCCATGTGTAGCTAGCATATTGTGCCTTCTTTCTGGATATATGCTTGCCTTGCCGTGACTTGCACCGTAGTGAGTGCATCGAGCTCGTTTACATGCCTTCGTGAGTTAAATTTCTGCATGTCTCAGTTTTCACCAAGTCTGAAAACTGATTGTGTTCGAGCTATGTTCGTGAGCTCGGTAGAGTATTTTGTGAACCCTTTTGGCCCCAGGTCACTTTGGGTGTTTTGTTAAGCTTGTTGAGTAGCTCTATGACATGTTCTTACTTGTCATGTTCAGGTTACCTATCATGTTGTTTTGCTGCTCCGAAGAGGGCTTCGTGATCTGAAATTTCAGGCTAGTGTTAATTTCACAAAGTCTGGAATCTATTTTGCGTTTGCGTTTTTGCCATGCTTGTTTGAACCTCTTAATGGATGAATTTGCCTATGGCTCAGTGCTAGTGTTTTGTTAACAATCTTGTGTACATCACTTCCATGTATTTTGTTCTCATGTTTGGTGGCTGTAGCATGTTCATTTTGTTGCATTTAGGAGCCTACTTGCTGTATATCGCAGATCGGTTCGTTTCGTAAAACGCTCGCCATTTCCAAACCGTAGCTCCGATTCCTATGATCTTTATATCGTTTTCAGGTGATTTCTTCCCCTCTATCCAGTGGCCCACTTGGTCATCCAAGTTGAGGCCAGGTTCATGCATTTTCTGTAACGTCTTGCATTTTGCATCCCGCATCGCATCCCGCATCGCATATCATCTTTGCATCTTATTGCTTGTCCTTGCACGTGGTTGATTGTATTCTTGTTGCTTTTTTGTGTTGTTGGGTAGAGCCGGGAGACGAGTTTGCTAACGAGGAGCCCGTTGAGTGTGCTTTTGAGGATCCAGTCAACTCTGACAACTTTGCAGGCAAGATGATCATACCCTCGAAATCACTACTATCTTTGCTATGCTAGTTTGCTCGCTCTTTTGCTTTGCCACTGCTACGATGCCTACCACTTGCTTGTCAGCCTCCCAATTGCATGATTGAACCTCTAACCTACCATTGTCCTAGCAAACCGTTGATTGGCTATGTTACCGCTTTGCTCAGCCCTTCTTATAGCGTTGTTAGTTGCAGGTGAAGATTGGAGCCGTTCCTTGTTGGAACATTTATTTACTTGTTGGGATATCATTATATTGCTATGTTATCTTAATGCATCTATATACTTGGTAAAGGGTGGAAGGCTCGGCCTCTCGCCTAGTGTTTTGTTCCACTCTTGCCGCCCTAGTTTCCGTCATATCGGTGTTATGTGATGGCCCCTTCTCGGCGGAGTCCAGGAAGTGGATACGGTGTTGGAGTTATGCTTGCGCAGGATGTTCCTTTAGCTTCTCGCTCGTGCTTCGCCTTCTCTTCTCGCTCTCATTTGCGTATAAGTTAGCCACCATATATGCTAGTCGCTTGCTGCAGCTCCACTTATATTGCCGTACCTGTCCTATAAGCTTAAATAGTCTTGATCGCGTGGGTGTGAGATTGCTGAGTCCCTGTGGCTCACAGATACTACAACTCCAGATGCAGGTCCAGGTGTTTCTGCTCCAGTTGACGATTACGAGCTCAAGTGGGAGTTCGACGAGGACTCTCAGCGATACTACGTGTCTTTTCCGGATGATCAGTAGTGGTGCCTAGTTGGGGTTATCGATTCAGGGCCTTGTGGCATGTTGGGGGTCTTTTCTATTTTGGCACCGTAGTCGGGCCATGAGTGATTTGTATGATGGATGTTATTTATGTACTTTGATGTGACGTGGCGAGTGTAAGCTAACTACGTTTCTCCCCTTCATATTATTTATGTACATGGGATGTGTAAAGATTTCCCGACTTGCGACATTGCTTTCAATGCGGTTATGCCTCTAAGTCGTGCCTCGACACGTGGGAGATATAGCCGCATCGAGGGCGTTACACTCTTGTAGCTTGGTGGCAGTGATTGGAGAATTCTGTCAATGACGCAGTCATCTGGAAGATTAACTCCTAATTGAATCAAGTGATTATTATACCCAGACATTTTGAGTATATGCTCACTGACAGAACTATTCTCCTCCATCTTGCAGCTATAGAACTTATTGGAGACTTCATATCTCTCAATCCGGGCATTTGCTTGAAATATTAACTTCAACTCCTGGAACATCTCATATGCTCCATGACGTTCAAAACGTCGTTGAAGTCCCGATTCTAAGCCGTAAAGCATGGCACACTGAACTATCGAGTAGTCATCAGCTTTGCTCTGCCAGACGTTCATAACATCTGGTGTTGCTCCAGCAGCAGGCCTGGCACCCAGCGGTGCTTCCAGGACGTAATTCTTCTGTGCAGCAATGAGGATAATCCTCAGGTTACGGACCCAGTCCGTGTAATTGCTACCATCATCTTTCAACTTTGCTTTCTCGAGGAACGCATTAAAATTCAACAGAACAACAGCACGAGCCATCTATTTACAATCAAGCATAAACAAGCAATATACTATCAGGTACTAAGTTTCATGATAAATTTAGGTTCAATTAATTTACTTAAAGAACTCCCACTTAGATAGACATCCCTCTAATCCTCTAAGTGATTACGTGATCCAAATCAACTAAACCATGTCCGATCATCACGTGAGATGGAGTAGTTTCATTGGTGAACATCACTATGTTGATCATATCTACTATATGATTCACGCTCGACCTTTCAGTCTCCGTGTTCCGAGGCCATATCTGTATATGATTGGCTCATCAAGTATAACCTGAGTATTCCGCGTGTGCAACTGTTTTGCACCCGTTGTATTTGAACGTAGAGCCTATCACACCCGATCATCACGTGGTGTCTCAGCACGAAGAACTTTCGCAACGGTGCATACTCAGGGAGAACACTTCTTGATAATTTAGTGAGAGATCATCTTATAATGCTACCGTCAATCAAAGCAAGATAAGATGCATAAAAGATAAACATCACATGCAATCAATATAAGTGATATGATATGGCCATCATCATCTTGTGCTTGTGATCTCCATCTTCGAAGCACCGTCGTGATCACCATCGTCACCGACGCGACACCTTGATCTCCATCGTAGCATCGTTGTCGTCTCGCCAATCTTATGCTTCCATGACTATCGCTACCGCTTAGTGATAAAGTAAAGCATTACAGTGCGATTGCATTGCATACAATAAAGTGACAACCATATGGCTCCTGCCAGTTGCCGATAACTCGGTTACAAAACATGATCATCTCATACAATAAAATTTAGCATCATGTCTTGACCATATCACATCACAACATGCCCTGCAAAAACAAGTTAGACGTCCTCTACTTTGTTGTTGCATGTTTTACGTGGCTACTACGGGCTTAAGCAAGAACCAATCTTACCTACGCATCAAAACCACAACGATAGTTTGTCAAGTTGGTGTTGTTTTAACCTTCGCAAGGACCGGGCGTCGCCACACTCGGTTCAACTAAAGTTGGAGAAACTGTCACCCGCAAGCCACCTATGTGCAAAGCACGTCGGGAGAACCGGTCTCGCGTAAGCGTACGCGTAATGTCGGTCCGGGCCGCTTCGTCCAACAATACCGTCGAACCAAAGTATGACATGATGTTAAGCAGTATGACTTATATCGCCCACAACTCACTTGTGTTCTACTCGTGCATATAACATCAACATATAAAACCTAGGCTCTGATACCACTGTTGGGGAACGTAGTAACTTCAAAAAAATTCCTACGCACACGCAAGATCATGGTGATGCATAGCAACGAGAGGGGAGAGTGTGATCTACGTACCCTTGTAGACCGACAGCGGAAGCGTTAGCACAACGCGGTTGATGTGGTCGTACGTCTTCACGGCCCGACCGATCAAGCACCGAAACTACGGCACCTCCGAGTTTTAGCACACGTTCAGTTCGATGACGATCCCCGGACTCCGATCCAGCAAAGTGTCGGGGAAGAGTTCCGTCAGCACGACGGCGTGGTGACGATCTTGATGTACTATCGTCGCAGGGCTTCGCCTAAGCACCGCTACAATATTATCGAGGATTATGGTGGAAGGGGGCACCGCACACGGCTAAGAATATGATCATGTGGATCAACTTGTGTGTCTAGGGGTGCCCCTTGCCTCCGTATATAAAGGATCCAAGGGGGGGTGCGGCCGTCCCTAGTAGGAGGCGCGCAGGAGGAGTCCTACTCCTACCGGGGGTAGGACTCCCCTCCCTTTCCTTGTCCAAGTAGGAGAGGGGGAAGGAGAGAAGGAAAAAGGGGGGGCGCCGCCCCTCCCTCCTTGTCCAATTCAGACTAGGGGGAGAGGGGGCGCGCGGCCTGCCTAGCAGCCCCTCCTCTTCTCCACTTTAGGCCCATGAGGCCCATTAACCCCCGGGGGGGTTCCGGTAACCCCCCGGTGCTCCGGTTTTATCCGAAACTTCCCCGGAACACTTCCGGTGTCCGAATATAGCCGTCCAATATATCAATCTTTATGTCTCGACCATTTCGAAACTCCTCGTTATGTCCGTCATCACATCTGGGACTCCGAACTAACTTCGGTACATCAAAACTCATAAACTCATAATATAACTGTCATCGAAACCTTAAGCGTGCGGACCCTACGGGTTCGAGAACAATGTAGACATGACCGAGACACGTCTCCGGTCAATAACCAATAGAGGAACCTGGATGCTCATATTGGCTCCTACATATTCTACGAAGATCTTTTATCGGTCAGACCACATAACAACATACGTTGTTCCCTTTGTCATCGGTATGTTACTTGCCCGAGATTCGATCGTCGGTATCCCATACCTAGTTCAATCTCGTTACCGGCAAGTCTCTTTACTCGTTCCGTAATACATCATCTCACAACTAACTCATTAGTTGCATTGCTTGCAAGGCTTATGTGATGTGTATTACCGAGAGGGCCCAGAGATACCTCTCCGATAATCGGAGTGACAAATCCTAATCTCGAAATACGCCAACCCAACATGTACCTTTGGAGACACCTGTAGAGCACCTTTATAATCACCCATTTATGTTGTGACGTTTGGTAGCACACAAAGTGTTCCTCCGGCAAACGGGAGTTGCATAATCTCATAGTTATAGGAACATGTATAAGTCATGAAGAAAGCAATAGCAACATACTAAACGATCGGGTGCTAAGCCAATGGAATGGGTCATGTCAATCAGATCATTCACCTAATGATGTGATCCCGTTAATCAAATAACAACTCTTTGTTCATGGTTAGGAAACATAACCATCTCTGATTAACGAGCTAGTCAAGTAGAGGCATACTAGTGACACTCTGTTTGTCTATGTATTCACACATGTATTTTGTTTCCGGTTAATACAATTCTAGCATGAATAATAAACATTTATCATGATATAAGGAAATAAATAATAACTTTATTATTGCCTCTAGGGCATATTTCCTTCAGGGGTGTCCCAACTTAGCCCATCACAAGCTCTCACGGTCAACGAAGGATATTCCTTCTCCCAAGACAATCCGATCATACTCGGCATCCCGGTTACAAGACATCCTCGACAATGGTAAAACAAGTCTAGCAAGACCGCCCGATGCGCCGACATCCTGATAGGAGCTGCACATATCTCGTTCTCAGGGCAACACCGGATGAACACTACGTACAACTAAAACCAGCCCTCAAGTTTCCCCGAGGTGGCGCCGCAAGTGGCTCTAGTTCGGACCAACACTTAGACAAGCACTGGCCCGAGGGGGTTAAAATAAAGATGACCCTCGGGATGCGCGACTCCCAAGCGAAAAAGGCTAGGTGGCGAATGGTAAAACCAAGGTTGGGCCTTGCTGGAGGAGTTTTATTCAAAGCGAACTGTCAAGGGGTTCCCATTATAACCCAACCGCGTAAGGAACGCAAAATCCGGGAACATAACACCGATATGACGGAAACTAGGGCGGCAAGAGTGGAACAAAACACCAGGCATAAGGCCGAGCCTTCCACCCTTTACCAAGTATATAGATGCATTAATTAAATAAGAGATATTGTGATATCCCAACAAAATAACCATGTTCCAACATGGAACAAACTCCAATCTTCACCTGCAACTAACAACGCTATAAGAGGGGCTGAGAAAAGCGGTAACATAGCCAAACAACGGTTTGCTAGGACAAGGTGGGTTAGAGGCTTGGCTCAACAATATGGGAGGCATGATAAGCAAGTGGCAGATATCGTAGCATAGGCATAGCAAAAGAGCGAGCAACTAGCAAGCAAAGATAGAAGTGATTTCGAGGGTATGGTCATCTTGCCTGAAATCCCGCAAGGAAGAAGAACGAGTCCATGAAGAAGATAAACGGACATAGTCGAACGGATCCTCACACACACGACGTTATCGGAACCAACCCGAAGAAGCTACACCGGAAAGAAACAAACAACATAGTAAACAACCAACACATCAACATGGCATGATGCACAATTGATTATGATGCATGTCCGGTTTAATGAAGCATGGCATGGCAAAGTGCACAAACAATCCTACAAATTAAGTGGAGATCAATATGAAACGAGTTGCATATTGACGAAACACCACAACAAGTTATTTAGATTGATCTTGTTTATGTACCCAACAATATTAAATGTTGTTAAACATGGCAAGAGGGTGAAGCGAATGAAAACTACCTATCTAGGCAAGTTTAAATGAGGCCGGAACAACAAACAACAAGTCCGGAAACTCCTCATGTGCATATTTTAAGGTTTGGTACTGTTCTGCCCTAAACACAATTTTATAGTTGTTAAACATGCAAAGTGATGCCACCATGTTAAACTAGGCATTTTTCCACTCCATTTACATATAAAGTTTATTAAATTTGGAGCTACGGTTATTTAGTTATGAAATAAACCATTTTAACATGGCATAGGAGAAAATTTAACCAAACAGGAGTTTAAACATTTTGAACATGGGTGAAAGTTGCATATTATTAAACTAGATGAAAATCTAAGCAAGTTTCATATTAAGTTTGTTTTAATCCGATGCACGGTTGGAGAGTTATAAAATGCATGATGTCTAGGGGGTTCTCTGCAAAACTGGGTTCTCTGGAATAAAAGATAAATTCACAGACCCTGAAAAAAAACGTCAACGGGCTGAAACTGGGCAGACTGGGCTGCTCACATTGGGCTTGAGGAGGCGCTGGGCATCTGGGCTGCGAGCGAAGCAGAGGAAGGCCTCGCGCGGCGAGTGGCACTCGTCCAGGATGGCATTGGACTGGTCAACGCAAGCGCTCGGGCAGAGCAGCACGATGCAGAAAAGTCTTCACTCGCCTCCCTCGCTCGAACAGAAGGAGGCGGCGCTGGGGACTCGCGGCAGGGTCAGCAGGCGCGGGGCGGCGCAGTGCGGACGCCGAGGCGGCGAAGAGCGGCGGAGGCGGCGGCTCCGGTGACAGGTAAAACAGGAGACGTCCTGCAACGGCGGCAGGGACTTGGCGAGACGTCCTCGATGGGGACCTGTCGGAAAACTGGCCGGAATGGGACGGAGTTGGTCGCCAGCGATGGATCCAAGCCGGATCCAGGCGGGCACGGCGGCAGCAGAGACAAGCGGGTCCAGGGCGGGTCGGCGAGGAGGTGCTGCAAGGAGGTCTCAGGCGCCATGGCAGTTCGGGAGGAGACGGCTTCGTCGCGGCTCGTCGGATGGAGCTCGAAGCAGAGGAGACAGGGACTTGGCGCAGGGCGGAGATGTACTCGGAGCTTGGTTCCTATGGCGATGGATGTGGAACGATTGACAGAAGATTAGAGAAAAGAGTGAGAGCCGCGGGGAGGAGGAAGGAGAGATGGGCGGTGCGGGCTGGGCTGGTTCCTTGCTGCTGGTCGGCGCGACGAGAGATGGCGTGGAAGTGGCTCGGGGCGGCGTCGCGGCTGGTCTGTTGCTCACCGGAGCTCTCCGGCGGTTGCGTGCTCGGGGACGGGAGGACACAGGAGGCAGGGAAGCTGCGGATGGATCGATCTGGCTGGATTTTTGGATCGGGCATCTGGCTGTGGTAGGTGGGGAATGGATCCCGAGGGGAAACTGGCCGGCGGCGGCTCGATGGGACAAGGCTCCTAAGTTTTAGGGTTGCTGCCTAGGGGATTGGTCTATATATACTCCCTCCTTTCCGGTTTATAGGGCTTATCTCAAAATTTTAGTTTTTCCATTTTATAAGGCTCAATTTGGTTGTTCCCCATCACATGTTCAGACTTCAAGGTGCATTAAATCATTGCATTCAAGTATTAAGAGAAAACTGACCAATGCATGCACTTTATGCATGCATGCATTGCAATTAATGCATTCGTAAACATAATTTTTTGAGGAAAACAAGAGCATTAATTGGGTGCTTTTGCAAGCTACAAAAAATATTCCACCACTCATCATCTACCTTGGTTGGTGAGATTTTTGAATTGAGCCTTATAAACCGGAAAGGAGGGAGTATAGCACTAGATTTTTGGTTAGGGGCTATTAGGACCCTCCGACCGCAATCGGACGATCACGAATAAAATAGCTAGGGAGTCCAAATACGAAAACGGTGATGTTTTGTAGATGTTTGATGATGATCCGGACCCAACGGTGACGACTGCCCGGGTCGGGTCCGGGGAAGTTTCGGACGCGCACGAGAGATCTATGCACGTCGCAAAGAGGGGTAGGCTGGGCCTAGGTGGACTGTGGAGAGCGGGTTGGTCTGAGAGAAGAGGGGAGAGATGCAGCCCGGCAGGGTTTTCGGAGACCGAAAACGTCCGACGTGTGACCAGCTATACTGCCGCTATAGTTATCCATTGGGGCGTCAAACGGACACTGAATGCGATGAAACTTGGCAGGCGGTCTACTGACAACATAACAACACCGCACGCCAACTTTCAACCCAATCCGAGAACATTTTCTGGCCACTTATAAAATAATAATCTGGACGTGCCGCGGGCGCGTGCGAGTGTGTCTGGACTCAGAACGGACAACAGAAGGAACGAGGAGACCGGTACAGATGCAAGTTTCGAAAACATGATGAGGCAATGCACTTGATGACATGACAAGATGCAACACGCAAGCGAATGACATGGCAACGACAACGAATAACTGGAAGACACCTGACACATCGGTCTCGGTGCGTTACAGTCATTCCCTATGCCTTGGCCATAGGTTCTATAAAATATGCCATGTTGTGTACCAGATCTATTGTATACCCTACACTGTTTTTGGCAAGGGAGTACAATAGTGATCTAGGAGTAGATCACTGGACAGCGGTCAAAATTATCCTTAGTGGAATAAGGATATGTTTCTCGATTATGGAGGCGACAAAAAGGTTTGTCGTAAAGGGTTACGTCGATGCAAATTTTGACACTGATCCAGATGACTCTAAATCTCAATCTGGATACATATTGAAAGTGGGAGCAATTAGTTAGAGTAGCTCCGTGCAGAGCATTGTTGACATAGAAATTTGCAAAATACTTACGGATCTGAATGTGGCAGACCCGTTGACTGAACTTCTCTCACAAGCAAAACATGATCACACCTTACTACTCTTTGGGTATTAATCACATAGCGATATGAACTAGATTATTGACTCTAGTAAACCCTTTGGGTGTTGGTCACATATGGATGTGAACTATGGGTGTTAATCACATGGTGATGTGAACTATTGATATTAAATCGCATGGCGATGTGAACTAGATTATTGACTCTAGTGCAAGTGGGAAACTGAAGAAAATATGCCCTAGAGGCAATAATAAAGTTATTATTTATTTCCTTATATCATGATAAATGTTTATTATTCATGCTAGAATTGTATTAACTGGAAACATAATACATGTGTGAATACATAGACAAACAGAGTGTCACTAGTATGCCTCTACTTGACTATCTCGTTGATCAAAGATGGTTATGTTTCCTAACCATAGACATGAGTTGTCATTTGATTAACGGGATCACATCATTAGGAGAATGGTGTGATTGACTTAACCCATTCCGTTAGCTTAGCACTTGATCGTTTAGTTTGTTGCTATTGCTTTCTTCATGACTTATACATGTTCCTATGACTATGAGATTATGCAACTCCCGTTTACCGGAGGAACACTTTGTGTGCTACCAAACGTCACAACGTAACTGGGTGATTATAAAGGTGCTCTACAGGTGTCTCTGAAGGTACTTGTTGGGTTGGCGTATTTCGAGATTAGGATTTGTCACTCCGATTGTCGGAGAGGTATCTCTGGGCCCTCTCGGTAATGCACATCACCTAAGCCTTGCAAGCATTGCAACTAATGAGTTAGTTGCGAGATGATGTATTACAGAACGAGTAAAGAGACTTGCCGGTAACGAGATTGAACTAGGTATTGAGATGCCGACGATCGAATCTCGGGCAAGTAACATACCGATGACAAAGGGAACAACGTATGTTGTTATGCGGTCTGACCGATAAAGATCCTCGTAGAATATGTAGGAGCCAATATGAGCATCCAGGTTTCGCTATTGGTTATTGACCGGAGACATGTCTCGGTCATGTCTACATAGTTCTCGAACCCGTAGGGTCCGCACGCTTAACGCTACGATGACAGTTATATTATGAGTTTATATGTTTTGATGTACCGAAGGAGTTCGGAGTCCCGAATGAGATTGGGGACATGACGAGGAGTCTCGAAATAGTCGAGACGTAAAGATCGATATATTAGACGACTATATTTGGACTTCGGAAAGGTTCCGAGTGATTCAGGTATTTTTCGGAGTATCGAAGAGTTACGGGAATTCGCCGAGGAGTATACGGGCCTTATTGGGCCATACGGGAATAGAGGAGAGAGGCCAAAAGGAAGGAGGTCTGCGCCCCCCCCCCCCTCTGGTCCGAATTGGACAAGGGGTGCAGCCCCCTTTTCCTTCTCCCTCTCCTCCTCTTTCCTTCTCTCCTACTCCAACAAGGAAAGGAGGAGTCCTGCTCCCCCTTGGCGCGCCCTCCTCCTAGGACGG
This sequence comes from Triticum urartu, assembly GCF_056163025.1. Classification (NCBI taxonomy): domain Eukaryota; kingdom Viridiplantae; phylum Streptophyta; class Magnoliopsida; order Poales; family Poaceae; genus Triticum; species Triticum urartu. Next base: position 567,420,719 of record NC_141876.1, read on the forward strand.
CCGTCTCCCCCTTGCTCCTTTATATACAGGGGCAGGGGGGCACCTCTAGACACACAAGTTGATCAAGTTGATCGTCTCTTAGCCGTGTGCGGTGCCCCCTTCCACCATAGTCTACCTGATAATACTGTAGCGGTGCTTAGGCGAAGCCCTGCGTCAGTAGAACATCAACATCGTCACCACGCCGTCGTGCTGACAAAAACTCTTCCTCAATACTCGGCTGGATCGGAGTTAGAGGGACGTCATCGGGCTGAACATGTGCTGAACTCGGAGGTGCCGTGCGTTCGGTACTTGATTGGTCAGATCGTGAAGACGTACGACTACATGAACCGCGTTATGCTAACGCTTCCGCTTTCGGTCTACAAGGGTACGTGGATAACACTCTCCCCTCTTGTTGCTATGCATCACCATGATCTTGCATGTACGTAGGAATTTTTTTTGAAATTACTACGTTCCCTAACAATAGTAGCGCAGCTCGGCCTCATCGGTCTCACTTCTCGACTCCACGAACATGCCGACATGGTCGCAGAGTTAGATCACATGCCCCTTGTTGCGTTTGACGCATCGGGTCTGGGTGGTGTCCTCGAACCAGAGCCAGTTCAACTCTTCTAGTTGAGGGCCGCCTGGATGTGGGGCCGGTGAGCGGAGGACGGCTACCCATGAGTGCCACGGCTGTTGCAACGAGTGAAGAATCAACCAAGGTTTGCGAAAATTGACAAAACAGAAGCAGTAGGAGCGAGTGCTTACCTCGATTATCCTTTCTTGGGGATGGAAGCCGGCGTCAGACACACTGTTTGGGAAGTCCATCGCGTTGCCTTTGGACATGAGGGATAACATATCCTCTATGGACATCCCCTCGAAGAATTTACCTCGGATGACCCGGGTTGGGTCATTCTCACCAGTATACTCCCACATTGGTGAGACTAAGCTTGCAGTGGTTGGATTCCTCGGATGAGAGCCACGTGCATCACATGCACAAGCATCAGCCCTTGACCGTGCAGCTCGTCTACCTTGTGCGCCAGTTTCTGAAATGTCGCCGATTCCTTAGGATTTTTCCTTGGGGTCTAGGGGTTGTGCCTCGTCGGCGGGGTCAGTGTGAATGGCCTGACGATGCCGACCCGAGATGGATCTGGCAGCTCTACATCCGGGATGTAGCACCGCTCCTCCTGCCACCTTTTGTTTGTCTCCATGAACTCCCCGGGTTGGTACCTGGGGCCGGTGACCCCGCCGATGGCGGCACTGCTGCATTCGCACGTCTCGCTAACGTTTATTTGCAGCTTGATAAAGAAAAAGTTTCACCACAAGTCGAAGTGCGGCTCACAGCAGTGAAAAGCTTCACATAGCGTGATAGAGCACACTGTGTGGAGAATCGAGTTTGGGGGAAGTTGGTGGAGTTGCAGACAGTAAAAAAATGGACGGGAGGCTATGACTAAACTGCTTCGTTGTCTACAAGAAGCTCTGTTGCGCATGAAGCGATAGGCCGACAAACACCGGAGTGAAAGATCGTTTGAAGTGGGTGATTGGGTTTATCTCAAACTGCAGCCTTACTTGCAGAATTCGCCTGGGTCGCGTCGTAATCATAAACTTGCCGTCAACTTTTATGGCCTTATCAAGTTCTTCGTCGCGTGGGGGTTGTCTCGTACCTGTTTGCTCTGCCTCCTTCATCCAAGATTCATGGCGTCAGACATGTATCTTAGCTGAAGAAACACCTACCTCCCCATTAGACAGTGGATCACCTTGATCCGACCATGACAGCTCCTCGGGATATGAGCCTCCTTCAACCTGCAACAATTATGCAGTCCAAGCCGATTTGGAAGGGCGGCGGAGTCATTCCGTGACTCAAGGTACGCTGGCAGGGACGCTCCCAACAACATGATTCTTGGAAGGATGCGTACACTCTCCGTGAAAAATTTCCTTTTTTTTGAGACAAACCGTGCAAAATTTCCTGCTCTGCCGATTTGGGGACAGGTTTTTTTTTGAGATTTTGCCAACACTTTATTGATCACCGATAATGCTTAAGGGAATACAAGTTGGGTTATGAGGAGAAATAAGCCACACATGGCGACCCTGATCAAGCATAGCAGCGTGTTTGGCAAGATTATGTGCTTCGGTATTCGAAGCTCTACCTTCAAAAATAACTAGGCAACTGAAAAAAGAACTAGATTTAAATATAAACTCTTTCATTTCAAGGGGTGGGGAGTGTCATGACCTGGCCTACTCCTGGACATCGGCCCAAGGCCACCAGAAGGAACAGACGCCTGGCCCAGGAACCGGAGGCCCAGAAGATGGCGCAGAGCAAGAGCGCAACGGGATAAAAGAGCGTGAAGACGGGAGTGTGGACGATCTACAAAAAAGGTTATTTTTTTGTGAAACTTTCTGCACACATATAGAATATGGAGATGTCCGCGCGCACCTTTTTTCAGAATTTTTTAATATTGCAAAATGTGTTTTCCAAAGTGGGTTCGTATGTACCCGGGTTCATCCATGCACGATCTGCACACGGGGGCATCTGCACCCATTTTTCAAAAAATGTGCTTTTTACACGTTTTGTAATCTTCAAAAATTGTAAAAAAAAAATATGCATACATGTTGGCAAAGGTATGTCCAAGGCACAAAGTTTTGTGTGAAAAAGTATTTTTGTTTTGTCTCAGTAAAAAAACAAATTTTACTGCTTCTAAATAGCGTTTCATGGCACAAAATTTTGTTTTTTTTGCACAAGCTACAAAAAAGGTTATTTTGAAGAATGTCGAGTTTTCAGATAGAACTAGACCATTTCCCCCATCTCTCTGTATCTCTCCCTCCCCTGATCTTCTCACTCCTCTGTAAATCCGAGTAGGCAAGCTGAGTGCATCACAACAACGAGTCACCCACCGGAAATTCACTTTGGCACCACCATGCGATGTGACGTTGAAACATCATCTTTCTGAAATTGAGTGCGATATAAAGTCTCGGAAACATCTCGAAACCTATCCAATCAACAACAAAAAATTGTCAAGGAAACATAATTAAAGGGACAAAACACCCGGTCCGACCATGAGGTAACAAGAGCAGTAGATAGAACAATAGTACTACTAACAAAGGTCGGAAAGGACACAGACAGCACTGACAAATCACAAATTATTGCCGGCAACGAGACCGTGTCATCAAAGGTAAAGAGATAGACCAGCAAGCGCAGCGTGCGCCACACCGTACCATATCGTCAGGCGGCATACTTGACGGCGATGTCGGCGAGGCAGTGCGCTAGCTCGGCCGGCGTCGAGAACAACGCCATGTGGTCGGCGCCGTCGATTTCCTTGACCTCCTCCACGGGGTAGTTCTGCACCATCCACCGTTGGAAGCCCTCGACGATGGCGTTGTCGTCCTTGAGGACGATGAACACCCTGCGCACCGACCCGTAGCGGGCCTCCGTGTATGGTGGCTGCACTCTCAGGTCCTCCACGAACATCGAACCGACCCTCATCAGGGATCTTCCCAGCGTCAGATCCTGCCATACATATGATTCCAAACAGCATGCAGCTCTAGGATTAATTTCTAGTATTTGGTCAATTTCAAATATCAGTCGGTGTACAGCTTCCTAGTAGGAGCATTTCACCGATGTTCAAACAGATTGATTAACAGAGCGACAGGTTTGTGATTTCGCGTACCTCCGGCGAGCACAGCTGGAGGAACTTTGCTCGCGTGACCAGCGGCCCGAACTGCATGGCAGTAGGAAGCTTGCCCTCAGGATCTTGAGGCTTAAACTCCGTGTCCATCCAGTCCAGCGTTCCTCCTTCGACGAACTGTTTAGATCGAGAAAACATTCAGTCGTACAAAAGGCAATAAGCTATTAAGCTGGTAGCTGGTGTACCTTTGCAGATTCGATGCTGTACCTTTTCAAGCACGTACGACGGCGGCGACCGGTGGTCCGGCATGAAGGCGGAGAGGAAGACCGCGGCGGCGACCTTCTCCGGGAACAGCTCGCAGGCGAGGGCGATGTTCACGCCGCCGAGGCTGTGGCCGACGAGCACCACCTTCTCCCCGGGCGGGAGGGACTCCAGGAGGTCCAGCAGCGGCTTGGTGTAGTCGCGGAACGTCGGCACCTCGCGCAGCGGCGTGGGGTCGACGCCCGACGCCGCGAGGTCAGGCGCGCTGACGCGGTGGCCGGCGTCCCTGAGCCGCGTGGCCACCTTGAACCAGGCCCAGCCGCCGACGCATGCGCCGTGCACCAGAACGATGTGCTTGCCGCTAGCTTGGTCCGCCGGAGCCTCCATCTCCATGTGCGCGCGTGGGGTTTTGCGACTGTTTCTCCGCGCTTGTCGTTGGTTGTGGCTCTCCGATGTCAAAGACCTCGGGCGGCGCTGTTAGATTTATGAAGCCGCTCTTGAAGCTTCGGGTCCGCATGCAAAATATCATCGATCAGCAGAATCACGTGCTAGCTTGAATAATCATGTACACGCAAATTGCAAAGTCAACATGTTTAGTTGGAGCTGGCACTGGAGGGCTGCTAAAAGCAATAATGCTAGACTTTATATGGAAAGAATATACGCACTGACCTTAGAGCATCTTCAGCCGCGCTCCACAAAAGCCTCTCCAAACAATTTTCTCGGCTCGGCGCCCAAAAAACGGCACAGTCGCGCCCACAGGAACCCGATTTTCGCCGGCCTAAGCCGAAAACAGCGCCGGCGGACCCCAGGCCGAACCCGGTGCGCTGGGGGCGCCCGGGGGCGCCGGGGCGAGCTGTTTTGGCGCGAAAAAACCGCGGGCCAGCCGCGTCAGCGACACAGCGCCTCGTCTTTCCCCAACGGCTTCGGTTCCCGCGGGGAATCAATGGCAAGGCTGCCGCCGGTCAGCCTTACCATTGATTCCTCACGGGCAGCGCGTCACGGGACGGCGAGTCGACGCCTCCCCTCCCTCGCACGCGTTCACATGGGCGCGGCGCGGCTATATAGCCGGCGGCCTCACTTGCCTGTGCCCACACCAGCCCCGCCCCTCGCCGCCGCCCAGCCCCTCCCTCTACCTCTCCCGAGCGCCGCCGCCCAGCCCCTCCCTCTCCCTCTCTACCTCTCCCGAGCCCGTCGCCATGGCAGAGCGTTTCCTCGGAGACAAGGCGGCGGCCAACGGCTTCGGCCGCCGTTCGCTGCGCGAACAGGAGTCCTGACTCCTGTTCCAGGCGAACATCCCGGCGCCGCCGGACATGCGCGTCGGGCCGACGGGGTGGAGGCTCAGCGACGGGGGAGTGCATGTTCCCCCATTGCCCGACGCCGTGGCCAAGCCAAATTACTTCACCGAGGAGGTCGAGGTCGTCCGCGCCTCCCTCACCGACATCCAGCTCTCCCTCCCCTAATACGCCGCCGACAACCACGCGGATTGGGCGGCGTACTTCGAGCGCCACCAGCGGCAGCGGTTGGCATCCACTAACGACGCGCCGGTGGTCGGCGGCCAGAAGAACAGCGAGGGGTGCCACCTGTGGTGGGGCGTCCCCGGCCACACACTCGAGGGCGTGCTGACGCACCTCGAGGGCGGCAACAACCCGCCGTTGGCGTACCCGGCGAGGGCGGCCGCCCCGGCGCACCACCGACGCGCCGGGCCATGGGCGTCAAGGAGGTTCGGGTCCTCCTCCTCTTCTTCCTCCTCTCGATCTTCCTCGCACTCCTTCGGTGCCCCGGCCCTGCTCGGCGTCAAGGCCGAGCCCGCGGCGGAGATGCCGCTCGACCGGCGCACCCGTAGCGCCGGCATCGTCCTCAACGAGGGCGGCTGGCGCGCCTCCTCGTCGGCTCTTCCTCCGCGCTTCGTCAAGCCAAAGACGGAGCCGGGGCTCGCGCCGGTGAAGACGCAGCCGGGGCTCACGCCGGTGAAGAAAGAGCCGGCCGCGCCGGTGAAGACGGAGCTCGACGACGACGACGCGGCCCTGGAATGGGCGCGCAGGGACTTCATAGCGATGGAGAAGGAGCGCCTGAAGAAGGCGAAGGAGCGCCAATGCGTCGCCCTGCGCCGCTTCACGGAGCGCCGACGCGGCCTCGACGAAGGCGGGGTCATCGTCGTCTGCGACAGCGACGAAGACGACGCGCCACCGCCACCCGCCCGCGTTGGCGAGGCCGGTCAAGGGTCCACCAGGGACGACCGCGTCATGAAAGAGAAGTCCGACGACGGCGGCAACGATGGCGGCGACGACGGCGACTACTCGGTGTTCAGCCAGTTTCTCTTTTAGTTTATTAGTTTTCTATTTTCCTATGTAATGAAAACCGGCGAACATGTCTAATATATGCCCAAATTTGCCGAAATTTATCGTGTTTCGCCGAACTGTGCCAAACTTTACTAAACAAATTTTATTTTCAAACACGCCTGGGGGCGGCCCTGGGACCGGCGGCTGGGGACCAACTCATCCCCAGGCCCAATTTTTACGTCGGCTCACCCTCATGCGGCGATTTTAAGCGCCCCCTGGGGGGCCAATGGTTGGAGATGCTCTTACGGACATGGACGTGGGCTTGTGCAGTTGGCTAGCTTCAACAGTTGCTCAGCCCTCATTTCGCATACCTCTGTAGACGCCATAGCAACTGTTATTTGATGAGATGGCCTTTCCAAATTTGATGGTTTTAATCTGCTAGGGACTGGTGCAACTATCAGTGTGCAGAGTTGGACATTTGACAGTCAATATGATGGAAAATTACATAACGTGTGAGTCGAGTTTGGTAAAGTACCTGAATGCTTAGACAACTTTGGTAACTTCGTTTGGATTTATGAAGCCGCTCTTGAAGCTTTGGCCTCACAAACTATCATTGATCGGAAGAATAACCACGCCGAAATGAGCTTATTAGCGATTATAAGCTCGAATAACATGTATGCGAAGTCAACCATCTTATTTCGAAGAGACTGAGTCAGCCTGATTTTTATCGGAAGAATCACAAGGAAGTAGCTTATTAGCTAGCGAGGATAAGCTTGAAACAATCATGGATGCAAAGTCAAAGGCAAAGCAGTCTTATTTTTAAATTCCGAGAAGAGATCCTTGAGATGACAAACAAAAGAAATGTAGACAAATTTCATTCCTGTGTACTTCTAGTTGTTTGTATTCATTTAGTGTTTTGTCCAAACGAATTCATAAACCATTCATGAGTATAACGAATTCAAATGATAACAATTGTCAACCTGGTATGTAGAATTGCCTGCATTATAGCCAGTTTACCCCAAAAACCAAAGCTAATGGAGTAAGGTGGACTCACCCTCAAGTGTTGGCTCCCACGGCGGGCCTAAACGTTGACCAAGGGTGGGCAGCAATTTTTTTTATGTTAATTGTGCCGGGCTGGAACTTGAACTCGTAACACCAAAATCATGTAGAGTTGCATGCACAAGCTGATTGACAAGGTAGGCTATGCACTTATACTGCAACATCCAGTGATGGAGAGAGTCTGTGGTACCATGTCATCAGCCCGTTCGGGAGGAAGAAAATGGTCGGCTCCGGGATTTTGATGTAATTTCTTTATTTTTCCAAAATGTTTGCACGGTTGGTTTGGTTAATAGATCTAGGTGTTTTTTTTGCCAAAAAAAAGATTATAGCATTTACATTTCCATGTAAACTTCATGTCTGTAAATTGAGGGTCACAGACCATACTATGAACAATAGGAGTTGAGTAAAAATTAAACTTTTTCCTTTAGGATTCAACGTTTTTATGTTCTGGATATGAAATGTTTAGTGTGTATGATTCGACTAATATTTTTTTGCATGATGTATGATTACATCAGTTATTTCCCTTGATAGGAAGATTCTCACAATTAAATACTTAGTTTATTGTGGTTATTTATATACAAAGCATCGTAGTTATTTATCATATGCAGTAGTTGATTCTATTTGCTCTGGAATGGTGCCTGATTCTCACTAACGAATGGTTTCTTCCTACTTTACTATGTAGTGATTGACTCTATTCGCCCTAGAATGATAGCTGGTGTTTTCTTGGTGAACGAATGGTCTATATGTACTAAGACATGATCGCCTTCTATGAAACAAGGTGAATGCAAACTCCTGCACCATCCAAAATAGATGATCGACAATTATCTGAGAGAACCATACAGTTTTCGCTACAAAACCATCTTAATGTAATAATGAAATATCAATATTAAAATTTGGGATTTTCTAGCGATAATGCCTAATTTTAGAAAGTGGGTATGGCTCATTCAGCATAGAAACGGTTCAACTGTCAATTGTGTTTTTTTTTGCACGAAAATGCTGAGTCATTAGAGCAGGAGATTCGCATCCCTTTTGTGCGCTAATCCTAAAGTAGCTACGCATGGTTCTCAGTAATAATGACTTCATTAGAAATTGTTCCCCTAAGTTTCCTTAAGACTGGTCGTAATTGTAGTATCATAACTAGTATTATGCATGCCAACTAGGCAATTTTGATGAGGTGTCATAGTATTAAATGAAGAAAAAGAGGGTGGAGTATCATATCATGATACCGTATCATAATAAATGTTATGCTACTTTGTGTCATGCATGGTAATAAATAGAGTACTACATGATACTAATATGTGATACTATGCATTAGAGAGGTAGTATCATACACTAGTATCATATGCATGATACTAGTATATGATACTCCCCATTACAACCAGCCTAAGAGATAGCAAAACCTTTTGTTCATTTCACAATAAACCAATGTTAAAATTAGCGGCTATGGCAAATTCCAGCCAAATCAGCTAAATGGCGCATAAAGACGCTCAGTACTAGAATCTGGAACTTTGCCAAGTGTCAGGTTGTTTTCCGAGTGCATTTCATCGGGTACTAGGTAAACATTATCATAGTCAAGTACTTTTTTTGGACTCGGCAAACAACTCTTTGCCGAATGTATTTTTTTGCTGGCCAAAGAATTCTTTGTCGGGTGACATTTTTTGGAACTGGGCAAGAATTTTATTTTTATTTTTTTCTTCACCTTTCTTTTTGTCAACTGCTTTTTGGAGCACTCGACAAACACTTTATTATTATTATTTATCCTTTCTCTTTAACAAGTGCCTTTTTAGTGCACTCGGCTATCACCTTTTGGTTTTCTTCTGTACATTATTTGTTTTCTTTTTTCCATGTATGGTCTATTCTTTTCGACGTTTTTCTCTTCCTCCCACTCTATTTACTCGAGTCCATGTTTAGGCGTTATCATATTTGTGTTCTTGAGTCCATGTTTGGGCCTTATCAAAGAAAATAAAAGGAATTTTGAACATTAGGGGGCCAAGACTCGACCCCGAACATGAAGTTTATTAGTGTTTAATTTAAAAAAATGCAAATGATGTCTGAAAAGGATGAAACGTGGCATGGTATCCTCATATGACACATGTAGGTTGTAGTAAAATTTTAGAATGTTTCATAAAATTTGTGTCGTACACTGCTTAGACACCGACCCATCTTCGAGAAAGAAACTTGGTTTTGAGAGGGAAAGAGTCAGGTTTGAAGGTGACGCCGCCAGTGTATAATTTGTTGGCTTTGAAATCTTTTTATACACCAAAGATACACCATTGCATGATCCATGTCAAAATTTGACATCTTTTGGGATTTGTGTGCTATATTTAAGAAACTAAGTTCATGTCTAGGCATTTAGTTAATATAATAAAAAATGCGTGTACATGAAATTTTTGAATTGGGTTGAAAAATCATATTTGTGTTCTGCAGCCCATGTTTAGGCCTTATCCAAGAAAAGGAAATCGTGAACATGAGTGTCAAGACTAGACCCAAAACTTGGAGTTTACTGATATTTTTATTATGAAAATGCAAATTTTGTCCGAAAACGCATGAAACAGAGCATGGTCCCCACATATGACACCTACATGTTGTGGTAAAAAATTGAGAAGCCTCTCACAACAATGGTGATGTGGACTGCTTAGAAACTGGAGTATCCCCGGGGAAGAAATGTAGGTTTGAGAGGAAACAGGTCAGGTTTGAAGGCGGTACAGCTATTGCTTCATCTACTAGACTTCACTTTTTTCTCTACACTCGAGAATCGAGATACACCTTACATGATCCATGTCAAAATTTGGCATTTTTCGGGGTCTGTTTGCTATATCTAAGCCATTAGATGAATATAATATTAAAAAACTGAACTGCAGGTGCATGAGAAAGCTGAAAAAATGGGTTATAAATCATATTTGTGTTCTTGAGTTCAAGGTTAGGCCTATCCGAGAAAAGGAAAGGAATTTCAAACATAAGGGTGTCAAGAGTCGACCCTGAACATGGAACTTATTGGTTTTTTAATTCCAAAAACTGCAAACAAAGTCCCAAAACATGAAACTCGGCATGGCATCAATATATGATCCCTAGAGTATGCAATTAAAATCTGAGAAAGTTTTGCAAAAGTTACGGCATAAAATGCTTAGAAACTGAATCATCTCCGAGGAAGAATCGCGGTTTTGAGAAGGAGCAAGTCTGATTTGAAGGCGAAGCGTCTATGGGTGAGGAATAGAGTTCTAGATTTGAGGAACTCATGGTGTACCTTTTCAAGCACGTACACCACGAATTCAAAAAAGGTTGCGAATTTGGAAAATGCTATGAATTTGAGAAAGTTTGTGAATTCAAAAAAAGTTCGCCGATTCAATAGAAAAGTTTGCTGATTCGAAAAAGTTCAAGAATTTAAAGAACAATCATGGATTCGAAAAAAAATCATGGATTCAAAAAATGTTCATTAATCTAAAAAGGAGCATGAGAAAAAAGGAAAAAGGAAATAAATAAAAATGAGAAAAAGGAAAAAGTGAAGAAAACCAAGAAAAATCCGGTTCCGGACAAACCAAAAGAAAAGAGCCACAAAAAACCATTGCAGGTGAAGATGCTAGTATGGGCAGGCCCACTTTAAAATGCCCGGGGACATGGGTGCCCTGTACGCTCCGCTCCGACCCGTTGCCTAAGTTAGCCTTTATCTTTATCTTTATATTGAATTTGAATAACAACATAATGTGGATAATGAAGAACGGAAAATCACATGCGTGTGAGTTTAATAACTTGCCTAGCTCGCCTTCGCTTCCAAGGTAGCCGGCCATACATTTTTATGTATATAATCAGCTAAAAAAACACTTCACTACGAAGTAATCTGGAGATTAGTCAAGTCAACTCCTCGTAAAAATATAATCAAATGAGCATGCGATGTGTGCACATTTGTGAAGTTTTACTGATTTGACGGTACGCACACATTTTAAAAAGCATCACGGATGACGGATGGAGTGATTCGCGCCTCCCCGATCCCAACCCAAGCACCATATATACACTTCCTCCCAGCTCAAGTTCCCAAACAAAACACAAGGTAAATCTTACGAGCTACACAGACACGATCCAGTCAGAGATGGCCGAAGGAGGAGATGAGCTGAAGCTGCTGGGGTCATGGTCGAGTCCGTATGTCACGAGAGCGAAGCTTGCCCTCGCCGTCAAGGGCCTGAGCTACGAGAACGTCGACGAGGACGTCCACAACAAGAGCGGCCTCCTCCTCGCCTCCAACCCCGTGCACAAGAAGATCCCCGTGCTCATCCACAACGGCGTCCCCGTCTGCGAGTCCATGATCATCGTGCAGTACATCGACGAGGCGTTCGCGGGCACCGGGCCGCCGATCCTCCCCGCCGACCCCCACGAGCGCGCCGTGGCCCGTTTCTGGGCGGCCTACGTCGACGACAAGCTGGTGTCCCAGTGGACGAACTCGTCCAGGGGCAAGGCGGGGGAGGGCAGATCCGCCGAGGCGATGAAGGAGATGGTGGTGGCCGTGGAGGCCCTGGAGGGGGCCCTGAGGGAGTGCTCCAAGGGGAAGGACTTCTTCGGCGGCGACGGCGTCGGGCTGGTGGACATCGCGCTGGGGAGCATGCACTCGTGGCTGATGGCGATCGAGGCCATGTCCGGCGCCAAGGTGTTCGACCCCGCCAGGACCCCGCTGCTGGCGGCGTGGATGGAGCGTTTCGGCGCGCTTGATGCGGCCAGGGCGGTCCTGCCGGACGTCGGCAGGGTGGTCGAGCTCGCCAAGATCAGGCACGGACAAGCCGCCGCAGCTTCAACTTCATCAAACAACAAGCAGGAGTAGCCGGCATGCATGGTGGCATGACCTACGCGTGTGTGTGTGTGTGTGGACTGTGAAGTGGGCCGATGATGGCCGGTGTTTACCTTTTGATTGTTGTTTGTACTGTGTCAGCGGGTTGATGTAATACTACTGCTACTGTAATGGATCTATTGACGAAACTGGTCTGCGGTTTACAGATGTGCGAGCAGTTTATCCCGGGCCAGTTATCAGGTTTCTCACTGGACATCACCTGCTGCTGGATGGATCCACTGTGAACTGGTTCAGGGTGAGGGGAGACTGTCTAGATCACTGCAAACTGTTGATAGTGGCGGCTGCAGCCTCTGGGAGAGGGGTCAGAACGCTTTCTCCCGGGCTTCCGCGTCCGCGGCTCGGGTCCGTGGTAACTGCCCCTGCCCCTGCCGCTAGGAGTCGGACGAGAGTAAGTAAGGGCATCTCCACCCGCGCTCTCAGGAAGATCTCCCCAGACGATTTTTTCGCGCCGGCGCCAAAACAAGGCCCAGTTGTGTTCCCAGGAGTCCGATTTTCGTCGGTCTGGGCCGAAAACAGCTCCGGCAGACTCAGGCCGAACCCGGCGCGTTGGGGAACGCCCGGGGGCGCCGGGGCGAACTGTTTTGGCGCGAAACAGCCGCGGGCCCGCCGCGTCAGCGACACGGCGCCTCGTCTTCAGCCAACGGCCTCGGTTCCCGCGGGGAATCAATGCCAAGGCTGCCGCCGGTCAGCCTTACCATTAATTCCTCACGGGCGGCGCGTCATGGGACGGCACGTCGACGCCTCCCCTCCCTCGCACGCGTACACACGGGTGCGGCGCGGCTATATAGCCGGTGGCCTGCACTCGGCTGTGCCCACATCAGCCCCGCCCCCCGCCGCCGCCCAGCTCCTCCATCTCCCTACCTCTCCCGAGCGTCGCCGCCCAGCCCCTCCCTCTATCTCTCTACCTCTCCCGAGCCCGTCGCCATGGCGGAACGCTTCCCCGGGGACGAGGCGGCGGCCAACGGCTTCGGCCGCCGTTCGCTCCGCGAACAGGAGTCCTGTCTCCTGTTCTAGGCGAACATCCCGGCGCCGCCGGACATGCGCGCCGGGCCGACGGGGTGGAGGCTCAGCGCCGGGGGAGTGCCCATTCCCCCGTTGCCCGACGCCGTGGCGAAGCCGAAATACTTCGCCGAGGAAGTCGAGGTCGTGCGCGCCTCCCTCACCGACGCCCAACTCTCCCTCCCCCAGTACGCCGCCGACAACCACGCAGCTTGGGCGGCGTATTTCGAGCGCCGCCAGCAGCAGCGCTTGGCGTCCATCAACGGCGTGCCGGTGGTTGGTGGCCGGCAGAACAGCGAGGGGCGCCACCTGTGGTGGGGCGTCCCCGGCCGCACACTCGAGGGCGTGCTGACATACCTCGAGGGCGGCAACGACCCGCCGTTGGCGTACCCGGCGAGGGCGGCCGCCCCGGCGCAGCACCGACGCGCCGGGCCATGGGCGCCAAGGAGGTTCGGGTCCTCCTCCTCTTCTTCCTCCTCCCGATCTACATCGCACTCCTCCGGCACTCCGGCCCTGCTCGGCGTCAAGGCCGAGCCCGCGGCGGAGACGCCGCTCGGCCGGCGCACTCGCAGCGCCGGCATCGTCATCAACGAGGGCGGCCGGCGCGCCTACTCGTCGGCTCCTCCTCCGCGCTTCGTCAAGCCAAAGACGGAGCCGGGCCTCGCGCCGGTGAAGACGGAGCCGGGGCTCGCGCCGGTGAAGAAGGAGCCGGCCGCGCCGATGACGACGGAGCTCGACGACGACGCGGCCCTGGAATGGGCGCGCAAGACTCCATAGCGATGGAGAAGGAGCGCCTGGAGAAGGCGAAGGAGCGCCAGTGCGCCGCCCTGCTTCGCTTCGCGGAGCGTCGACGCGGCCGCAACGAAGGCGGAGTTGTCGTCATCTGCGACAGCGACGACGAGGACGACGATGCGCCGCCACCAGTCCGCCATGGCGACGCCGGGCAGGGGTCCAGCAGGGGCGCCCGCGTCAAGAAGGAGAAGGCCGACGACGACGATGGCGGCGACGGCGGCGACTTCAGCCAGTTTTTCCTTTAGATTAGTTTATGTATATGTGCTATGTAATGAAAATCCGCGAACTTCGCCGAAATGTGCCGAAATTTATCGTGTTTGGCCGAAATTTATCGTGTTTGGCCGAATTTTATCGTGTTTAAGCCGAACTTCGCTGAACTTCTTTTATTTTAAAACGTGCCTGGGGGCGGCCCTGGGGCCGGCGGCTGGGGACCAACTCGCCCCAGGCCCAATTTTTTGCGCCGGCTCACCCCCAGGCGGTGATTTTAGGCGCCCCCTGGGGGCCAACGGCTCGAGATGCCCTAATGGCGGTGGTTGGCAATGGCAGCTGGTTGGTGGCACAAACTCGCGCTTCCGTCAAAGCAAAGGCTTCAAGTGTGTTCTCCCGGCTCACTGGGTCGCTGAGTGCTCGCCGGCCGCCTGCTCCACCCCGCCTCTCTACCGCTCTCCCGGTGCTTGCAAGGAAGATGGAGGCCCCGGGCAGCTTTCCGGGGGCGTGCCCGGCACTGGCTGTAACACCCTCGATGCGGCTATAGCTCCCACGTGTCGAGGCACGACTTAGAGGCATAACCGCATTGAAAGCAATGTAGCAAGTTAGGCAATCTTCACAACATCCCATGTAATATAGATAATAAAAGGGGAGATACATAGTTGGCCTACACTCGCCACGTCAATCAATTACATAAATAGCATTACAACATTCAAACACTCATGGCCCGAGTACGGCGCCAAAATAAAAGAACAACCCAACATGCGACACGGTCCCGATCATCCCAACTGGGCACCATTACTGATCATCAGGGAAAGACACGTAGTAACGGCGTGAGTCCTCGTCGAACTCCCACTTGAGCTCAAGCGCGTCATCTGGAACAGAATCATCAGGCCCTGCATCTGGTTTGGAAGTAATCTGTGAGCCACAGGGACTCAGCAATCTCGCACCCTCATGATCAAGACTATTTAAGCATATGGGTAAGGTAAGGTAAATATGTGGAGCTGCAGCAAGCGACTAGCATATATGGTGGCTAACCTGTTCGCAAAAGAGAGCGAGAAGAGGAGGCAAAGCGCGAACGAATAACTAGAGAGCAACCTGCGGCAAGCATTACTCCAACACCGTGTTCACTTCCCGGACTCCGCCGAGAAGAGACCATCAGGGTAACTTACACTGTTGATTCATTTTAATTAAGTTAAGGTTTAAGTTATCTACAACCGGACATTAACAAATTCCCATCTGCCCATAACCACGGGCACGACTTTCGAAAGTTCAAATCCCTGCAGGGGAGTCCCAACTTAGCCCATGACAAGCTCTCACGGTCAACGAAGGAATAGGCCTCCTCCCGAGGCATGCCGATCAGGCTCGGTATCTCGGTTCTACAAGACACTTCGACAAGTTAAAACAAATCCAGCAACACCGCCCGAATGTGCCGACAAATCCCGATAGGAGCTGCACATATCTCGTTCTCAGAGCACACTCAGATGAGCCAGACGTCGGGTAGGCCAGCCCAGAGTTGCCCCTGGTAGCCCCGGACATCGCTCGGTTGGACCAACACTCAGAGGAGCACTGGCCCAGGGGGGGGGGCTAAAATAAGATGAACCTCGGGCTCCGGAAACCCAAGGGAAAAATAGGCTAGGTGGCAAATGGTAAAACCAAGGTTGGGCATTGCTGGAAAAGCTTTAATCAAGGCGAATTATCAAGGGGTTCCCATTATCACCCAACCGCGTAAGAAACGCAAAATCCGGGAACATAACACCGGTATGACGGAAACTAGGGCGGCAAGAGTGGAACAAAACACCAGGCGAGAGGCCGAGCCTTCCACCCTTTACCAAGTATATAGATGCATGAAGATAACAAGATAATATAATGATATCCCAACAAGTAAATAATGTTCCAACAAAGAACGGTCTCCAATCTTCACCTGCAACTAGCAACGCTATAAGAGGGGCTGAGCAAAGCGGTAACATAGCCAATCAACGGTTTGCTAGGACATGGTGGGTTAGAGGTTTGACGTGGCAATTTGAGAGGCATGATAAGCAAGTGGTAGTCATCGTAGCATAGGCATAGCAAAAGAGCGAGCATCTAGCAAAGCAAAGATAGTAGTGATTTCGAGGGTATGATCATCTTGCCTGCAAAGTTGTCAGAGTTGACTGGACCCTCGAAAGCAAACTCAACGGGCTCCTCGTTAGCGAACTCATCTCCCGGCTCTACCCAAACAAGACAAACAAGCAACAAGGACACAATCAACCACGTGCAAACTCAAACAACATGATGCAAAGATGGTATGCTATGCGGGATGCAATATGTGATGCATATGCAAGATTTGACATGGAACGAATGAACCTGGCCTCAACTTGGAAATCCAAGTGTGCCACTGGAAAGATGAGATGAAATCGCTTGAAAACAATATAAAGAACGCCGGAATCGGAGTTACGGTTTGGAAATGGCAAGCAATTCAAATATGACCATGTTCTGTAATTTACAGCAAGTAGTCGACTAGATGCAACAAGAAGAACATGCTATAGCACTCAAACATGGCAACAAAATACATGGCAGGGATCCTCTCATGATGCTTAACAAAATACTAGCACCGGGCTACGGCCAATTCATCCATTAACAGGTTCAAACAAGCATGGCAAAAATGCATTTGGTAAACAGATTTCAGACTTAGTGAAATTAACACTTGTCTGGAATCTCAGATCAGGTAGCACACTTTGAAGCATGAAAACTATATGCTAGAGGACCTGAACATGGCCAAGTAGAGCATGGCATGGAGCTACTCAAAGAGCTTAACAAAAGTACCTTAGTTACCTTGAGCCAAAAGGGATCGGAAAATACATTTGCAAGGATGTGAACATGGCAAAAATATAATCAGATCACAGACTTGGTGAAAAACTGGAGCATGCAAAACAGATATCAAGTAGGCATGTTTACGAGCTCGATGCACTCACTATAGAGCAAGTCATGACAATTTAAGAATACACCCATCAAGAATACACAAAATACAAGCTAGACATGGCAAGAACAATAACATAGCATGCACGGATCAACTACAACATCCTCGGCAAAATTGCTAACAAGTAGACAACCTGCTCAGATTCATGAAATGACAAAAGTAGAGCTCGATTTACTCAAGCTAGGGTGCTCCATAATTGCAAACAAAAACATGGATGGATAGAGCACTACAAGATTAACAAAACATCCTTAATGATTATCCTCAAAAGAGGCACGGATCACTAGAAATCAACATGAACATATGGCAATTTGAGATAAACAATTCAAGGACTTAGTGGAAATGCTAAGTCACTGAAATCAGCATTAACGAATGCTCCACTTTGCAAGCTTGTGCTAGTCACCACACACATCATAAAAATACATGGGTTGCACCTCTGGATAGATGGCAAAACATATAACAAAACTCATGTAGAGCTCAGGGACATATCATGCACACAATAATCATGGCAAAAATGACAAATATCTAATTGGAGCAGCAGATCTGACAATTATCTCAAATAGCATTCTTCTAACAGCATTTCGGGCATCAAGATAAACTCAAATGAAAATGATGCAGTGAGATGAAATGATGTGCTCTCTGAGACGAACATTTCGGTATGCTATATTCCCAAAACAGAGCTACGGATGCAAAATTATGATGCGATGAACATAGCCAAATATTTAGGGTTAGGGACGGAAAGTCAACCGAGGCAAGATCCGGATCCAGATCTGGCCGGGCGCGTTTTACGAGGTTCGCCGGAATCGGAGGTCGCCGGAGCGGGGATGACGCCGGTGGGAGAGGTGGCCGGAGTTCGTGGCCGCGGTGGCCGGCCGGAGTCGGACGAGGACGGAGAGGAGGCGAACGGCGGCGGTGAGGGACACCGGCCACGGGGCGTCGGGCGGTGGAGCAGTGGTCGGTTCGGGCGGCGGAGCCTCGCCGGCGCGGCGGGGCCGGCAATGGCGCGCGGCGGCGTCGGGCAGAGGAGCCTGCCGGCTCAGGCGGGGACGGGGCAGGCTCGGGCGGCGCGGAGGGAGTGGGCTCGGGGGCCCGCGGCGGGCCTCGCGGGCCGGCGGTGCTGGCGGCGATGTGGGGCGGTTCCCACCATGTGGCAGCACGGGATTGGCGGCGGTGGATCGGGCGGACGTGTCCGGTGCGGCCCGGACGTTGTCCGGCCGCGCGGATGGAGCGGGGCTAGGGTTTGGAAGAGGGGATCCGCGAATTTTGAGGAGGGGGTCTTTATATAGGCATAGAGGGAGCTAGGAGAGTCCAAATGAGGTGCGGTTTTCGGCCACGCGATCGTGATCGAACGCTCTAGATGATGGAGAGGATTTTGGTGGGTTTTGAGCCAACTTGGAGGGGTGTTGGGCTGCAACACACACGAGGCCTTTTCGGTCCCTCGGTTAACCGTTGGAGCATCAAACGAAGTCCAAATGGTACGAAACTTGACAGGTGGTCTACCGGTAGTAAACCAAGGCCGCTTGGAAAGTCTCGGTCCAATCCGGAAATGTTTAATCCCCACACACGAAAGAAAGGTAGAAATGACCACCGGAGGAGAACGAAGCGCCGAAATGCAAAACGGACAACAGGGAAAATGCTCGAATGCATGAGATGAACACGTATGCAAATGCAATGCACATGATGACATGATATGAGACGCATAACAACGACAACAACACACGGAGACAAAAACCCAAACCCGAGAAAATAAAATAACTTAACGCCGAAAACGGCAAGAGTTGGAGTACATATTGGGTAGATCATATCCGGGGTGTTACAACACTCCACCACTACGAAAGGATCTCGTCCCGAGATCTAGGACTGAAAAAACGCCGGGTACTCGGAACGGAGGTGATCCTCGCGTTCCCAGGTAGCTTCACGGTCGAAATGGTGTGACCACTTGACTTTGAGGAATTTGATTGACTTGTTGCGAGTCTTGCGTTCAGTCTCTTCAAGAATAGCAACGGGGTGCTCATGATAAGAGAGATCTTCTTGGAGCTCAATGTCTTCGAAGTTGACGGTGCGGTCAGGAGTCTTGAAGCACTTTCGAAGCTGAGAGACATGGAACACGTCATGCACATTTGCAAAGTTTGAAGGAATCTCGAGTTGATAGGCGAGATCGCCTCTCTTGCTGACAATCTTGAAAGGTCCCACGTATCTAGGGGCAAGCTTCCCTTTGATACCAAAGCGACGAGTACCTTTCATTGGAGAGACGCGGAGGTAAACATGATCTCCGATCTCGAAAGCCAAATCACGGTGCTTACTATCATAGTAGCTCTTCTGGCGGGATTGGGCTGCTTTGAGGTTATCTCGAATGACTTTGCACATTTCCTCTGCTTCTTTGATTAAGTCATTACCCAAAAGCTGACGTTCACCGGTTTCAGACCAGTTGAGAGGGGTACGGCACTTCCTGCCATACAGAATTTCAAATGGGGCCTTGCCCGAACTTGCTTGAAAACTGTTGTTGTAGGAGAATTCAGCATAAGGGAGACAATCCTCCCACTTCATGCCGAAGGAGATCACACAAGCCCTGAGCATATCTTCAAGAATCTGGTTGACACGCTTGACTTGACCGCTAGTTTGAGGATGGAAAGCTGTGCTGAAGCGGATGTTGGTGCCCATGGCCTTCTGAAAAGAATCCCAAAACTTGGAGGTAAAGATGCTGCCATGGTCTGAATAGATCACTTGAGGAATACCGTGCAGAGAGACAATTCGAGAAGTATAGAGCTCCGCCAATTGAGCTGCAGTGATTGACTCTTTGATAGGCAGAAAATGAGCCACTTTAGTGAGTTTGTCGATGACAACGAATATAGCATCATTGCCACGTTTGGACTTTGGAAATCCAGTCACCAAGTCCATCTCAATGTGGTCAAACTTTCATTCTGGAATGGCAAGAGGTTGGAGGAGACCAGCTGTCCTTTGGTGTTCTGCCTTCACTCTTCTGCAGACATCACATTCATTCACGAATTGAGCAATCTCGCGCTTCATTCGAGTCCACCAATAAGCCTGCTTGAGGTCCTGATACATCTTCGTGCTCCCAGGGTGGATGGAGAGGAGAGAATTATGAGCCTCGTTCATGATCACTTTACGAAGGTCACCTTTGGGCACAACAATACGATCCTCGAAGAAGAGAGTATCCTTGTCATCAAGGCGGTAGCACTTGTACTTGGGTTGACTCTTGGCAATCCCAATCTTCACCTTTTTCACCATAGCATCAAGAAGCTGAGCTTGGCGAATCTGGTCTTGCAAGGTAGGAGATACTTGAAGGTTGGCGAGGAAACCTTGAGGAACAACTTGCAGATTAAGTTTGCGGAAAGCTTCACAAAGCTCGGGTTGATAAGGCTTGAGAATCAGACTGTTGCAATAAGCCTTTATGCTCAATGCATCAGCAATCACATTGGCCTTGCCTGGAGTATACTCGATACTCGGATTATACTCTTGAATCATTTCGACCCATCGAGTTTGCCTGAGGTTGAGATTAGGCTGAGTGAAGATGTACTTGAGACTCTTGTGGTCTGTGAAGATGTTCACTTTTCTTCCCAATAAGAGATGTCTCCAAGTCAAAAGAGCATGCACAACTGCCGCCAACTCGAGGTCATGAGTGGGGTAGTTCTTCTCATTGGGCTTCAACTGGCGAGAGGTATAAGCCACAACTTTCTTCTCTTGCATCAACACTCCGCCAAGACCTTGGAGAGAGGCATCGCAAAAGACCTCGTACGGTTTGGATTCATGAGGCGGAGTCAGAACTGGAGCAGTGACCAACTTCTCTTTCAAAGTGTTGAAAGCAATGTCACACTCCGGAGACCAAACGTACTTGACGTGCTTCTGGAGAAGATTTGAGAGAGGCTTCGCGATCTTAGAAAAGTTTTCAACGAATCTTCGACAGTAGCTTGCGAGACCGAGGAAGCTACGGAGTTGCTTCACGTTCTGGGGTGGTTCCCAATTCACAATTGCAGACACCTTCTCAGGATTCACCGCAATGCCCTTGGCAGAGATGATATGACCAAGATAAAGAACCCCATCGAGCCAAAATTCGCACTTGGAGAACTTGGCGTAGAACTGGTGTTCCCTCAGCTTATCGAGTACCAAACGCAAGTGCTTGGCATGATCTTCCTTGTTTTTCGAAAAGACCAGAATGTCGTCGAGATAGACCAAAACGAAGTCATTGGTGTAGGCGTTGAAGATGAAGTTCATCATGCGAGAGAAAGTCGGAGGAGCGTTGACGAGGCCAAAAGACATGACAGTGTATTCATATGAACCAAAGCATGTCTTGAAAGCCGTCTTGGGAATATCTTGCTCACGGATTCGAATCTGATGATAACCCATACGGAGATCAAGCTTGGAGAATGCTTGGACACCTTTGAGTTGTTCGAACAGCTCGTTGATGTTGGGAAGTGGGTATTTGTTCTTGATAGTCTTCTTGTTCAATGGACGGTAGTCAACACAAAGTCGGTCCGTTCCATCCTTCTTCTTCACAAAAAGAACACCACAACCCCACGGAGAAGAACTAGGTCAGATGAGGCCCATTCTCTCTTGAACATTGAGTTGTTTCTTCAGCTCCTTCAACTCTTCAGGTCCGAGCTTGTAAGGACGCTTGCAAACTGGTTCCGTGCCAGGCTCAAGATTGATGACGAATTCAACTGGCCGGTGCGGAGGCATTCCTGAAAGCTCTTCTGGAAAAACGTCTTGATACTCGCAAACGACTGGAATTTGCGGGATAGCATCCAGTTCACCCTTCTCATTGAGAGAAAACAGACGGATTGTATTATCACGAATGGCAAAGACAATTACATCCTCAGACGAATGAGTCAATTGAATCTGCCTGGCAGCACAATCAAGATGCGCCTTGTGCTTAGAAAGCCAATCCATTCCGAGAATAAGATCAATATCCGAGTTGCCAAGAACCACCGGAGAATAAAGAAACTTGTAGTCACCCAACGTGATAGTAACATCCGGGGCGATAGCGCTTGCATTCATGAATTTACCCGGAGAAACAACAGATAACTGTCTAGGCAAATCTTGTAAAGGCAACTCATGCTTAGAAGCAAATGGTCTCGAGATGAAACAATGCGATGCACCAGTGTCAAAAAGAACTTTTGCAGGAATATCATTAACAGGAAGGTTACCCATGATGACATCTGACGAGTCCTCTGCCTGAGCTGCATTCATCAAGTTGACCTTGGCGG
Source organism: Triticum urartu (assembly GCF_056163025.1). Taxonomy (NCBI): domain Eukaryota; kingdom Viridiplantae; phylum Streptophyta; class Magnoliopsida; order Poales; family Poaceae; genus Triticum; species Triticum urartu. The sequence goes on from NC_141876.1 coordinate 567,442,930, forward strand.
ACTTGGTGTTATGCTTAACCATAGTTGTACTTGCCGATCTCATAGGAGGAGGAGGAGGAGGAGGGAGACGCCTCTGATTGAAGCATTTGTTGGCATAGTGACCCTTCTGTTGGCACTTGTTGCACGTAACCTCTGAAAGCGGACGGTGATACGGAGCACTCGATCTTGGAGCTTGAGACGAAGTCTTGTTCTGAAAGCCATGGTTGGGTGGGTGGGAAGATCCACTGTCACCTTTGCTCTTCTGCTGATACGGCTGACGGAACGGAGGAGGAGGAAGCCAATACTTCTGCTGCTTGGCCACTTGAGTAGAGGAAGAAGGAGTAGCATCTCTGACTCGCTTCTTAGAAGCATCACACCTCAGTTGAGCGGCCTCTTGCTTCAATGCCATGTTGTAGAACTCATCGTATCTCAAGGGCTCAAAGAGAACAAGAGCTAGCTGGATTTCTTCTCTGAGACCACCCCTGAACTGGTATATCATGCTCTTCTCGTCAGGGACGTCCTGCTTAGCAAAGCGGGCGAGCTTCTGAAACAACTTGTTGTAGTCATAGACAGACAAAGAGCCTTGCTTCAGGTTGTGGAATTCCTCACGCTTGCTCTCAACCACGCTCTGAGGAATATGATGAGCTTTGAAGTCTTGACGGAATTCATCCCAGGTAATCACACGGCCTCCTCTGGAATCCTTGTACTGCTGGAACCATTCTGCGGCTTGGTCTTTGAGTTGGAAGAAAGCGAACTTGACGAAGTCCTCAGGCCTGACGTTACTGCACTCGAAATGCTTGCACAGATCCACGAGCCAATCGTCAGCATCAGTTGCCTCAACATAATTGCTGAAAGTCTTTGGCCCGTTAGCAAGGAACTGGTTGAGTGTAGCAAAGTGATTCTGATTGTTACCTTGGTTGCCTTGGTTCGCTTGATTGCGCTCTTGAAGAATTTGTATGATCAACTGCATGTTTGCATTGGTTGCGGCCATCACAGCTTGCCATGCCTCCGGAGGAGGTGGAGGTGGTGGAGGATCCTGATTCTGATTCTGATTGGTGCTCTTAGCGGGAGCCATCCTGAAGAGGGTGACAACCGTTAGCACATTGACAGATAAAATGAAGCTGAACCAAACGGGTTGAAATTGCAACATAAAGTCTTCACATCCGAACATAAGAACGAATGCATTCCACTTGAAATGGTCACATATCCATAAATTGAGAAGCCACTTAGAATTTAGGTAGAGGAATAAATCAACAAGGTACGGATCAAGAACGAATACTCGGTAAGAAATCCCAATCTCAAACCAAATATCCGTGGAAGAAGAACTAGAGCTACAAGAATCCCCACCTATGAAACTCCTGAACCTTTCCGGTTATGCAATCAGGTGTTGGGGTTACAGGGGAAGCATAATATCTCACCCAAATCTAGCAATCCTACATCCAGCTGTATCCATCCTTCAACACATAACCGAGAAAAACTTCAGAAACCATCTACCTCAACCTTCGAAAAGCATCCGTTATACAAGTTATGGCGATACTCCCGAACTCCCGCCCCAGTATTGGGTGGCGTCGAGGTTATCTCACCAACGAACTGCATAAAAGAGATTTTCGATGTCGGCGTACTAAACTCAGGTATTCCAGAACTGCAACGATAAATTTGTGACGACAACACCTCGGAGCTCAACTCCCCGGGACACTGCCACAACCCCTAAAGACAGGAGGCACCAAGAACAATGTTCTCGTCACAAAACCATCAGAACGATTCCAAGATACCCGCGTGATCCTAAAAATTTTTTTTTGTGAAATTTGAGAAGAGAAGAGTCAAAACTCTACGTCCTCGATGCGGCTATAGCTCCCACGTGTCGAGGCACGACTTAGAGGCATAACCGCATTGAAAGCAATGTCGCAAGTTAGGCAATCTTCACAACATCCCATGTAATATAGATAATAAAAGGGGAGATACATAGTTGGCCTACACTCGCCACGTCAATCAAGTACATAAATAGCATTACAACATTCAAACACTCATGGCCCGACTACGGCGCCAAAATAAAAGAACAACCCAACATGCGACACGGTCCCGATCATCCCAACTGGGCACCACTACTGATCATCAGGCAAAGACACGTAGTAACGGCGTGAGTCCTCGTCGAACTCCCACTTGAGCTCAAACGCGTCATCTGGAACGGAATCATCAGGCCCTGCATCTGGTTTGGAAGTAATCTGTGAGCCACAGGGACTCAGCAATCTCGCACCCTCGCGATCAAGACTATTTAAGCTTATGGGTAAGGTAAGGTAAATATGTGGAGCTGCAGCAAGTGACTAGCATATATGGTGGCTAACCTGTTCGCAAAAGAGAGCGAGAAGAGGAGGCAAAGCGCGAACGAATAACTAGAGAACAACCTGCGGCAAGCATTACTCCAACACCGTGTTCACTTCCTGGACTTCGCCGAGAAGAGACCATCACGGTAACTCACACTGTTAATTCATTTTAATTAAGTTAAGGTTCAAGTTATCTACAACCGGACATTAACAAATTCCCATCTGCCCATAACCGCGGTCACGGCTTTCGAAAGTTCAAATCCCTGCAGGGGAGTCCCAACTTAGCCCATGACAAGCTCTCACGGTCAACGAAGGAATAAACCTCCTCCCGAGACATTCCGATCAGGCTCGGTATCTCGGTTCTACAAGACACTTCGACAAGTTAAAACAAATCCAGCAACACCGCCCGAATGTGCCGACAAATCCCGATAGGAGCTGCACATATCTCGTTCTCAGGGCACACTCAGATGAGTCAGACGTCGGGTAGGCCAGCCCAGAGTTGCCCCTGGTAGCCCCGGACATCGCTCGCTTGGACAACACTCAGAGGAGCACTGGCCCAGGGGGGGCTAAAATAAGATGACCCTCGGGCTCCGAAAACCCAAGGGAAAAAGAGGCTAGGTGGCAAATGGTAAAACCAAGGTTGGGCATTGCTGGAAAAGCTTTAATCAAGGCGAACTATCAAGGGGTTCCCATTATCACCCAACCGCGTAAGGAACGCAAAATCCGGGAACATAACACCGGTATGACGGAAACTAGGGCGGAAAGAGTGGAACAAAACACCAGGCGAGAGGCCGAGCCTTCCACCCTTTACCAAGTATATAGATGCATGAAGATAACAAGATAATATAATGATATCCCAACAAGTAAATAATGTTCCAACAAGGAACGATCTCCAATCTTCACCTGCAACTAGCAACGCTATAAGAGGGGCTGAGCAAAGCGGTAACATAGCCAATCAACGGTTTGCTAGGACATGGTAGGTTAGAGGTTTGACATGGCAATTTGAGAGGCATGATAAGCAAGTGGTAGGCATCGTAGCATAGGCATAGCAAAAGAGCGAGCATCTAGCAAAGCAAAGATAGTAGTAATTTCGAGGGTATGATCATCTTACCTGCAAAGTTGTCAGAGTTGACTGGACCCTCGAAAGCAAACTCAATGGGCTCCTCGTTAGCAAAATCATCTCCCGGCTCTACCCAAACAAGACAAACAAGCAACAAGGACACAATCAACCACGTGCAAACTCAAACAACATGAACGTATGGCATAATGAGATAAACAGTCCAAGGACTTAGTGGAAATGCTAAGTCCCTGAAATCAGCATTAATGAATGCTCCACTTTGCAAGCTTGTGCTAGTCACCACACACATCACAAAAATACATGGGTTGCACCTCTGGATAGATGGCAAAACATATAACAAAACTCATGTAGAGCTCAGGGATATATCATGCACACAATAATCATGGCAAAAATGACAAATATCTAATTGGAGCAGCACATCTGACAATTATCTCAAATAGCATTCTTCTAACAGCATTTCGGGCATCAAGATAAACTCAAATGAAAATGATGTGCTCTCTGAGACGAACATTTCGATATGCTATGCCCAAAACGGAGCGACGGATGCAAAGTTACGATGCGATGAATATAGCCAAATATTTAGGGTTAGGGACGGAAAGTCAACCGAGGCAAGATCCAGATCCAGATCTGGCCGGGCGCGTTTTACGAGGTTCGCCGGAATCGGAGGTCGCCGGAGCGGGGATGACGCCGGTGGGCGAGCTGGCCGGAGTTCGTGGCCGCGATGGCCGGCCGGAGTCGGACGAGGATGGAGAGGAGGCGGACAGCGGCGGTGACGGACGCCGGCCACGGGGCGTCGGGCGGCGGAGCAGTGGCCGGTTCGGGCGGTGGAGCCTCGCCGGCGCGGTGGGGCCGGCAATGGCGTGCGGCGACGTCGGGCAGAGGAGCCTGCCGGCTCGGGCGGGGACGGGCCAGGCTCGGGCGGCGCGGAGGGAGTGGGCTCGGGGGCCCGCGGCGGGCCTCGCGGGCTGGCGGCGCCGGCGGCGATGTGGGGCGGTTCCCGCCACGTGGCAGCGCGGGATTGGCGGCGGCGGATCGGGCGGACGTGTCCGGTGCGGCTCGGACGTTGTCCGGCCGCGCGGATGAAGCGGGGCTAGGGTTTGGAAGAGGGGATCCGCGAATTTTGAGGAGGGGGTCTTTATATAGGCATAGAGGGAGCTAGGAGAGTCCAAATGAGGTGCGGTTTTTGGCCACGCGATCGTGATCGAACGCTCTAGATGATGGAGAGGGTTTTGGTGGGTTTTGAGCTAACTTGGAGGGGTGTTGGGCTGCAACACACACGAGGCCTTTTCGGTCCCTCGGTTAACCATTGGAGCATCAAACGAAGTCCAAATGGTACGAAACTTGAAAGGCGGTTTACCGGTAGTAAACCAAGGCCGCTTGGCAAGTCTCGGTCCAATCCGGACATGTTTAATCCCCATACACGAAAGAAAGGTAGAAATGACCACCGGAGGAGAACGAAGCGCCGGAATGCAAAACGGACAACAGGGAAAATGCTCGAATGCATGAGATGAACACGTATGCAAATGCAATGCACATGATGACATGATATGAGATGCATGACAACAACAACAACACACGGAGACAAAAACCCGAACCCGAGAAAATAAAATAACTTAACGCCGGAAACGGCAAGAGTTGGAGTACATATTGGGTAAATCATATCCGGGGTGTTACACTGGCACCGCGCGCCGTGGCCATGGCGACGGAAGAGCGGGACCTGGTTCGCCGCGGGGCTGTGGCGGTCATCGTCGGGTTCCAATCGGAGCCGGAGCCGGAGCCGTCGGAGGTGGCGCGCGCCTTGGCCGCGCGCTTCGGGGTGGAAGAAGGGGCGGTCGAGGCGTCGGCCCTGGGACCCGGCGAGTTCCTGGTGGTCTTCCGGGACGCGTCCACCCGCAACGAGGCGATGGGGCTGCAAGGGCCGCTCCTGCTCGGGCGCGCGTCCTTCATGCTCTCCCCGTGGACTCGGCTCCGGCGGGCGAGGGCGGAGAGGCTGTGCCACAGGGTGCGGGTCTGCTTGGAGGGGGTGCCGAGACGCGCGTGGCGGGCGGGGACGGTGGCCGGCCTCTTCGGCCCGTCCGCCATTGTTGAGCGCAGGGACGACTCGGCGGACTCGGCCAAGGACGCGGCATGCATGAGAGCGTGGCTGTGTTTTGATTTTCGGTTTGAGCTTTTTTTCGCCCTAGGCCGAGATGGCCGAATTTCGGCCATTTTCAAAAAATTTGGCTGAAATTTGACCAAAATTTGACTGCAATTTGACTTAGATTTGACCAAAATTTGCCAAATTTAAGCAATTTCGGCCTAAATATACTTTTCACCCCAGGCCGAGATGGCCGAAATTCGGCCGAAATCCACTTTTTTCGGCCAAAAATCAAAACACAGGAGTGTGGGTGTGGATGGACGTCTTCGAGAGCTTCCTCTCACGGGCCAGCTGAGCATCGAGGAGCCGAGGCCGAGGGAGGGGCGGCTGGCCATGCGCGCCTACGATGTGCTTCTTCACCTCGACTGTCTCATGGACTACACCGGCGGGCCGCCCGTCGCCAGAGGGTTAGGTAGGTCCGCCGAGGCGATGAAGGAGATGCTGGTCGCCGGGGAGCGAGCCCCTGCAAGTTTCTTTTGAGTCGTTTGGCTTGTACGACGTTTGTTCAGTTGTTTTGGGTAACAGTTTCAACTCAATCCTAAGTAAGCATTGTTCATGCCGTGTGTTCTTGCAATCACCGGCCGGCTCGCCGTCCGCCGGGGGAGGGAGATGCTTCTCTTGTTTTTTTTTTGAAGGATAGCAAGAGAGCTGCTATGATTCATTAAGAGGAAGCGGTAAAGAAACCGATGCTCGGTTAATTAAGGAAAACCGAGCTAAAACCTTTACAAAGAGCACAACAGGACATACACGAACGCCTAATGGCCGACACAACACGAACTGAGAGACAAAAGCAGCGTCATCGTACATCCCATCGGGCACACGGCCCGACGACTTCGACTTCGCTTCAATCTCGCCAGAGAGCACCGCTCAGTCGTCTTGGACAAGGCCGCCACGAGCATGTTAGACGACATCACCGTCACCGGAGAGAGACGACATGTCTGACGAAAGAGGAGCGGACATGTGCCTCTCCGATCACAAGAGGGCGCCCAATGTGACTCGCCTGGCGCTGCATGCAAGTCGTGTGTGGTCCAAGTGCCCACCACCATCGCCCCCGACGGACATGCCGCCGAAGGGTGCACCTGCTGCACTCCCGTCGACCGAACGACCGGCCCCAGACGGATGCACCACCAACGGCTCCAAGCTCACCAAACACTGCCCACTTCAGATCCACCGCACCACCACTAACCAAGTGCTCCCTGTATCAGACTTGACTCCAAAGCAATGCTTCCAACAAAGTAATGACACCGATGGCGCCACCATTGCACACGGTTTTCGCCGGGAGATAAGAACTTGAAGCGAGGAGAGGTGTCGGATCCCCTCGATGGCGCCTCCAACAAGAAAAAATCACACCCAAAGGCGTCATTCGCCACCAGCCCAGACCGAGGTCAAGCATGACTTTCGTCGGGGAGCCGAGCACCTATGCCGGAGACGGCATCTCCAACACACCACCACCAAACCGGAGCAGCAGTTGCCACTTGCTACACCTCCCAGTAACTGGCCGAAGCACCGCCAGCGCGCAAGCCCAGAGCATCCTGAAGACCCTGCCGGACCAAGCCACCACGGACCACCAACCCATCAGGGAGGTGTGGAGGGAGTGCTCCGGGGAGTGGAGCTGGATAAAGCGTCCACTTGCTTGTCTTTGTAGATGCATTTGTATATTTGCAGGTTGGGACGTTTATTCACTTCTTTTCTAAGCGAAGATTGCAAAACCACAACTTGGGTAACAGTCTCAACTATAAGTACACATTGCAAAACCTGAAACTCACCTATAAGTAAACAGTGCAAAACCACAACTTGAAAGGTCACTGGGTTTGGTGGGGATATGCCAAACAAACATTATAGAAACTCGCTTGTTACACAACAATCACAGAGAGAAAAGTAGTAGAAAAATGGAAGTTTGGGCTTTAGTTGGATAATAGTGACTTATAAATATAACCATATTATACCTCGGCAGGTGGCAGTGTTTTCTAATCTAAGTAAATAAAGATTGCAAGACCATAACGGTTATTTCCTTGGCTAAATTGATGACCAAACTTGAATCTCAAAATCCGTTGCGGCACCACATAATCTGAGACAGGTTAAGACGATAGAAATAGCCCAAACATGCAACTGCCAGCAACATCAAATTAAACCGTAGCAAATTCAACCACACAAAGGATGATCCAACTAATACATGGCAGAGTGGATGCCCGTCTTTCTTGCTACACATGAAATGATTCACTGAATGTTTCTTGGCTGGCTATGAAACAAAATAACAGTTTATGGTGCATTGACAGCTACAGTCTCATAGCTCAGTCGCGCTCGCTAATGGCTGTTAGGTGCTGATCAATCTCCTCTGTCGTGAGCGACCGGAAGACACGGTCTTCTTTCCTCACAACACCGACCTGCCGATCACAAGGTATTGATATAAACACCACACATTGCAGAACAGAAATTTTAACTTGAAAAAAGGGGACTTGTGAATTTACCTCGATCTCGGTAGCCTTGAAATCTTCCTGCAGAACAGATTGCAATGCAGAAATTGCAATCTGAGAGCACATGATAAAATATTAGTGGAGAGTACCAAAAGGAAAGAGCACAAAATATCTCTTCAAGCTAAGAATGAATCAGCTTCAGTAATATAAGAACACCCTAGTTCAGAGCCTGTTGTTTGCCTGAGAGGAGAAGATGTGCATTTACCTGAACAGTTTCATCATATGTGAACTGCGGGCTATCCTTCATTTTCTTCTCCAGAAAATTTATTGCTTCCTGCTCCTTCAGTCCGGCACTAGTTGCCTGAAAAACAAGAACTTGTTAGTGGTTTGCTACACACAAGACAAAGATTAAGCATTTGGCTGGGTATAGAATTGAGGAATAATATAGTGCAGTGCAGAAAATTACTGTATACCTTGTGTCCAAAGAAGTGACCTGCGGGGTCACACTTGAAGAGCTGAGCATTTTTCTCTTCATCATAACCCAAGACCATGGCAACTGAAGAACATACCAAAGAAAATGATTATGGTGGGCAATAGGCATTAAGCTAATTGGTCTAACACTACAACATCATAGTACTAACAGATGTAAATGTGATAGTACTAACCTACACCAAGGGGTCTCATGTATGCATGCTGCGTGTATATTTGTGCTTTGTCTGCTATCCTGAAATATTAATCAAACATGCAGTGTTATAGCTGCCACTTCGGTAACTCAAAAAGGAACTCGGATAAGGATAAGGTGTGATACCATTTTGCTAATACATCCACAGGCATCTCGTATCCCCATTTTTTACGGAACTCAGCTGCTTCATTTCTTGCTTGGGAGACCAAGGACCTCGCATCAGCTGGGAAACAAAAAAAAAAGGATATTCAACATCAATGAACAGCAGAAGGAATGAGTGTAAGTAAATACAGTAATCTGAAGGCCTAACCCTAATCATATCACACTAGCAAGGAAAGAAAGGGCCCATATCATATCACACTAACAAGGAAGAAAGAACCCTAATTACATCACACTCACAAGGAAAGAAAGGGTAGTGGGTGATATCTGATGCTACAACACTGCGACTTGACATGCCAAAATATTGGCTGTCAAACAAATACCAGATTTTTCAAGGGTAGAAATTAGAACAGAGTAGACATACCAATATAAGTATACACTATCCAGTATCTCGTCCAAAATATAAACAACTAGCAAAGCCCTCCACTGTTTCTCTGGTTATTATTAATAGCCCTTTGGGCAAGAGCAAGCAATATGACACTGGAAAATAACCTTAAGTCCCATTCTTTACACAAGAAATCAAGAAGATTTGGGATTATCTCTTAAGAGTAAAACATGTCCAGATCCTGCAAGAATGAAAACTGTTTCCAGCCTATCATGACACATGTAAAATGGTCCCACATTTGACCATCAGCTCTCACAAATACAGATTACTACAATCCAATACAGAATCCTACATAAGCTTAGTTTAATTTCACTAGAGCATCAGATTATCTGCGCTCATATCGTAGCTACAACCACAGTTGGGGGTGAGTCTATTTTGGCCAACTCGCAAATACTATTCGAGATCACCAAATCAGAAAGCCCAACAAGCAGAAAAGCAAACCTCACTCATCAATTCACAAAGAAAAACACATCCATCATCGTTATCTACAAGACTATAATTGAATTTACTTACAGTACATCGGTACTAAAAGAAAGCACAGTAAAACACAGACAGTCACAGTATGATGGTGGTCTACTTCCAAAGTGTCAAAAATGCTAGTACTAGAGATTATCAAATCACCAAAAGCTAACACACACAAAAGCAAGCATCCATCACCAACTCGCAAAGAACAAACCATTCATCGCCGTTATCTAAAACGAATTCAGTTTACTGTCACAATACATCAGTATCACACAGTGCATATATACTAAAACAAGGCACAGTGACCAAACCTGTGAGCCCGGTGGCAAGCAAGCCGGTGTACTTGGTAATCGAGAAGAGGTGCGTGATGCTGGTGTCATCCAGCAACTTGTCCTGCAACCAGAAGCACATCACAGGGGCAAAAAAAATTCAGCCTTTCATCAGGTATACATACAGGTAAACCTCTCAGGTATCGGCAGTAAACAAATCGGGCGCGGTCGAATTCGCAAGCTCCTCGGGCCAGCAACGGCGGCGCGAGAGCTGGGATCGGCCGGGGGGGCGGACGGCGACTCACCGGGACTTTCTTCTGGGTGACGACGCAGACGGAGTCCTTGCCGCGGACGCCGATCGAGGTGACCCCCGCCGACTTGACCGCCTTGAACGCGTACTCTGCGCACACCAGGCGGACGGATCAGACGCCGCACGAATCGAGGGCCAGGCGCCCCCGCAGATCTACTAGGGGGGAGGAAAGCTAGGGTTTGGGGAGGCACGCACCGACTTGGTAGAGGCGGCCCTCGGGGGAGAAGATGGTGATGTGGCGGTCGTAGCCCGCGCCCGATCCGCGGCTCATCTCGAAGGGTCGCCGGAGATCTCGCCGGAGCTGGAGCTGGGCCTGGGCGGTGTGTCGCCTGCTCTGGGTCTCTGTTGTGCGGGTGCGGGTGCGGGCTTGTGTGACCTCGGCTGGGGGACTTGACGGCGCCGATGCGTTTATTGGCGCTGCCTTCTGCCGCAAGAAGAAGGGAAAAGGGCCGGCCCGTTCGGGGACCTGTGGTCGAGTCGGACCCTAGCTCTGTCTCGCTCTCCACAGGGGGAGTGGAAGTGGAATTCAGAGCACCTCCAACACCAATCTCTTTTTTTTTCTTGAAAAAGAAACATGATAGAGTAAAAAAATAAGGGCATAAAACGCTTTTTTTTTGCACGAGCAAGTGCCGTCTCCGAGAGCAGCCCTGTAATAGAGCACAAGAATGTTTTTTTGGCACGAAATAGGGCAAAGTTGCTCCAACCGCTGCCCTAAAATAGGGCGGGAGTCGCGACGAGTATATCGAGGTCGGCAGCGGGGTAGGAGGAGCCGACCATGGCGCGAGGCCGCCCGGGCGGGTGGATCTGAGGGTTTCTGGCCACGGGCGGGTGTTCGGAAGCAGCCTCGTGTTTCTGGGCAGCCGCCCGACTGCCCTATATTTGTTGCACGAGGAGCCTCTTTTTTGGGCAGCCCAAAAAAATTGAATTTCTTTCATGATTGGGCAGTTGTTGGAGGCCGATTTTTGCCCTCCTGTGCCCTAAATACGCCATGTGGCCAAAAATAGAAATGTTGTTGGAGATGCTCTTAGCCTTCATTTTTTTTCTACGAAAAGAGAAAAATGGCATTTTTTTTGGAAGATCCAGCATCCTATCCACATTCATTGATTTAGGAGAATAGCATGAAACAAGTGATGAAAGAAGCCATTAGACCGACTGCTAAATGGATAATCTGACAGCAAATCTCTGAATGGGCTCTTAATGCATTTGACGCGCGCAAGGCACCAATGCTCTGGATTTGACCTGAAAGCCCTAATCACGTTTGTGATAGAGGGGACATTTCCTCTATAAATGTCGTTGTTTAACTCCAGTATTATGTCCCAGCAAATTAGGATGACCATGGATTTGATCCCTTGTCTTGCTACATAGATCGCTTTGCTTGGTGATGGTTCATACTATGTAGTGGTGTTGCTTGATGCAGCCTAGATGTCTTGACGCAACGCACTCATCCTTTCCAGAGAGTTGCCTAGTTCCAGATGGACACGGACATGTTGCAGCTCTAAAACAAATGAACTAAAGATTCAAGATTTTCTCATGCAGAAGCGGCGGAAATTCATTGATCCAGCTGCGTCGATGTCATTGCACCATAGGCGATCCTGGTGAAGCAGCCAAGAGAATATTTTTGTCTTCCCTGTTGTCCAGGCTTTTTCAAGAGAATGGTCTTGTAGGTGCACTAATTTGTTTGCGGGAATCACATAGTGTAAGCAGATCGGGCAGAGTACTCGCCGAAGGCAGCCGCATTTCATATGATTGTGTCTTGCATGCCCGTCTACAAAGTTATCATGGCACTGTTGAGCACCCTCCAACGGTGAATGGACTCGTGAACTAGGGCAACAACATTCCCGTGAGAGAGGTCACTGACCCAAGAGTTGTCCAGTAGAGCTGCGCCACCGTCATTATTCTTCCTCCTAGCATGCTTGAACAGGGCAGGGGTGGGATGTGTGGGGCATAACCCCACCAATGTAGCAGCAATGCTAGAACAGGGTCATGGTACCATTGTCGATATTGACTGCCCGACGGAGGCGAAGAGAGCGTGATCAGCATCGTCGCACGGTGCCAGAGTCCCATCCTAGGACCGGTTTGGTTGCCGCCAGGCAAGCCAAAGCCACCGCGGGCGCAACGCACAGCTGAACTTAGCCAGATCATGTATGCCAAGACCTCCCTATAGCAGCGGCGAGCACACCTTTCGCTAGTTCTCCTTGCGGTGGCCTCCAGTAAGCTCCTTGTCCCCATCCCATAGGAACCGCCAACGCGCCTTGTCAACCTCCTTGAAAAAAATTCTTTGGAGCATGAAGAATTATGATGGTGAACATGGGCATGGCTGTGAGGACGCATCTGATGAGAACTCGACGGCCAGCAGCCATGAGGAGACGACCCTTCCAGCTGACGAGAATCCTTAAGGAGGGTTATTCCTACACGCAAAAGAGCTAGCATGACCTCTGTGACTTTGCTAGAGCAATCTGGTTCACTGATTTATTGAAACAGATATTCTCGCTCGAACTCACAGCTCCTTAGTAGAGATTATTCAGGCTCTTCTTAATTCGTGTCATCCGCATGCTTCTATAGAAAATGTCTTCCCTTTCATGTGGTGCTTATGGGAATCTAGTAACAATAATCGCTTTGGCAGGAAAGTTGGTGCTCCTTTGCAGGTTTCCCATACGATGTGGGCAATAACTTCCATCCAAAACCTAACAACTTGTGCAGATTTAGACCGTCACAAAGTTGTAGGGCACCAGGCGACACAACCATCAACAAGTCTTGTGCAGGGGGGCACTATCAAGTCCGACTTGCTTATTATAGGTCTAAAAGCCTTCTCAGATAGAGCCAAAAATGACTGCCATTGTGGAGGAACTGAGACACGGACACGAGTGTTTCTGCAACTTTCTGAAACAACAACTGCAAAATTATGGTACTTGCCTCTACTCTAACTACAACTTCGCCTCTACATGCTGAAGCATTATATTAGGCCTCTTGCTAGCAGCAAAAATCTCCCAGCATCTCCAAGCCCAGCAGGTTACATGCCCCACTGACAACTTGACTTTAGCCAAGGCGGCAACACAAAGAAATATCTCTTCGAACAAGATTAACTGGAAAGTTAGGAAGCCTTTAGTAGATTATCTTCTTGTCTCTGATGGTCTTTAAGCTAATGTGTACCATATCTCTAGGGACCTCAACAATGTATCTCATAATTGTGCACATCAAGTTCTCAACTGATCCTCAGTTGAACCTATTATTTGTTGTGTAAACTCAGCTCATACAAACAAATGTTATCTGTAGTTTTTTTTTTGACAAAGAGATGTTACCCTGTAGTATACCAAACATTGATAAGCAAAACGAGGATTCAAGTACCTTAGAGGCTTTGTAGTCCTGGTTGTGCTTATCCCTAGCTCATTTCATTTACTAGGGCTTTGTAAACTGTTGTTGAACACATGACGCCTTTGGCGCCCTTCAACGTTCAAAGACACACACAAATAAATCATCTATTCGTATGTTAATTAGACGAGTGCTGGACTCTTTTTAGCCTTTACATGAATGCTGATTTTCTGTTAGACGTTTAGTTTTCACTTATTATTATTTTTAGGAATAAGTATATTTTTCGTCCTCGAACTTTTTCGAGAGTTTAGAAATCGTCCCTCAACTCAAAACCGGATAGTTTTCGTCCCTCGTGCCGCTTCGGGCGGTTTTAGTACGCGGTGAATAGTAACTCGGTAAATAGTAAAATCAAAAAAATATCAAAAAAATCTGAAATTTTACAGCATCGAAGATACTCTGGTGCGCAAGACCCGTGCAAAATTTCGTGGTGTTTCAACAATCGAGCAGCTCGTGACAAACAAAAAACTGTGTATATGTACGTCGGTGAACAGTAAATTCAAAAAATAGCAAAAATATAAAAAAATTATGAAACTTTTTGGCATCAAAGATGCTCAGGTACGTAAGATGCGTGCAAAATTTCGTGATCAAATGACATACGAGGAGCTCTGGCCAAAAAAAGGCACTTTTTCAAAAAAATAAATATGAGACAAATTTTGTTTTTTTTCCACGAGTTCGTGCGATGCCCAAACACCACAAAAATTTGCACACACGTTGAACACCCAAGCCTCTTTGATGCCAAAAAAGTTCATACTGTTTTGATTTTGTTTGCTATTTTTTTGAGTTTACTGTTCACCGACGTATATATTTACAGTTTTTTGTTTACCGCGAGCTGCTCCAATGTCAAAACACCAGGAAATTTTGCACGGGTCTTGCGCACCAGAGTATCTTCGATGCTGTAAAATTTCAGATTTTTTTGATATTTTTTATTTTACTGTTCACCGAGTTACTATTCACCACGTAGTAAAACCATCCGAAGCGGCATGAGGGGCGAAAATTATCCGGTTTTGATAGTTGAGGGACGAAAACTATTCGGTTTCGAGTTGAGGGACGATTTCTAAACTCTTCAAAGAGTTTGAGGACGAAAAATATATTTATCCTTTATTTTTACTTCAAAAAATGCTACTTATAGCTGACATAACCATAGCTTGAACCTCGTCGCAGACCTGCAAAAAACGCAGTAAAAACATTGCTCAGCTAAGAAAAGCATACCGGAGGGAGTGTAGCCACAAAATCAGTGCATGAAAAGCTGTGGCTAAATTCAGGACACGACTTGTTCTTCGAGGACTCCGGCAATCCAAACTATTTCTCGACTCCCGGCACACCTTCCTCCGGATATTTCCGTTTACAAGTTGGAGGTACAAACCTGTACGGCTGTACTACATCCACTCATCCAGCCCTGCATCCCAGCTCGCTGGACGTAGCACTGGCCATGCGCTTCACCTCGGGCCTCTCATATGCAGGCATGCGGCCACGTGGAAGATACGTGGATCATCAACCTAAGAGCATGGTTTATAATATAGTTATCTACTGGTTATATCATGTTACCATTTACAACCAATGTAATAGTCAACACGTATAGTACTATTCCCTTCATTGCGCAATGTAGTACATATAGAAAGTCAAACTTTGCCAACTTCGATCAAGTTTATAAAGAAAACAATCTACATCTGCATTATAAAATACGTAAATTATGAAAATATAACTCATGATGTATTTAATGATGTGCATTTGATATTGTTTGACTTTTAGAAAAATTCATAGGCACTACATTATGGAACTGATGAAGTACTAGTTAACTACAAGAAAGTATCATTTGATTAAAGATATGACCCACCTTACCCGTATCTTGGAGTCTGTGCTGCAGACGGCTGTAAATCTACAACCCGCTTCTCTTCTTTTTCCTCTTCCCTCTTTTTCAACTTAGAAACAATACAATATCTAAAGGACGCGACTAACCACCAGTCGACTGGTGGTTAGCGACAAATCCGCACGATCGAAAACCTGCGTCCCTCCCCGCGCGTGACCCACTTCGACAGCGCCACCCACGACCCAGCCTTCTCTCGCGAGGCCCACCGCGCGCAACGCATTGAGGCCCAAGACTGTTAACACAGCCCCTTTGGCCCACCTCCCCCCTCCTGCACGTGACTTACCACTCCAAAACCTAGTTTCTTACCTCCATCGCAAGAAACATCCACCTGCCCCGATTAGTTCTCTCCTCTCTCCCCGACGCGCCTCCATCGCCGGCGACCTCCGTCCCAGATCTGATCCACCAAAAAAAAGGAAACCGCGAAAAACATCACCAAAACACAAAGGATTTGAGGGAGGGCCCCGGTTACCACAACAACATCACAGGGGTTACATCAGTTCATCTCTATTTCGTCATAATCAGGCAAAAAAGAAAGGAGGTAAGTGATTCAACCTCTATACACCTGCTGCATTTGCATTTCATACCAATAAAATCAAATTCCTCGGTTGTAAATTGAGTTACCACTCAAATTCAGTCAGGTTACCAACAAAAAGATTGACTAAATTTTCCTCTTTTACAACCAAAAAGTTGGTAAAATTGGTCCATGTTCCTACCTACATATTACATCATTGATTTACCTCATCATTAGGTTACCAACATAAACACATATAGGTTATCATCATCAATCTGTCAAGCTATCTTTTTTGGAGCATGTTAGAAATACATGTATGAATTTTCTCATTAAAACTGACATACCATCTCGAATGAATATAGATTACCAGAATGTGTGCATTGAGTAATCAGCATCCTTTAAGATTTATTCAACATAAAAAAAGATCCTTTTCTTCCTTTTTATATTGAACAAACCCATGTCAGAACAAGTTATCATGCTAATTCATTACAAATTACCAGGAAAACTCAGAACCAAAGGTGCTAAAAACACTACAATAATACCATGTGTTGATTTACATTGTTGCCACCAGACTTTTTTGATAAGAAATGATGTTCATGAAATGAGGTTGATAGAAACTATTGCTGTCATACTCCCATATGCTGGTTACTGCCAAAACGATACCTGTTATAAAAAAGAAGTAATGAGTGCAGTAAAAGGAAAAAATATAGTTGTTGTGAAAAAATAATCAAAATTGCTTGTAAGTGTGGAAAATTAATGGATGCAATCATATGTGCTAGCAGGTGCTGCAACACAAGAAAATGGCGCATGACAACGGGGATAATGTGGATATCATTATGAGTGGTGTGGAGACAAACCAACAGTGTGAATATGCACACACGGCAAGCTTTGGTTCTGCCAAAACAGATGAAGGTAAAACATTTACCATGCCACCACATTTTTGTACACAAACTTGTTACCATCGTACTTGAATTGCAACTACCACCCTATGTTATTTACAACTATCACATTCACCATGAAACAATTCATCAATCACGTAGCTTGATGCGCACAGGTTATCATGAATTTAGGTACAATTATCACACTTACTGCATATGAATTATCATGCAATCTATATTACAATTGGAATTACATGCTTTCACTTTACAGCTACAAAAAACATCTTAATGCATGCAAACTTTACCAAGCAACTGGAGTACAAGATACCACTAGTTTTGGCGTGCAGAAAATATAACACAAATTAACAACTTTCAATCACATTACAGGTGCTACATCTAGAAGCAACCCGGTGGTTCGAGAGACAAGCAAAGAACCGACTACTAGCAGCATAGGGGGGAGAGAAAGCTTCTTTGATCATTCAGTCAACGAGCCGGCGAGTCCAGAAACAGGAGGAGAGAATGCTGAACAAAGAGACAAAAATACCGAGGCATACCCCACAACGAAACCTCCTGATGAAACGATGAAGTTTGATACTTTTGAGGAAGCTTATGAACACTGCAGGCAATATGCACTGAGACATGGGTTTGGAATGAGACTGGAATACAGAAAAACAATTAAAGACAATACTGTAAGCAGAGTCCTCTTGGTTTGTGGGAAATACGGCAAGCCAAAAACAAACAAGGAGGAGACAGAGGATGTGCAGGACCCAAAAGGCATCGTGAAGAAGAGGAAAAGAGGGAAGGTTGTGAGGTCGGGATGTCCGGCCCACCTTTACATCACCCACACGGATGCATGGTGGAGAGTCAAACGCTTCAACGACGACCACAACCACCCTCTAATAAGAAAGCCATCCTTGACAAAGTTCCTATCAACACATAGGAACATTCCAAAAGATGAGCAGGACTTCTTGAAGATATTGCACGGATGCAACATAGAGACAGCAAGACAGATGCAACTAATGCAATGGTTCTACGGGAATCCTAAAGATGTACCATACACAACAAAGGACATCGCAAACCAGCGAGCTAAATTCCGGATGGAGTACCGCAATGCTGATGTGGGGAGCACAATCTCATACTTCCAAGATATGAAGGCACAAGATCCAGATTTCTATTGGAGAATAAAGCTTGATGATGAGGACAGAGTGGAAAATTTATTCTGGATAGATGGTGCGTCGCGCAGGGCATATGCTAGATACAATGATGTCATCTCATTTGACACAACGTACATGACAAACATGTACAAAATGCCATGTGCGCCCTTCATTGGCATTAATAACCATGGGCAGTCATTCCAATTTGGTTGTGGGTTTGTTAGAAACGAACTATCTGGTAACTTTGTGTGGCTGTTTAATGCATTCTTGCATGCAATGGGTGGAATTGCGCCAAAGAACATAATAACAGATCAAGATTTTGCAATGAGGTGTGCTATTGATGAGGTGTTCATCGGGATAGTACACAGGAATTGCCGCTGGCATATAATGAAAAAAGCACAAGAGAAGCTTGGGAAGCTGATGGCTGACAATGAGCCACTAAACAATGCATTCAAGGATTATGTTGACAACAGCCTGGCTGGTATTTTACTTCTCACCCCTCACTAACTTAAAACACAGAAAAATGGGCACATAGAAAATGGGTTTAGATGCATGATAACAACAGTTACCATCTAACAAGGTGACAAGTTACTAGAGGATTATAGCAAAATTACCTACATTAATTGCTTTCTGTACTACCCCTATCATGTTCATGTTTGATGTACACATTTCAGTTGTTCACCCCACTACTTACAACAAAAACTTTTCAATCACCAGCTAGTGCTGATTGATATGAGTATCTTTTTGTTGCTAGTTAAAAATGATGCTTCTACTACACACACAGAGTGGTAATCGCTTTGGAAAAAAACTTATCCTGTGTGCAAAGTACTTACCATGACGCTTGAACTAAAGTAACCAGGTGTGTGTGACAGAATTATCAACAACAGTGGTGTTCCCTAGTTACCAAATATGTTTGAACCAATGTTACCATCCTTCAAATACTTGATGTTACCATGTTTATGTTATGAATGCAGTTGAGGAGTTTGAGCACAAGTGGTGGGTGATGATGGAAGCGTATGGCCAGACCGACAATGAGCATTTCCAATGGTTGTGGAAGAACAGGAAGTGTTGGGTCCCGGTATACTATATGCATGATTTTTTCCCATTCTTGCAGACCACGGCAAGAAGCGAGGGTTTTAACTCTGTGCTCAAGAAGTATGTCAATCCAAACAACTCACAGCTCGAATTCGCACAACAGTACACTGCGATACAGGATAAGGTGATGGCTAGCGTGTCAAAAGAGCAGTTGGAAACAGTGTACAAAGAAACCGAAATGTACTCGATGAACCCGCTGGAGATGCAGGTGCGGGGGCTGTACACACATAACTTGTTTTGCAAGTTCCAGGTGGAGATAAAGGTGAAATCAATATACAGATGCGACGCATTGGATGATGGTACTTTCAAGGTCAGCTCAGTGCGGGGGATAATACCAAAATATGGAGACAGGGACTACCATGTGCAAGCAAACATGGTTGAAGAGACATACTCGTGTAGTTGTTGCAAGTTTGATCGTGACGGTCTACTGTGCGCGCATGTACTACGAGTTATGGACCAAATTGGGGTATACGAGATACCTGAAAAGTACATCCTAAAAAGGTGGACCTGGGATCCAGAGGAGGATCTTATTCAATCTGATTTCGAACAGCCAACAGTTAAGAAGTCGATGCCAGAGGAGGGGAAAAGCGTCATGCGATACACGTCAATTCTTAAAGAATTTAAGGCATCGACCAAAGACGCTTGCCTAACAGATGACGGGACCAGATTGGCAAGAAAACACCTGTATAATTTCAAGGAGGAGCTTGAAACCCTGAAGAACAATCAACTTAAAAAAGCAAGAAAGGAAAAGGAAGAAGCAAAAGGATCGTTTCAAGGACAGCCAGATCCCTTCTCGATACCTGTGGGGCGGATGAATGAAGACAACCCCGTCACACAGCACCAAAACACCCCCATGCAAGACATCCAGAGAAACCAGCCACACAGCAAACAAGTGCCACTAATGTGCAGCGACAGGAGAACACCGCCACACAACAAGAAAGTGCTACTAATGTGCAGCGAGAGGGTAGCCCTGCCACACAGCAAGAAAGTGTGCGTGTGACGATACATGCTAGCAAAAACAATCATGCTTTTGTCATCCAACCCCCACATCCTGATGCAGCTCCGTCCTCAAACACAAAGTTGATACTAGACCCTCCCAAGACTACAACAAAGGGGCGACCAAAGTCAAAAAGAAAGCAGTCATGTTTTGAGATTGCAAAACCCAAGCCAAAAAGGAAATGTGGTGTGTGCGGGAGTCTGGAACATGACAAACGCACATGCAAATCTCCCCTAGCAAGATAAAAATGAAGAAGGTGCTATTAAAAGGAAAGATGGTGGCTACAATTTTTTCATGGACCATAATGTGCAAGCTACAAGCCCCAATAACATTCCAGTTATCAGCATTGTATCATGCATTTATAATTGCTTTGTAATGCAAAAAGTGTATATCTATAATTTAAGCAAGCTATCAGTACCCTATTATGCCAGTTACCAGCAATGTATGATGAAATTGACATGGATTTGTAAATCCAATATTTTTATATCTACATTTTTTGAAGGCTACCAACACTACATTGTATTACTTATGAACAAAAAATTAGGCCTGCTTGCACTTCTAAAAATTGCTTATTAAGAAAATATAATCACAGTAGTGAATTTATCATATAGTCAGTGACTTCGGACTGTGTATACTATAGTAAAACAGCATGTCAACACTTTGCTCCATGGCATTGTCGATGACAGATTCATATAAAAAAGTTATCAACACATTTTGGTAGAAGTTATCACACAGTAGTAAAAAAAATATCACCTCATCACCCTTTGCTCCATGGCATTGTCGATGACAGATTCATATAAAAAAGTTATCAACACATTTTGGTAGAAGTTATCACACAGTAGTAAAAAAATATCACCTCATCACCCGCTGCCGAACAGATGATAACGCCACTGTTTGCATTTGTTTTGATAATGATCTAACCACCTGAATGTCATAATTTTCCGGAGAGCTGGAATTTGTTCCTGAGTTAAGGCTGGAACATTTTTGCCATCCCACACCTCAAGGTACGTGCAGGCAAAAAATCCGCAATCAATGCTGAAACATTTGTGATGAAAAAAACAACACAAAATCAGTTTAATTGGAGTTTTGCGACCAGGTCAATAAACAGGGATGAGAAACATATAGTGGGGTGTTAAAAAGAAAGTGAATAATCCACAACTAACCCATTATCCTGTTTGAACACATCAATGTACACAAGTTCATAGTCCCGAATCTGCTTATGTGAGTCCTTGTAATTTATCAACCAAGCCTTCTTTATAGCGTTCATGTATCTTGTCGCATGCTCGAGAAGAGAAGGACTATCTTGTTCACGCAATGAATCTAGAACTTCAAACCGCTTCGCCCTAAGATTTAGTGACAACACATACCAATGCCCGTCATCTGGACCGAGGCCCAACTTTTGCAAAGCAGGGAATAGCAGCTGCAAAAAATTAAAAGGCAGTAAGCATAGAAGGAGTTGGAAAAGAAACAAAATTACCAAGATAACAAATGGTCATGAAATTCACATGGGAGGCAACTAGAAAAAGAAATTATCAGGGTAGAAAGGTCAAAGTTGCCAGTGTGCATGAAAGAGGTTATCATGACATGAAGAACAAAACAATATCCCCAGATAACAGTAAGTTACATGATATTAACAGGAAGTTACCAAGACACTAACTGTAAAGTTACCAGATCCAACAAACATAACATACCTGATCCTGGTGACTAAGAATGTAAGACTTGTCCCGTCGAAAATACTTCAATACACAATTGGATTTGAAGTCTCCTATCGACAGATACACAGATAGCAGCCAAGGGAAGATGAGCCTGTTTGGCATTTCCTTTTATTGGAGAATGCGAACATGTAACTCAGCAATGCTGGTTGATAGTTGCCCAACTCCCTTCACACAATCGGCAAGCTCACCGAGGGTGACCCACCTACCATCAATGTCGATAACCCTAACACTACAAAAAACAAAAAAAAGATTTTAAAAAATACATTTCAAAAAATGGCACACAAGTAATGATTTATGTTTAAAAAATGAGAAAAAGGATGGAAACATACTCTTTAATCTTAGAGTTGGAATCAGTAGTATGCTTGATAACTTCATTGTAAACATACTCTTCCTCCTCGCTCGGTGTGAGGGTGGCAAAAGGCGGGAGCAGGTATTTGGACGGGTGGGTGACCCTAACTTTCCGAATAAAGGATTAAGGGGTCGAACTGCGTACTAAATGCTCTGTGCGAGGTGGTAACTCTGGTGTAACAAATGTTGGACTTTGAGGGTTGTCTGGTAAAAACAGAAAAAACATAACTAAGCTGTATAATATAACAAGCACATGACTAAAACAAAAAGTCAAAAAAAACAAATGAAAAGCATGAGTTATCAACAGATGGGGCAAGGAATTATCAAGTGATGGGTCAAAGCTTATCAACTGCCACATGTTTTGATTATCAAGTGGTGGTCCATAGTTGAAAAACAAAGAAAGGGGTTTGTGTAAGGGTTGCAATGTTCATGGAGCAGAAAAAGAAATCACCTATTTGAACATTAGATTTCCCTTTTAATGCTGGATTGTCATGCTCAAATTCTTCCCACCACATGAGAACCTCATCATCGTCAATCTCAACATCATACACTTGCACACGACCAGCTTCCGGTGTTACTTAAATAAAAAAAGAGCGATGAGGACATGAACAGTAGTGATAAACAAGATAAATTGTTGCAAAAAAAACAAGTATTGAAAATTGAGACAAGATACACAAAGTTATCAGGAACACAATATAGAAGGTACCAGGTAATTTCAATGTGGATTACCAGCACACATGTATGGGCCTTTTAAGGAACAAATTAGATATCACTGGTGCACAACAAGGAACAACTGTGATATCAACAAATCATCATAACATGTAAAAAGAAGACCAAAAAGAATTGTATAGCCCATAATTGGTAAAGAATGCATATGTGGCTGGAGTTATGGTGTCAATGGTTCGTAAATTGTCAGGATTTGAACATTTGAGTTACCAAAATAGTGTCATATAGACTTATCAGAATAAGAGTACACACCTGCTACTAAAAGTGCAGTATTGTTTTGTAAGCATGACAATTGATTAAGGAAAATAAATAGGCAATGATAGGAGATGTACGTATCACGCGCCTACTAAAAGTCAGTAACGGATAACATCAGCTTTCGGAACTGACAAAGTTACCAGGGGGGAAAGAGGATGGGGTTATCGTCTATGCTACCATCGCACAAAAAATTGTAGCGGGCACAACAGAATTATATATTCTGGGTACTGAAAGCACAGGTGTTCAATTACATCACACAAAAGCATAGAAAGCAGTATTACATTCATCCATACACACGGAATGATAGCAAGTTCCAAACACATAAATAAAAAGAGCACACCAAGGCACAAACAATACGATGTACGCTGACATATCTCAATCCATCACTCTCACTGCATAAAAGCGAAGACACAAGGTCTTCACTTACCAGAGTTGGGTGGCGGAGCCCAAGCAACCGGTTGCGCCTTGGTAACTTTCACCACTGCCTTGCCCTTCGAGCCAGCATCAACAGGAGATGCGAGCCCTAGAACGGCGATAGGGCCAGTAGCTGGTGCTGCAGGTGGTACTTGAGCCGATGGCACCGCCGGAGGTGCTTCTGATGCTGCAGATGGTACTTGAGCCGATGGCGCCGCCGCAGGTGCTTCTGGTGCTCCAGGTGGTACTTGAGCAGATGGCGCCGCCGCAGGTGCTTCTGGTGCTGCAGATGGTACTTGAACAGATGGCACCGCTGCCGATGCTTGTGGTGCTGCAGGTGGTACTTGAGCCAATGCTGGTGCAGCTTGAGCCGTTGGAGTTGCTTCAGTTTATGGTGGCACTTGTGGACTCGCACCAAAGATGGCATCAAGCCCAATAGAGCAGCTGGGTGGCGTAAAATTACCATCGTATTCTCCAGCTCCAGGGGTGCTCGACTCCAACGTAGGGTCAGCTACTGCTTCAAACACCACAAGTAACACACAAATAAGGAAAAAATGCATCAGGAAAACATGTAGAGAACATTGTATTTGTTAGTGCCAGAACATTAACTTGAGTTATCAAGGATTAAATAGACAAGTTATCAGCATAAGAAAGTTAAGTTACCAACCTGTGCCAACAGAATTATGGGCACCATTCTCTTGACCTCCAGCTGTAGCCGTATCAATAGGCATATTGACTGGGGTACCTCCCACAACTTTCTCAGTGTCACGAACGGCTACAACGAAAAAAGATTCAACACATCATCAACATAAAACAGCATAAAATACAAGAAACAAAAAAACAAAGGCGATGGCTAACAGAAATACCTTCACCTCCATCATGCACTATATTTGGGACGACTTCATTTTCACATTCAACAGCCACAGCCACGCTGGCGATATCTTCAACAACAGCAGTAACAGTTGCCGCTGCAGCAAGCTGAAAAACAGCATCATCAGAAACACCAGCCGATGTCGCCGCAACAGCATCAGATGCGCCCTTGCTAGATCCTGCTGCTTTTTCAGAGGAGATATCGCCGTGGGTGATTCATCAAGATGGATAACTTCTGTTGTCTCCGATGACGTTGTCTGCGACAATGTTGCCCTTAGTCGTGGAGAGGATCTGGTCTTGGCGAATTTCACCTTTTTCACAACAGTTTTATCATTTGAACGACTGAAAAAATGGGTACACAAGGGTAGTAGTGAGATTACACATGTTGTCAAACCTAAGTTACCACATGTTTCAAACAAAAAAAGATGTCACATACTTCATGTATAAGTAGCATCCAGGGAAAAAATTACAGAGTTATCAAGGACTATAAATATAAAGTTATCAAATGATATGAACAAAAAAACCAGCAATTAGTTTTGAATAACTGCAAACTGGAAAGGTATGTGAACACCTTTTTCCTGATACACTTGGTGAACCCTTTGCAGCAGCAACTTGTTACATATGTGCATTGAATGAAAAAAAATAACCAAATGTTACAAGCACATACACCTATAAAGATTAGTAACTCTAAATTATCAGAGGGCAAAGTTGAGTTATCAATGTTCATCAAAATAAGTTATCAGCCAACAATAACAAAATAACCATCTTGCTGGTATGTGTAAAACAAAAATATAGTTTCAATGCACATGAGAACAGTATAGAAAATCAGAAAAGAACTACTGAACATAAACGAAAGTAAGAATGTGAATACCTTTTCACTGGTTCAATCCCTGAATCCTTAGCAGCAATAGATTGTTTGCCGGGTGCCCTGCAAAGGAAAAAAAAGCAAGTTAATTACCAGCATGAAATTACCCAAACTACCTTACTCAAACAACTGTATTTACCATGTTGTTTCAGGCACATAATTGATAAAAAAGACCATGGAAATAATCATTCACCTGCGTGGGGCCTCCTTCCACACGGTGGATAGTGGGACGGATACACCAGTTCCCTTTTTAGCCACATGTATACCAAGCTCCTGGACCACAACTTTCTTCACATCTAAATGAATCTCAGATGCTGACAGTGCAATTGGTGAAGACGGCCTTTGCGATGGGCTGGGAGGCACAACTGGTGAAGTTGGACGGGGGGGGGGGGGGGGGTGATGGCACAGTTGGTGAAGCTGAACGGGAGGGTGATGGCAGCCTCAGTTTCTTGCGCCTCTGATAAGCCAATTTTTTCACAAGCTGAGTACCACACCGCTTGACAGAAGATTCAGTGGCCGCCTCAGCTTGCGTATCTGTCAGACCTTGCTGGCTAAGCCCTCCATCACCTGATTCGACAGATGCTACATGAGATGTGCCAGTGAGTATGTTCTGAGACTCATTGAGGTTATCATCGACAGGGCGGACAGGCGTGTCTTCAGCATCTGCTCCTGTGCCATCATGAGCTTTGACAGTTGCACCATCTAGATGTGTGGTGTCATCATCAGCTGGACCGCTGCCCGTATCTACATCCACGGTACCACTTCCCGAAGCAACAAAAGGATCTTTACTGCGACGACGAACAACTCGATAGTCCATATCATCATCATCATCATCGGAGTCAGCGTCAGAATCAGAATCATTGCCTCCGTGATACTCGTCATCACTGTCAGAATCATCAGCAACATTCTTTCCAGGGCTTTCTGGCCGCCTGCCTTGCGATGAGCGCGTAGTCCTTGACGGCGTACGGGCGGCAGAAGAGAGAACGTTCAATCCAGCGTCTAGCAGACGGGATGCATCTGAATGGCCCTCCTCATCTAAAGCGGTGAATGATTGCACAAGATTGCCTATGATGCCAGCCATGGCAGACGTGAAGCGAGCAACTATTTGAGTTGATTTGGCAAATTTCTGTTCAACATAAAAATACAAAAAAAGAAATAACTAGTAAGTTATCACCAAAATGCAACAAAAGTTATAGTGAGTTAATAAAAAAGCACACACAAAAGAACAATACCAAAAACAAATGTGTGGTGTCATTGCAGTAAACAAATGAATGTATTCATGATTTAGCAAAAATTGAGTCACCATGAAAATGAAGATCAATATACGAGAAAGCTAAAACAGCACAGTTAGATATCAGCAAAAGAAAATTAAGTTATCTAAGAATCATAATGTAACGCCCTCGATGCGGCTATAGCTCCCACGTGTCAAGGCACGACTTAGAGGCATAACCGCATTGAAAGCAGTGTTGCAAGTTAGGCAATCATCACAACATCCCATGTAATATATATTATAAAAGGGGAGATACATAGTTGGCTTACACTCGCCACGTCAATCAAAGTACATAAATAGCATTGCAACATCCAAACACTCATGGCCCGACTACGGCGCCAAAATAAAAGATAACCCAACATGCGACACGGTCCCGATCACCCCAACTGGGCACCACTACTGATCATCAGGGAAAGACACGTAGTATCGGCGTGAGTCCTCGTCGAACTCCCACTTGAGCTCAAGCGCGTCATCTGGAACGGAATCATCAGGCCCTGCATCTGGTTTGGAAGTAATCTGTGAGCCACAGGGACTCAGCAATCTCGCACCCTCGTGATCAAGACTATTTAAGCTTAATAGGTAAGGCAAGGAATATATGTGGAGCTACAGCAAGCGACTAGCATATATGGTGGCTATCCTGTTCGCAAAAGAGAGCGAGAAGAGGAGGCAAAGCGCGAACGAACAACTAAAGGGCATCCTGCGGCAAGCATTACTCCAACACCGTGTTCACTTCCCGGACTCCGCCGAGAAGAGACCATCACGGTAACTCACACAGTTGATTCATTTTAATTAAGTTAAAGTTCAAGTTATCTACAACCGAACATTAACAAATTCCCATCTGCCCATAACCACGGGCACGGCTTTCGAAAGTTCAAATCCCTGCAGGGGAGTCCCAACTTAGCCCATGACAAGCTCTCATGGTCAACGAAGGAATAGACCTCCTCCCGAGACGTTCCAATCAGGCTTGGTATCCCGGTTCTTCAAAACACTTCGACAAGTTAAAACAAATCCAGCAACACCGCCCGAATGTGCCGACAAATCCCGATAGGAGCTGCACATATCTCGTTCTCAGGGCACACTCAGATGAGACATCCTACGAGTAAAACCAACCCTCAAGTTGCCCCGAGGTGGCCCCACAGTCTACTCGGTCGGACCAACACTCAGAGGAGCACTGGCCCGGGGGGGGGGGGGGTCTAAATAAGATGACCCTCGGGCTCTGGAAACCCAAGGGAAAAAAAGGCTAGGTGGCAAATGGTAAAACCAAGGTTGGGCATTGCTGGAAAAGCTTTAATCAAGGCGAACTATCAAGGGGTTCCCATTATAACCCAACCGCGTAAGGAACGCAAAATCCGGGAACATAACACTGATATGACGAAAACTAGAGTGGCAAGAGTGGAACAAAACACTAGGCGAGAGGCCGAGCCTTCCACCCTTTACCAAGTATATAGATGCATTAAGATAACATGGCAATATAATGGTATCCCAACAAGTAAATAATGTTCCAACAAGGGACGGTCTCCAATCTTCACCTGCAACTAGCAACGCTAAAAGAGGGGCTGAGCAAAGCGGTAACATAGCCAATCAACGGTTTGCTAGGACATGGTGGGTTAGAGGTTTGACATGGCAATTTGGGAGGCATGATAAGAAAGTGGTAGGCATCGTAGCATAGGCATAGCAAAAGAGCGAGCATCTAGCATAGCAAAGATAGTAGTGATTTCGAGGGTATGATCATCTTGCCTGCAAAGTTGTCAGAGTTGACTGGATCCTCAAAAGCAAACTCAACGGGCTCCTCGTTAGCGAACTCGTCTCCCGGCTCTACCCAAACAAGACAAACAAGCAACAAGGACACAATCAACCACGTGCAAGGCTCAAACAATATGATGCAAAGATGGTATGCTATGCGGGATGCAATATGTGATGCATATGCAAGATTTGACGAGGAATAAATGAACCTGGCCTCAACTTGGAAATCCAAGTGTGCCACTGGAAAGATGAGATGAAATCGCTTGAAAATGATATAAAGAACGCCGGAATCGTAGTTACGGTTTGGAAATGGTAAGCAATTCAAATATGACCACGTTTTGCGATTTACAGCAAGTAGCCATCTTAATGCAACAAGATGAACATGCTACAACACCCAAACATGACAAAAAAATACATGGCAGGGATCCATTCATGATGCATAACAAAAGACTAACACTGAGCTATGGCCAATTCATCCATTAACAGGTTCAAACAAGCATAGCAAAAATGCATTTGGCAAACAGATCTCAGACTTAGTGAAATTAACACTTGTCTGGAATTTCAGATCAGGTAGCACTCTTTGGAGCATGAAAACAATATGATACAGGACCTGAACATGGCAAAGTAAAGCATGGCATGGAGCTACTCAAAGAGCTTAACAAAAGTACCTTAGTGACCTTGAGCCAAAAGGGATCAGAAAATACATTTGCAAGCATGTGAACATGGCAAAAACATAATGAGATCACAGACTTAGTGAAAACTGGAGCATGCGGAAACAGATATCAAGTAGGCATGTTTACGAGCTCGATGCACTCACTATAGAGCATGTCATGACAAACTAAGCATACTCCCATCAAGAATACACAAAATAAAAGCTAGACATGGCAAGAACAATAACATAGCATGCACGGATCAACTACAACATCCTCGGCAAAATCGTAACAAGTAGACAATCTGCCCAGATTCACGAAATAGCAAAAGTAGAGCTCGATTGAATCAATCTAGGGTGCTCCATAATTGCAAACAAAGACATGGATGGATAGAGCACTACAAGATTAACAAAACATCCTTACTGATCATCCTCAAAAGAGGCACGGATCACTAGGAAACAACATGAACATATGGCATAATGAGATAAACAGTCCAAGGACAGTGGAAATGCCAAGTCCCTGAAATCAGCATTAACGAATGCTCCACTTTACAAGCTTGTGCTAGTCACCACACACATCACAAAAATACATGGGTTGCAACTCTGGATAGATGGCAAAACATATAACAAAACTCATAAGAGCTCAGGGGCATATCATGCACACAATAATCATGGCAAAAATGACAAATATCTAATTGGAGCAGCAGATCTGACAATTATCCCAAATAGCATTCTTCTAACAGCATTTCAGGCATCAAGATGAACTGAAATGAAAATGATGCAATGAGATGAAATGATGTGCGCTCTGAGACGAACATTTTGATATGCTATATGCCCAAAACGGAGCTACTGATGCAAAGTTACGATGCGATGAACATGGCAATGTGATCTAGGGTTTGAGGCAAAAGTCAACCGAGGGTAGTTTTAGATCTGAGATCCAGATCACACGGAATTCGAGGCCGCCAGAGTACTGTAGCAGGAGGTCACCGGAGATGGCCGGAGTCGTCGGGGGAACTTGCCGGCCGGGAGGATGGACGGCGAGGCGGCGACGGAGGGCGGCGCCGGCGGGGCGGCGGCCACCGGCGACGAGGCGACGCGGGGCGGACCGGGGCGCGCTCGCCAGACTTGAGGTCTCCGGCGGGGCGGAACTCCGGCGTGGAGGCGCGTCGGGCGACGGCGGAGGGCGGCGTGGCTGGCCTCGGGGAAGAGGAACCCGAGCGGCGGCGGGAGGAGATGGGCCCCGGGGGCCCTCCCCGGGCCGAGTGGGCCGGCGGCGGGAGCGGTGCGGCGAAGTGGGGCTCGGGCCACGTGGCAGCGCGGGATTGGCGGCGGCGGATCGGGCGGACATGTCCGGTGCGGCCCGGACGTTGTCCGGCCGCGCGGATGGAGCGGGGCTAGGGTTTGGAAGAGGGGATCCGCGAATTTCGGGAGGGTGGTGTATATATAGGCATAGAGGGAGCTAGGAGTGTCCAAATGAGGTGCGGTTTTCGGCCACGCGATCGTGATAGAACGCTCTAGATGATGGAGAAGGTTTTGGTGGGTTTTGGGCCAAAATGGAGGGGTGTTGGGCTGCAACACACACGAGGCCTTTTCGGTCCCTCGGTTAACCGTTGGAGCATCAAACGAAGTCGGTACGAAACTTGACAGGCGGTCTACCGGTAGTAAACCAAGGCCACTTGGCAAGTCTCGGTCCAATCCGGAAATGTTTAGTCCCCGCACATGAAAGAAAGGTAGAAATGACCACCGGAGGAGAACGGAGCGCCGAAATGCAAAACGGACAACGGGGAAAATGCTAGAATGCATGAGATGAACACGTATGCAAATGCAATGCACATGATGACATGATATGAGATGCATGACAATGATACCAACACACGGAGGGAAAGACCCGAACCCGAGAAAATAAAATAACTTAAGGCCGGAAACGGCAAGAGTTGGAGTACATATTGGGTAAATCACATACGGAGTGTTACAACACTCCACCACTACGAAAGGATCTCGTCCCGAGATCTAGGACTGAAAGAACGCCGGGTACTCAGAACGGAGGTGATCCTCGCATTCCCAGGTAGCTTCACGGTCGGAATGGTGTGACCACTTGACTTTGAGGAATTTGATTGACTTGTTGCGAGTCTTGCGTTCAGTCTCTTCAAGAATAGCAACGGGGTGCTCACGATAAGAGAGATCTCCTTGGAGCTCAATGTCCTCGAAGTTGACGGTGCGGTCAGGAGTCTTGAAGCACTTTCGGAGCTGAGAGACATGGAACACGTCATGAACATTTGCAAAGTTTGAAGGAAGCTCGAGTTGATAGGCGAGATCGCCTCTCTTGCTGACGATCTTGAAAGGTCCCACGTATCTAGGGGCAAGCTTCCCTTTGATACCGAAGCGACGAGTACCTTTCATAGGAGAGACGCGGAGGTAAACATGATCTCCGATCTCGAAAGCCAAATCACCATGCTTACTATCATAGTAGCTCTTCTGGCGGGATTGGGCTGCTTTGAGGTTATCTCAAATGACTTTGCACATTTCCTCTGCCTCTGTGATTAAGTAATTTCCGAGAAGCTGACGTTCACCGGTTTCAGACCAGTTGAGAGGGGTACGGCACTTCCTGCCATACATAATTTCAAATGGGGCCTTGCCCGAACTTGCTTGAAAACTGTTGTTGTAGGAGAATTCAGCATAAGGAAGACAATCCTCCCACTTCATGCCGAAGGAGATCACACAAGCCCTGAGCATATCTTCAAGAATCTGGTTGACACGCTCAACTTGACCGCTAGTTTGCGGATGGAAAGCTGTGCTGAAGCGGATGTTGGTGCCCATGGCCTTCTGAAAATAATCCCAAAACTTGGAGGTAAAGATGCTGCCACGGTCTGAAGAGATCACTTGTGGAATACCGTGCAAAGAGACAATCCGAGAATTATAGAGCTCCGCCAATTGAGCTGCAGTGATTGACTCTTTGATAGGCAGAAAGTGAGCCACTTTAGTAAGTTTGTCGATGACAATGAATATAGCATCATTGCCACGCTTGGACTTTGGAAACCCAGTCACGAAGTCCATCTCAATGTGGTCAAACTTCCATTCTGGAATGGCAAGAGGTTAGAGGAGACCAGCTGGCCTTTGGTGTTCTGCCTTCACTCTTCTGCAGACATCACATTCATTCACGAATTGAGCAATCTCGCGCTTCATTCGAGTCCACCAATATGCCTGCTTGAGGTCCTGATACATCTTCGTGCTCCTAGGGTGGATGGAGAGGAGAGAATTGTGAGCCTCGTTCATGATCACTTTACGAAGGTAACCTTTGGGCACAACAATACGATCCTCGAAGAAGAGAGTATCCTTGTCATCAAGGCGGTAGCACTTGTACTTGGGTTGACTCTTGGCAATCCCAATCTTCACCTTTTTCACCATAGTATCAAGAAGCTGAGCTTGGCGAATCTGATCTTCCAAGGTAGGAGAGACTTGAAGGTTGGCGAGGAAACCTTGAGGAACAACTTGTAGATTAAGTTTGCGGAAAGCTTCACAAAGCTCGGGTTGATAAGGCTTTAGAATAAGACTGTTGCAATAAGCCTTCCTACTCAATGCGTCAGCAATCACATTGGCCTTGCCTGGAGTATACTCGATACTTGGATTATACTCTTGAATCATTTCGACCCATCGAGTCTGCCTGAGGTTGAGATTAGGCTGAGTGAAGATGTACTTGAGACTTTTGTGATCAGTGAAAATGTCCACTTTTCTTCCCAATAAGAGATGTCTCCAAGTCAAAAGAGCATGCACAACTGCCGCCAACTCGAGATCATGAGTGGGGCAGTTCTTCTCGTTGGGCTTCAACTGGCGAGAGGTATAAGCCACAACTTTCTTCTCTTGCATCAACACTGCGCCAAGACCTTGGAGAGAGGCATCACAAAAGACCTCGTACGGTTTGGATTCATCAGGCGGAGTCAGAACTGGAGCGGTGACCAATTTCTCTTTCAAAGTGTTGAAAGCAATGTCACACTCCGGAGACCAAACGTACTTGACGTGCTTCTGGAGAAGATTTGAGAGAGGCTTCGTGATCTTAGAAAAGTTTTCAACGGATCTTCGACAGTAGCTTGCGAGACCGAGGAAGTTACGGAGTTGCTTCATGTTCTGAGGAGGTTCCGAATTCACAATTGCAGACACCTTCTCAGGATTCACCGTAATGCCCTTGGCAGAGATGATATGACCAAGATAAAGAACCTCATCGAGCCAAAATTCGCACTTGGAGAACTTGGCGTAGAACTTGTGTTCCCTCAGCTTATCGAGTACCAAACGCAAGTGCTTGGCATGATCTTCCTTGTTCTTCGAGAAGACCAGAATGTCATCGAGATAGACCAAAACAAAGTCATTGGTGTAGGTGTTGAAGATGAAGTTCATCATGCGAGAGAAAGTCGGAGGAGCGTTGACGAGGCCAAAAGACATGACAGTGTATTCATATGAACCAAAGCTTGTCCTGAAAGCCGTCTTGGGAATATCTTGCTCACGGATTCGAATCTGATGATAACCCATACGGAGATCAAGCTTGGAGAATACTTGGGCGCCTTTGAGTTGTTCGAACAGCTCGTTGATATTGGGAAGTGGATACTTGTTCTTGATGGTCTTCTTGTTCAATGGATGGTAATCAACACAAAGTCGTTCCGTTCCATCCTTCTTCTTCACAAAAAGAACACCACAACCCCATGGAGAAGAACTAGGCCAGATGAGACCCATTCTCTCTTGAGCATCGAGTTGCTTCTCCAGCTCCTTCAACTCTTTAGGTCCGAGCTTGTAAGGACGCTTGCACACAGGTTCCGTACCAGGCTCAAGATCAATGACGAATTCAACTAGCCGGTGCGGAGGCATTCCTGGAAGCTCTTTTGGAAAGACGTCTTGATATTCGCAAACGACTGGAATTTGCGAGATAGCATCCAGTTCACCCTTCTCATTGAGAGAAAACAGACGGATGGTATCATCACGAGCGGCAAAGACAATTACATCCTCAGACGAATGAGTCAATTGAATCTGCCTTGCAGCACAATCAAGACGCGCCTTGTGCTTAGAAAGCCAATCCATTCCGAGAATAATATCAATATCCGAGTTGCCAAGAACCACCGGAGAAGAAAGAAACTTGTAGTCGCCCAACGTGATAGAGATATCGGGAGCAACCAAACTAGAAGTCAAAAGCTTGCCGGGAGAAACAACTTGCATGACTTTGGGCATGATCTCAGTATCAACATTGTGCTTCGATGCAAAAGGGCATGACAAGAAAGAATGCGATGCACCAGTATCAAAAAGTACTTTTGCAGGAACATCGTTAACAGGAAGGTTACCCATGATGACATCTGACGAATCCTCTGCCTGAGCTGCATTCATCAAGTTGACCTTGGCGTGCTTGGGGTTATGCTTGACCACAGCTGTACTTGCCGATCTCACAGGAGGAGGAGGAGGAAGACGCTTCTGATTGAAGCATTTGTTGGCATAGTGACCCTTCTGTTGGCACTTGTTGCACGTGACCTCTGGAAGCGGATGGTGATATGAAGCACTCGATCTTGGAGCTTGAGACGAAGTCTTGTTCTGAAAGCTAGGGTTGGGTGGGTGGGAAGAACCACTGCCACCTTTGCTCTTCTGCTGATAGGGCTGATGAAACGGAGGAGGAGGAAGCCAAAACTTCTGCTGCTTGGCCACTTGAGTAGAGGAAGAAGGAGTAGCATCTCTGACTCGCTTCTTGGAAGCATCACACCTCAGTTGAGCAGCCTCTTGCTTCAATGCCATGTTGTAGAACTCATCGTACCTCAAGGGCTCAAAGAGAACAAGAGCTAGCTGAATTTCTTCTCTGAGACCACCCCTGAACTGGTATATCATGATCTTCTCATCAGGGACGTCCTGCTTAGCAAAGTGGGCGAGCTTCTGAAACAACTTGTTGTAGTCATAGACAGACAAGGAGCCTTGCTTCAGGTTGCAGAATTCCTCACGCTTGCTCTCAACCACGCTCTGAGAAATATGATGAGCTCTGAAATCTTGACGGAATTCATCCCAGGTAATAACACCTCAACCTCTGGAATCCTTGTACTGTTGGAACCATTCTGCAGCTTGATCTTTGAGTTGGAAGGAAGCGAACTTGACGAAGTCCTCAGGTCTGACGTTACTGCACTCGAAATGCTTGCACAGATCCACGAGCCAATCGTCAGCATCAGTTGCCTCAACACAATTGCTGAAAGTCTTTGGCCCGTTAGCAAGAAACTGGTTGAGTGTAGCAAAGTGATTCTGATTGTTGCCTTGGTTGCCTTGGTTCGCTTGATTACGCTCTTGAAGAATTTGCATGATCAACTGTGTGTTTGCATTGGTCGTGGCCATCACAGCTTGACATGCCTCCGGAGGAGGTGGAGGTGGTGGCGGATCCTGATTCTGATTCTGATTGGTGCTCTTAGCGGGAGCCATCCTGAAGAGGGTGACAACCGTTAGCACATTGACAGATAAAATGAACCTGAATCAAACAGGTTGAAATTGCAACATAAAGTCTTCACATCCGAACAAAATGAACGAATGCATTCCACTTGAAATGGTCACATATCCATAAATTGAGAAGCCACTTAGAATTTAGGTAGAGGAATAAATCAACAAGGTACGAATCAAGAACCAATACTCGGTAAGAAATCCCAATCTCAAACCAAATATCCGTGGAAGAAGAACTAGAGCTACAAGAATTCCCACCTATGAAACTCCCGAACCTTTCCGGTTATGCAATCAGGTGTTGGGGATACAGGGGAAGCATAATATCTCACCCAAATCTAGCAATTCCTACATCCAGCTGTATCCATCATTCAACACAAAACCGAGAAAAACTTCGGAAACCATATACCTCAACCTTCGAAAAGCATCCGTTATACAAGTTATGGTGATACTCCCGAACTCCCGCCCCAGTACTGGGTGGCGTCGAGGTTATCTCACCAACGAACTGCATAAAAGAGATTTTCGATGTCGGCGTACTAAACTCAGGTATTCCAGAACTGCAACGATAAAATTGTGAAGACAACACCTCGGAGCTCAACTCCCCGGGACACTGCCACAACCCCTAAAGACAGGAGGCACCAAGAACAATGTTCTCGTCACAAAACCATCGAAACGATTCCAAGATACCCGCGTGATCCTAAATTTTTTTAGTGAAATTTGAGAAGAGAAGAGTCAAAACTCTACGTCAGGATGCCTTACCAAAGCGATGAGGAGACTGGGAAGTAAAAAGAATTCCTAAACTCTCCGATATATAACTCCTAAATGACTCAAAACATTTTTCTAGACTCAACAACGGCTGCTAAAAACGTTTAAGCAATGGGAGCTCCTAAGGTCGGGGAAGGCTCTGATACCAACTTGTAACGCCCTCGATGCGGCTATAGCTCCCACGTGTCGAGGCACGACTTAGAGTCATAACCGCATTGAAAGCAGTGTCGCAAGTTAGGCAATCATCACAACATCCCATGTAATATATATTATAAAAGGGGAGATACATAGTTGGCTTACACTCGCCACGTCAATCAAAGTACATAAATAGCATTACAACATCCAAACACTCATGGCCCGACTACGGCGCCAAAATAAAAGATAACCCAACATGCGACACGGTCCCGATCACCCCAACTGGGCACCACTACTGATCATCAGGGAAAGACACGTAGTATCGGCGTGAGTCCTCGTCGAACTCCCACTTGAGATTAAGCGCGTCATCTGGAACGGAATCATCAGGCCCTGCATCTGGTTTGGAAGTAATCTGTGAGCCACAGGGACTCAGCAATCTCGCACCCTCGCGATCAAGACTATTTAAGCTTAATAGGTAAGGCAAGGAATATATGTGGAGCTGCAGCAGGCGACTAGCATATATGGTGGCTATCCTGTTCGCAAAAGAGAGCGAGAAGAGGAGGAAAAGCGCGAACGAACAACTAAAGGGCATCCTGCGGCAAGCATTACTCCAACACCGTGTTCACTTCCCGGACTCCGCCGAGAAGAGACCATCACGGTAACTCACACAGTTGATTCATTTTAATTAAGTTAAAGTTCAAGTTATCTACAACCGGACATTAACAAATTCCCATCTGCCCATAACCGCGGGCACGACTTTCGAAAGTTCAAATCCCTGCAGGGGAGTCCCAACTTAGCCCATGACAAGCTCTCACGGTCAACGAAGGAATAGACCTCCTCCCGAGACGTTCCGATTAGGCTCGGTATCCCGGTTCTTCAAAACACTTTGACAAGTTAAAACAAATCCAGCAACACCGCCCGAATGTGCCGACAAATCCCGATAGGAGCTGCACATATCTCGTTCTCAGGGCACACTCAGATGAGACATCCTACGAGTAAAACCAACCCTCAAGTTGCCCCGAGGTGGCCCCGCAGTCTACTCGGTCGGACCAACACTCAAAGGAGCACTGGCCCGGGGGGGGGGGTCTAAATAAGATGACCCTCGGGCTCCGGAAACCCAAGGGAAAAAAAGGCTAGGTGGCAAATGGTAAAACCAAGGTTGTGCATTACTGGAAATTTTTTAATCAAGGCGAACTATCAAGGGGTTCCCATTATAACCCAACCGTGTAAGGAACGCAAAATCCGGGAACATAACACCGATATGACGGAAACTAGGGCGGCAAGAGTGGAACAAAACACTAGGCGAGAGGCCGATCCTTCCACCCTTTACCAAGTATATAGATGCATTAAGATAACATGGCAATATAATGGTATCCCAACAAGTAAATAATGTTCCAACAAGGGACGGTCTCCAATCTTCACCTGCAACTAGCAACGCTAAAAGAGGGGCTGAGCAAGGCGGTAACATAGCCAATCAACGGTTTGCTAGGACATGGTGGGTTAGAGGTTTGACATGGCAATTTGGGAGGCATGATAAGCAAGTGGTAGGCATCGTAGCATAGGCATAGCAAAAGAGCGAGCATCTAGCATAGCAAAGATAGTAGTGATTTCGAGGGTATGATCATCTTGCCTGCAAAGTTGTCAGAGTTGAATGGATCCTCGAAAGCAAACTCAACGGGCTCCTCGTTACCGAACTCGTCTCCCGGCTCTACCCAAAAAAGACAAACAAGCAACAAGGACACAATCAACCACGTGCAAGGCTCAAACAATATGATGCAAAGATGGTATGCTATGCGGGATGCAATATGTGATGCATATGAAAGATTTGACGAGGAATGAATGAACCTGGCCTCAACATGGAAATCCAAGTGTGCCACTGGAAAGATGAGATGAAATCGCTTGAAAACGATATAAAGAACGCCGGAATCGGAGTTACGGTTTGGAAATGGCAAGCAATTCAAATATGACCACGTTCTGCGATTTACAGCAAGTAGCCATATTAATGCAACAAGATGAACATGCTACAGCACCCAAACATGAAAACAAAATACATGGCAGGGATCCATTCATGATGCTTAACAAAAGACTAACACTGAGCTACAACCAATTCATCCATTAACAGGTTCAAACAAGCATGGCAAAAATGCATTTGGCAAACAGATCTCAGACTTAGTGAAATTAACACTTGTCTGGCATTTCAGATCAGGTAGCACTCTTTGGAGCATGAAAACAATATGCTACAGGACCTGAACATGGCAAAGTATAGCATGGCATGGAGCTACTCAAAGAGCTTAACAAAAGTCCCTTTGTGACCTTGAGCCAAAAGGGATCAGAAAATACATTTGCAAGCATGTGAACATGGCAAAAACATAATCAGATCACAGACTTAGTGAAAACTGGAGCATGCGGAAACAGATATCAAGTAGGCATGTTTACGAGCTCGATGCACTCACTACAGAGCATGTCATGACAAACTAAGCATACTCCCATCAAGAGTACACAAAATACAAGCAAGACATGGCAAGAACAATAACATAGCATGCACGGATCAACTACAACATCCTCGGCAAAATCGCTAACAAGTAGACAATCTGCCCAGATTCACGAAATAGCAAAAGTAGAGCTCGATTGAATCAATCTAGGGTGCTCCATAATTGCAAACAAAGACATGGATGGATAGAGCACTACAAGATTAACAAAACATCCTTACTGATCATCCTCAAAAGAGGCACGGATCACTAGGAAACAACATGAACATATGGCATAATGAGATAAACAGTCCAAGGACAGTGGAAATGCCAAGTCCCTGAAATCAGCATTAACGAATGCTCCACTTTACAAGCTTGTGCTAGTCCCCACACACATCACAAAAATACATGGGTTGCACCTCTGGATAGATGGCAAAACATATAACAAAACTCATAAGAGCTCAGGGGCATATCATGCACACAATAATCATGGCAAAAATGACAAATATCTAATTGGAGCAGCAGATCTGACAATTATCCCAAATAGCATTCTTCTAACAGCATTTCAGGCATCAAGATGAACTGAAATGAAAATGATGCAATGAGATGAAATGATTTGCTCTCTGAGATGAACATTTTGATATGCTATATGCCCAAAACGGAGCTACGGATGCAAAGTTACGATGCGATGAACATGGCAATATGATCTAGGGTTTGAGGCAAAAGTCAACCGAGGGTAGTTTTAGATCTGAGATCCAGATCGCACGGAATTCAAGGCCGCCGGAGTACTGTAGCAGGAGGTCGCCGGAGATGGCCGGAGTCGTCGGGGGAACTTGCCGGCCGGGAGGATGGACGGCGAGGCGGCGGCGGAGGGCGGCGCCGGCGGGGCGGCGGCCACCGGCGACGAGGCGGCGCGGGGCGGACCGGGGCGCGCTCGCCGGACTTGATGTCTCCGGCGGGGCGGAACTCCGGCTTGGAGGCGCGTCGGGCGACGGCGGAGGGCGGCGTGGCCGGCCTCGGGGAAGAGGAACACGGGCGGCGGCGGGAGGAGATGGGTCTCGGGGGCCCTCCCCAGGCCGAGCGGGCCGGCGGCGGGAGCGGTGCGGCGAAGTGGGGCTCGGGCCACGTGGCAGCGCGGGATTGGCGGCGGCGGATCGGGCGGACGTGTTCGGTGCGGCCCGGACGTTGTCCGGCCGCGCGGATGGAGTGGGGCTAGGGTTTGGAAAGGGGATCTGCGAATTTCGGGAGGGTGGTGTATATATAGGCATAGAGGGAGCTAGGAGTGTCCAAATGAGGTGCGGTTTTCGGCCACGCGATCGTGATCAAATGCTCTAGATGATGGAGAAGGTTTTGGTGGGTTTTGGGCCAAAATGGAGGGGTGTTGGGCTGCAACACACACGAGGCCTTTTCGGTCCCTCGGTTAACCGTTGGAGCATCAAACGAAGTCCAAATTGTACGAAACTTGACAGGCGGTCTACCGGTAGTAAAACAAGGCCGCTTGGCAAGTATCGGTCCAATCCGGAAATGTTTAGTCCACACACACGAAAGAAAGGTAGAAATGACCACCGGAGGAGAACAGAGCGCCGGAATGCAAAACGGACAACGGGGAAAATGTTCGAATGCATGAGATGAACACGTATGCAAATGCAATGCACATGATGACATGATATGAGATGCATGACAACGATACCAACACACGGAGGCAAAGACCCGAACCTGAGAAAATAAAATAACTTAAGGCCGGAAACGGCAAGAGTTGGAGTACATATTGGGTAAATCACATCCGGGGTGTTACACATAACAAGAAATGCAACCAAAGTTATCATGATATCAAGTTATCACAGGAATGCAACAAAGTTATCAAGGCATTACACTAAGAATTATCACATGGTTGCATCATAATTATTATACTTTATAGAGGATATGACACATTGGAAACAAATAAATTAGTAAAGAGTGTCAAGTTGGCATCAAAAGAGGGTCACCACATTTAGTGCAACAAATAAGTTATCAGCCAATGAAACAACA
Organism: Triticum urartu; assembly: GCF_056163025.1. NCBI lineage: Eukaryota > Viridiplantae > Streptophyta > Magnoliopsida > Poales > Poaceae > Triticum > Triticum urartu. The sequence continues at coordinate 567,483,689 of NC_141876.1, forward strand.
TAAAACAGTAGAAAAAAAATCAAGAAACTAGGTTACATGCTCACCTCCTGACTGCAGCTTGGGGCAGTATGAACACGCATAAACTTGTCAAGACCTTCCAGACCACCAAACAGACAGAAATTCATGCCAAACTCAGGCTTCAACTGGAAAAAAATGTAGCGACATGTCAGATAAGTAACAACAAAAAACAATGAAAAGAAAATGCAGTTGCAAAGCAGTGTGTGAACTGAAAAACATAGATATAGATTACCGGTAGTTTCCCGAAAGAAACTTTGTCAGCGTGAGCATCCTTGTTGAGGATAAGAGTTATCAGCTTCTCTGTCCAGACATTGATGGGAAAAGGACCATCAGGCAATACGATGCCAAGTCCAGAAAGATCAATCACATGAATGTACAGTAGCTGACAAGAAAAATACAAGCGTCATGGTAAACACAAACAAAAATCAGACACAATATGACAAAGAAATGACAAATGACAAAAGAGAAGGTAAGAGGAAAGCATCATCACTTACATTGTAGAAGAGAAGGCAACCCCTGGTAGGCTTGCGTTTCAGCAGCGCCTTGTGTAGTTCATCAGCAATAAATTTGGACCAATTGAGGTTTTTAATACCATCGATGTCCCGCTGCAAGTTAAAAAACAAAAAGAAACTAAAGTTCACCGAATGCACCACAAAAAAATATGAAGGTTACCACACTGACATATAGTAAAGTTATCAGGCACACAAGAAAGAAAATGACATGATTACAAAAAAACTTACCAGCACAACATACCATCGGGGGCTAATTTTGTTGGAGGTGGTAGGGGCAATGACTGTATTCCCCGCAAGCAGAAGCCACATACGCTTGAAAGTATCATCAGAATTTTTGGAACCCTTTATAAGATCAACGAGATCAGTCATTTTAGGGGCATATCCAAGCTCGCCAAACAACTCAAGCCCTAACTCAATATCAGCTTCAGTAGGGAGGTTGTAAGGGACATCCTTCCCTCCACGCGGCACGCCCATAACACGATGCACATATTCCTCATTGACCGGAAGCCTGCCTCGGCCTGGTACGACCACCTCACGCGAATTGGGTTCGTAGAGATCAGCAAGCCACACACTGAGATTGTTGAATAGATGGTCACACTGGATATTCCGAAGGCTAGTTAAATCCATATCATCAATGGCAGCCTTCCTGTCATCATTCATGTCCTTGCATGCTAGAAGAAGCGAACTGGGTGAGACTCTGTTCCGCGGAGGAGGGCGTTTCGCCTTTTCCGAAGGAACCTCATCGATTCCATCACCATCTCCTTTGCGCTTCCTCGACATTGTCTCCCTGACACATAGGAAAAAAAGAGAAAGCGAATGAAACCATTAGATGACTTTGAAACACTGATAACACATTTAACTGCAACATTTATAAAACTGGTGTTTGACAAAGCAATAATACAGCTGATAAAAGAAAACAAGCAAACTGCAATTGATTCATCACACCTGCTAAAAAAATTAAAACAGATGACACAGGTATACAAAAGCGTGTGTGACTGATAATTGAGGCACAATGCAATTGGCAAGTTACAACCAAATTACCACTGATAAAAAATAGCATTCACACATGTTCATTAATAAAACAACCAGAGAAATGAATGAGAAATGAGCATTGTGCTGCATGTAGTTAGACTAGAAAACTACTGGTAACTACAGTAACATGACAGTGGTAAGTGTAATACAATCATCATGATAATTTAACCATAACAAAGACACCACCGATAAATAGCAGTGTTTCAACATCTGGTAATTTGAGTGCAATGTCATTGGCAAGTTCAATATAAACATCATGATATTTGAACATAACAAGAGATCACAAGAAAATCAAGCATTGTAAACTACTGATAACTACAGTAACATGACAGTGGTAAGTGTAATACAATCATCATGATAATTTAACAACAACAAGACACCACCGATAAATAGCAGTGATTCAGCATCTGGTAATTTAAGTGCAAATGTCATTGACAAGTTCAATATAAACATCATGATATTTAAACATAACAAGACATCACAAGAAAATCAAGCATTGTAAACATGCTAATTGGAGCACCACAAAGCCTAATCAATAGACACACCGCATCAAACAAAAACCAACATAAAACAACATTATGTGAAAAAACTTAGGGTTACTTTTCAAATACTCAGCCACTGATGCACAACTTGAAATCCATAAACACCAAACACTATTGGATGTCCTAAACATCCACATCCACAACACTAACACCAGACCAAAATCCTTATTAGAACCGACCACGCTTGCCACCACTAACACCTATCCACACCCACGCTTACCACAAATTAAACGAGATGTCCGAGCCATATTGAACTGGAAATAGAAGGCGACCTAATCTAACCTAATAGCAACAACAACGGCCAGAATCGAAGGATCCGAGCACCAAAAATCAACGGCGAAGCATGAAGGCGGAGCAACAGGAAATACAGAGCAGGGCGGGTGTGTGGGTGGGGGGAGGGGGGATGCGCTGCTCAACGCCGACTCAGAAACTAGAAGCCGGCCTTAATCTAACCTAATGGGAACAACAAACCACCGGATTCGAAGGCTCCGTGCACCCTAAATCAATGGCGGACCGGCGGCAGAGCAAAACAGGAAGGAAACAGAGGTGGGGAATGCGTTCCTCACCGCAGATTCAGACGCCATCCGCCGCGAACCAGAACGCGCCACCACCAGGAACCGTCGCGGACGAGGGGGAGGGGGAGCGAGAGGGGACTGGAATGGAAACCGCAGCAGCAGAGGAGGAAGAAATAGATGCATACGAGGAGGGAGAGGGGGCGAGTGGGGATCGTGCGCATTGGGCGAGACAGGCGGTTTTGGACGGGCCCACCTGTCATCGACTGAGCACAGGCGTAACGGCTAGCGCCACGCGCGCTGCACGCAACAGGGACGACGCGGGGCGTTGGATGCGGATCGAACGGCTATCGCTTCGTACGCGCCTGTTGCAAACCACCAGTCGACTGGTGGATAGATTTCTCGATATCTAAATCCTTATAGCCCTCTTATATCACCTTATTATACTTGCTCTAAAAGCAAGTACAATAGAATGACGTAGATAGGCCAGTGTAAGAGATTTCACATCAGATTTGTGTATAGCTAAGAAGAGAAGAGAGAAGAGATGCGGGTTACAAGCTTAAAGCCGGCTGTAGTGCAAGCCCCAACAATCTTTATGAGAGAAAGATGTGAGCCATGTATTAATGATTTGGCATACTGATATGATCGTATGTGTTGGCCAAACTATTAACCATACTATCGCATTGGTCAAGTAGTGGCATGCTCTAAGAACAAGCGATCGTATGTGTCCGAAGGCGGTGCCACTCTCTGACGGCAGGTGCAACCCCACCAGTCCCCTTCCAATATGGTGGCTCCGACCAGCGTCGGCTTCCTCATCCCCGACTCCAGATACGACGGCTATGGGTTTGCTTAGTCTGAGGCCTGGGAGAAATCCTTGCTCGGCTTGCCGGTGCTAGCAGCGGCGGCGTCTGCGGATGTCGTTCCCTCCTTGGAGGCGCTGTCAAGGCCCTTAGTTGTGCCCCTATTCGAGCTCGGGGGAAACCCTAGGTCTGGTTCTTCCGGATCGGATGGCGACGATGTCTCGGCGACGACTTCCTTCTTGAAGGCGCTATCTTGCTCGCTCGTGGTGTCCCCGGGTTATGGCTTAGGCGATGTTGGAATTCTTGCTGGTTCGGTATTGTCGCTCTTTGTTCGGGCTTGGTAGGTTTAGCTGTGATCTTTCCTTTATTCGGGCCAAGCACCCATTGTCTCTCTGCTCGGGACATCATGTTCATACCTGTGTGCGTTCATGTCATGTGTTGTATCCCTCTCTGTACTCATTCTACTCTTTTTATCAATGCAATGATATGCAAGCTTTGCCTATTCAAGAAAAAAAGTAGTGGCATGGATAAGCACAACGAGGACTCAAGTACCTAAGGCAACTCAAAGTAGTACACCCAGGACCAAGCTGCGGCTATGTTTCTTGAGGACAGAATCGGATTGGACGCGATCTACATCCTTTCTCGGCTCTCGGTGCACCCTCGCCCTCTACTTTTGGATCTCATGGATTTTCTCATTGTTGACGGGAATGGTTCGAGGCAGGAACCTGAAAACTAGCCCAGACCCGCTCGCTGGACATAGCAGTGGCCATGCGTTTCTCCGCGTAGTATCTCTCTTACCTACTCCGTCTGTAAAGAAATGAGTATGACCACGTACAAGATTGGCGATTAACAAGGCCTCCCTGCCATGCCGAATTAGTGGCGTCGATACGCACAACGAGGATTCAAAAATTTGACCATACCGCCCATCATGGGGGAGACGTAAGCTGTCACTACTAAATTCTATCGTCTACAGTGAGCGCATTGGTATTCTAAACCCGGTGCTCCTATATATGCACTCGTGCCATCCATCAGCTGGCTACCGTGCCCACTCCTCCATAGAATTCCTGAACTTCTTACTGCAAGAGAGCACAAGCACCTCATGAGGGTAAGCACGCACCACGCAGGCATTCTCTTCACTGCCAATGAATGGCATATGATGAAGGAGCTAATTCTTCTTGTTTTTGCCGCCGCAGGATCATAGCTGGGTGGACGCCGGGCTTCACGGGTCCCATTGCAACAACAGGAAATCAGGGTTCGGCGCAGGCTGGAGTCGACGTAAGTGGCACACTGAATATCTCTGCAGTGTGAGAATTTTCAGGGCGTAATTTGACAGTTCTTCCACCGGAATTCACACTCCCCCTCCTACCTACCTCTTGCAGCAGCAGCAGCTGACATTTCCGGTTCGGACGGACTTCGTCAGGATGACGAGCTCCGCGGCGACTGGTGCCCGGCAATGCTGTCGATCGGGACGTTCGGGGCAGTCGATGGCCGCAGGGGCGAGCTGCAGAGGATGCAGGCGGAGCTCACAGTGCTCATGAGCGCCAAGGCCATGGCCACAGCAGCGGCGGAGGGAGAGGACGACAAGAGGCGTCACCGGACGCCCAAGAGGTCCCCCTGTGGAGGGATGGTCAAGCACAGGTCCTTCAGGAAGTTCTTGTCAGCTGCCTTCAGCAACTTCCTGCCCAAACCAATCTTCAGGGGAACAACACCTGGACCGACACCCGCTCAGGTGCTGTTACCCAACGTTTTTCCAACTGTTTCCTGCTGCCAACTTCATGTGTTCTAAACAAGCCCTCAGCAGTTAAGTACTCATATGCCCCTGCATGGTTTTCTTCATGGCAGATACCCTGGCCATCACCCCATGACGACATACCCAGCGATAACTGGGCGATGTCAGAGGCGACGATCAAGAGCTACCGAACGGCGCATTTGCCTTGGAGAGGCAAAGCGATGGGTGAGGAACATGGGAGCAAATGGATCAGAACAGATTCAGAGTGTAAGTTTATCTCACAGAGTGCCAATGCTTGCAAGCTGACCTACAAACTAATATGTACCTCCATTCTCCCAGATATCGTGCTGGAGATCTGAACTCACAAGATGGCGGCGACTAGGAGGAGGGGGGCCGGCTCCTGATACAGTTTTCTTTGGGTACATGTACATGCCTGTATCCAAATTGTTTTGTCAGCTGTAACACTACGTTTTTGTGTCCTCTACCGTTATGTAAGTGGGCATTCGAGTAGTTTTACAGTTGACTTGGTGATAGGTTATCTTAGAGACTAACACCAATGCCCTTGGTAGCATCTGGTGCGAGCAAAACTGATATATGAACATGCTTTCTCCTCAACCATCAAATGTACATCTGGTCATTCAAGTATACAATAGAATTTGATTAACCTATAAACTATGGAATCTGCAGATATTCAGGCCGGCAACAAAACCATCCTTTTGCCCATATGGTTAGTATTATTAGAGTGTTTTAGCCTATGACCTGCAAATTGAATACGGAAGAAGGTAAGCCATAGTCTCTTTTTTCTTTTGAAACTGGGCAAAAGATTTGCCACTTTCATTGATTAAGAAGAAGGTTTCGAGTTTTTTGGCCAAAGGCCGAATTACAATATGTTACTCTCGCGGCACTACATTACTAAAATACTTGGCCCCTGCAAAGCACCAACGTTTTGAAACATCTTTGATTCTAGCAACAAGAACCCCAACTGGCACCACGGTGTTACAGAAGACGCGTGCATTCCTTGTTGGAAATATGAGCAAATTACTACGAGATTTAATCCGAATAAATAGGAAATAGATCATGACAGCAATAGCAGAGATTAAACTAATCATGCGAACTAGCACAGTAGATGAACAGATCACATCTAGGGCACATACTAGAAACATGAATTCTACCACGATCTCGAACAGGAAGGATAGAATCACATACGGTGCAGCAGGAGCAGCACCGCCGGCGTTGACGTTGTCGCCCATGTCGTCGAGGATGAGGTTGCCGAGGTCGGGGAAGAAGTCGTCGTTCGCGAAGTCGTCGCTGCCAGCAGTCGCGCGAGTGCGCTCCCCAAAAACCTGATCGCCCCTCTCCCGTACAGGATCACGAGAGGCGGGGTTCCGGAGGCCAGCTGTCCCTTCTCCCGGTGCACGCCGAAAGGAGGGATGGAGAAGACTTGCTTGGTGGCGCAATGATCTGGAACAGTGGTGAGAAACCATACGAAGCGGCGGCGGCTAGGGTAGACGTCTGCCTGACTATATAGTGCGGGCCGGGTAGGTCGTGGGAGTAAACCCCACGTCCGAGTCGTCACGATCCATAGACAACGTGCATAGCTCTGTCCTCGGCTCGGCTCAATCCCGCAACCCGCGGCGCGTCGTGACGAGGCGTGGCGTGGCGAGGCGAGCGAGGAGGAGGAGCGCGCGTGTAGGTCTCCTCTTCTCATGCTCATACAAGTGGTAGAAGAGCTCACCTTATAAAGAGATGCAACTCTTTCTCAACTTCCCGGGTGGGACTAAACTTTAGTCTCACTCACTCCACTCACATGTGTGCATGAATGGGCCAAGAGAATTTCAGAATTTTAGTTGGGCTTTGGGCCAAAGGCCTACTAGCAAAATTCCAACAATCCCCCACAAAGTCTCATTGGCACATCTCATTATTTAGTTCCAAAAAATTATTTATATACCGGTGCTTAGTGGAGACTGTGAAGTTGAACTTCCACTTAGAGATTTATGCTACACTAGATCACAACTTGAATAGTGGACTATGCCTTGAACTACAAGTTTTCTGCGAGACTAGTTTCACACAAATTCTTGACCGATACTGGGCTGCCGCAAGGCTTCCCCGCGGGTGGAGCGTATACGTCATACTTCAGGGCCTTTTCATGAATTTATTAGAGAACACCCAATTCTCACAGATTGCGACGTTAATAGTCAAATTCATATAGGTGTGTTCCTCAGAAGATGTTCTGCAGGACAACATCTCTGCTTACCCGAATAAGCCACTTGGAACACATTAAGATAAGTATCAACCTGCCATGCAGATCAGGAGAGTATTGCATCTTCTTGGAGTGGGATAGGTAATATAGGGATACTCTCCTCCCAGCTGACCAACAGCTTGTCTCCCACTTCTACTTCACGGGATCTTCGATCACATAGAGTGGGTTACCACTATGGACAACTCATGCGGTGGGTCTCAGACCCATCTCCATCGATGCATTATCTATCACATTACGTGATAGACCCTTTGTGAAGGGATCTGCCAAATTTTTTGACGTTTGGATATAATCCAACGTAATAACTCCGGAGTTCCTCAATTTTCTGACAGATTTCAGTCTCCTCTTCACATGCCTTGAGGACTTCATATTGTCCTTTGAACTGTTTATTTTGACGATCACAGTTTGATTATCACAGTTCATCAGGATAGGGGGTATTGGTTTTTCAACCATAGGTAAGTCCATCAAGAGTTGACGAAGCCACTCTGCTTCAACAGTGGCAGTGTCTAATGCTGTGAGTTCTGCTTCCATAGTTGACCTCGTTAAGATGGTCTGCTTGCAAGACTTCCAGGAAACAGCGCCACCACCAAGTGTGAAAACATAACCACTTGTGGCCTTAATCTCATCAGCATCAGATATCTGGTTTGAGTCACTATAACCCTCCCATAGCTCGTGGTGCCTTTCAAATAGCACATAACTCTCTCAAGCGCATGCCAATGATCATCTCCTGGTTTTGACACAAACCGACTCAGCTTGCTCACAACAAAAGAGATGTCAGGCCTCGTGGCACTCGCCAAATACATAAGCGAGCCAATAATCTGAGAATACCTCAGTTGATCTCTAGCAATCCGTCGGTTCTTTCGAAGCAACACACTAGCATCATATGGAGTTGGAGAAGGCGTGCAGTCGCTATACCCAAAACAACTCAAGACCTTTTCCACATAGTGAGACTGAAGCAGTGTGATCCCACCATTATCATCTCTCAACAGCTTGATGTTTAAGATAACATCAGCTACTCCTAGATCCTTCATCTCAAAACAGCGAGATAAGAAATCCTTAACCTCCTTGATTAAATCAAGTTTGGTTCCAAAGATCAGTATGTCGTCGACATACAGACAAAGAATAACTCCTTCGTCGCCACCATAGCGATAGTACACGCACTTGTCACCATCGTTTACTACAAAGCCGGCAGCAGTTAATGTTCTTTCGAACTTCTCATGCCACTCTTTAGGAGCTTGTTTAAGGCCATATAAAGACTTTAATAACTTGCACACCTTTCCTTCCTGACCAGGTACTACAAAACCATTTGGCTGATCCATGTAAATTTCCTCCTTCAACTCTCCATTAAGGAAAGCTGTCTTAACGTCCATTTGATGAATGAGAAGACCATGTGAGGCAGCCAGTGATAGTAGCAACCGAATTGTGGTCAGTCTAGCCACGGGTGAGTAAGTGTCAAAGAAGTCTTCACCTTCTTTCTGGGTATAACCCTTGGCCAGTGCCTTGTACTTTTCAATCGTACCATCAGGTCTAACCTTCTTCTTGAACACCCACTTACATCCTACAGGTTTGCACCCATAAGGACGGTCAGTGATCTCCCAGGTACCGTTAGCTAAGATGGAATCCATCTCGCTACGTACAGCTTCCTTCCAGTAGTCAGCATCAGGAGATGCATAGGCTTCTGAAATAGTCCTGGGTGTGTCATCCACGAGGTACAAAATGAAATCATCACCAAAGGACTTTGCAGTCCTTTGTCTCTTACTCCTCACAGGAGTTTCATTGTCACCCTCAACAGGATTCTCAACGTGTTCCATCGCAATGGTGGGTTCAAGAATTACAGTGAATTCCTCACTAGATGGAGTAGGTATCTCCTGATTTGATGAACTCGACATATCCTTCATAGGAAATATGTCCTCAAATAAAGTTGCATCATTCGACTCCATAATCGTACCAACATGCATGTCGGATACCTCAGATTTTATTATCAAAAATCTATAGCCGATGCTATGAAAAGCATAGCCCAGAAGAACACAATCCACGGTTTTTGGTCCAAGCTTGCGCTTCTTGGGAATTGGTATATTGACTTTCGCCAAACAACCCCAAGTACGTAGGTAAGAGAGTTTCGATCTTTTCCTTTCCCATTCCTCAAATAGAGTCATGGTCTCTTATGCTTTGTGGGAACTCGGTTTAGGACATGACACGCAATCATTAGCGCCTCCCCCACCATTCCTTGGAAAGACTCGATGTGTCTAACATGGTGTTAACCATATCAGTTAGAGTTTGGTTCTTTCTTTCGGCTACCCCATTTGACTGAGGTGAGTAGGGAGGCGTCCTCTCATGGATTATATCATGTTCCGCACAAAACAGATCAAATTTATTGGAAAAATACTCTCCACCACGATTGGACCTAAGCCGTTTATTTTTTCGATCAAGTTGGTTCTCTACCTCAGCTTTATAGTTTTTGAAGAAAGTTAAAGCCTCATCTTTTGATTTCAGGAGATACACATAACAATATCTAGTGGAGTCATCAATCAACGTCATGAAGTATCTCTTTCCACCTTTTGTCAACAGGCCATTCATCTCACAAAGATCTGAATGTATAAGCTCTAGTGGCGCCAAGTCTCTTGCCTCTGCAGTCTTATGGGACTTGCGAGGTTGCTTAGCTTGCACACATACTTGGCACTTAGAGCCTTTGACAGTAGAGATTTCTGGAATTAAATTCATATTGGCTAGCCGCGTCATGCAACCAAAGTTAATGTGACAAAGTCGTGAATGCCAAATATCAGACTCATCATTGTGGCAAACATTATTAATAACTTTAGTGCAAATATCTAACAAAGACAGGCGGAACAAGCCTCCGCTCTGATAGCCTTTTCCAACAAATTGTCCATACTTAGAAATTACAACTTTATTGGATTCTAAAACCAACTTAAAACCATCTCGACATAAACGGGAACCGCTAATGAGATTTTTATTTATGGACGGCACATGATGAACGTTCTTCAGACGCACAGTCTTCCACGAAGTAAACTTTAGATCGACCGTACCAACACCTCGAACGATGGCATGTGACCTGTTCCCCATCAGCACGGGTGAAGTCCCTGTTGCCTGGTAAGAAGAAAACATGGAGGCATCAACACAAACATGTACATTGGCACCGGTGTCAATTAACCAATCAGGGGATTGAAATACTGAAAGGATGGTAGGTAAAATACCGTACCCTGATTCCTTCATATCAATGTCACCGATGACAACATTAGCGGACTTGCTGCTCTTCTCATGTTCACGCTCCTCAAAGCGGTTAGGACACTTCGGAGCCAAGTGATTAGGATCACCGCAGACATGGCAAAGTCCTTTCCCCTTCTTATGAGAATTCTTCTTGAAGTTGGTAGAATGTGATGGCTTGTTCTTTGTATCAAACTTGCCTTTGCCCTGAGTTTTGTTCTTATTGTTTTTGAACTTGTTGGGCTGGGAGTTCTTCTTCTGTACCATGTGGGCACTAGAACCTCCCTCAGCAACTCAAGCACGCGTGTCCTTTGCTCTCGCCTTCTCTTCAACATCAAGAGTACCAATGAGATCCGCAACGGAAAACTCCTGTCTCTTGTGTTTCAGGGAAGTAGCAAAATTGTTCCACGAAGGTGGAAGCTTGGCAATGATGCCTCTGGCAACAAATTTGTCCGGCAACACACACTTGAAGTACTCAAGTTCTTTTGCGAGCAACTGTATCTCATGAGCCTGTTGTACAACAGGGCGCTCATCAGTCATCTTGTAGTCATAGAATTGCTCCATGACGTACAACTCGCTGCCGGCGTCTGAGGCACCAAACTTGGCCTCGAGCGCAACCCTCATGTCCTTGCCGTTGTCAAACGACATATACGAATCCACAATGGAGTCATCAAGAACACTCAGAAGAACGCCTTTAAAGAGGGTATCGATCTTCTCAAAAGCTTCCAGCTGTGCTGGATTAAGATCGCCCTCAGGCTTGCCCTTGGTGGCGTCATAGCAGCCCATGGTCTGAAACCAGTAGACTGCTCTCGTGCGCCACCTCTTATATTGCGCCCCCTTAAAGGCATGTGGCTTCAGATGCGCAGAAAAACCACTCGGAGTAAATTGCCTATAATCAGGTTTTTGGATTGTTGGAAATATGAGCAAATTACTACGAGATTTAATCTGAATAAATAGGAAATAGATCATGACAGTAATAGCAGAGATTAAACTAATCATGCGAACTAGCATAGTAGATGAACAGATCACATCTAGGGCACATACTAGAAACATGAATTCTGCCATGATCTCGAACAGGAAGGATAGAATCACATACGGTGCAGCGGGAGCAGCACCGCCGGCGTTGACGTTGTCGCCCATGTCATCGAGGATGAGGTTGCCGAGGTCGGGGAAGAAGTCATCGTTCGCGAAGTCGTCGCTGCCAGCAGTCGCGTGAGTGCGCTCCCCAAAAACCTGATCGCCCCTCTCCCGTACAGGATCACGAGAGGCGGGGTTCCGGAGGCCTGCTGTCCCTTCTCCCGGTGCACGCCGAAAGGAGGGATGGAGAAGACTTGCTTGGCGGTGCAATGATCTGGAACGGTGGTGAGAAACCATACGAAGCGGCGGCGGCTAGGGTAGACGTCTGCCTGACTATATAGTGCGGGCCGGGTAGGTCGTGGGAGTAAACCCCATGTCCGAGTCGTCACGATCCAAAAGAATCGGAAACGGTTCAGTAATTAACACGTCCGTTAATTATTAATTAATGACTCATTAATTTTTCCCGCGCAGCAAAATATAGACAATGTGCATAGCTCTATCCTCGGCTCGGCTCAATCCCGCAACCCGTGGCGCGTTGTGACGAGGCGTGGCGTGGCGAGGCGAGCGAGGAGGAGGAGCGCGCGTGTAGGTCTCCTCTTCTCATGCTCATACAAGTGGTAGAAGAGCTCACCTTATAAAGAGGTGCAACTCTTTCTCAACTTCCGGGGTGGGACTAAACTTTAGTCTCACTCACTCCACTCACATGTGTGCATGAATGGGCCAAGAGAATTTCAGAATTTTAGTTGGGCTTTGGGCCAAAGGCCTACTAGCAAAATTCCAACATTCCTCTCGTTCCAAACTTTCCACGAGATCAGCATAATAAGATACATCATCGGCTGTCGAGATTGCAACGCGTTGGAGTCAATGAGGTTCCACCAAGCTTTCACCGAATGGACCGCCACCCAAGCTGTAGGGTTCACATCAACCAAGCCAAGCCAAGATTTGATCATTTCCCAAACTCGAACCGTGTAGCGGCATTGACAAAGGAGGTGAGCCATGGTTTCTTGAACTTGCTTGCATAGGGGGCAGCGATCATAGTTAGGCCACCCACGGCGTTGGAGTCTGTCGGCCTGAAGGAAATATGCCCTAGAGGCAATAATAAAGTTGTTATTTGTATTTCCTTATATAATGATAAATGTTTATTATTCATGCTAGAATTGTATTAACCGGAAACTTAGTACATGTGTGACTACATAGACAAACAGAGTGTCACTAGTATGCCTCTACCTGACTAGCTCGTTGATAAAAAATGGTTAAGTTTCCTAGCCATGGACAAAGAATTGTCATTTGATAAACGGGATCACATCATAAGATAATGATGTGATTGACTTGACCCATCTGTTAGCTTAGCACTTTGATCGTTTAGTTTACTGCTATTGCTTTCTCCATAACTTATACATGTTCCTATGACTATGAGATTATGCAACTCCCGAATACCAGAGGAACACTTAGTGTGCTATCAAACGTCACAACATAACTGGGTGACTATAAAGATGCTCTACAGGTGTCTCCGATGGTTTTTGTTGAGTTGGCATAGATCAAGATTAGGATTTGTCACTCCATGTATCGGAGAGGTATCTTTGGGCCCTCTCGGTAATGCACATCACAATAAGCCTTCCAAGCAATGTGACTAATGAGTTAGTTACTGGATGTTGCATTACGGAACGAGTAAAGAGACTTGCCGATAACGAGATTGAACTAGGTATTGAGATACCGACGATCGAATCTCGGACAAGTAACATACCGATGACAAAGGGAACAACGTATGTTGTTATGCAGTTTGACCGATAAAGATCTTCGTAGAGTATGTAGGAACCAATATGAGCATCCAAGTTCCGCTATTAGTTATTGACCGGAGATGAGTGTCGGTCATGTCTACATAGTTCTCGAACCCGTAGGGTCCGCACGCTTAACGTTCGGTGACGATCGGTATTATGAGTTTATGTGTTTTGATGTACCGAAGGTAGTTCGGAGTCCCATATATGATCACGGACATGACGAGGAGTCTCGGAATGGTTGAAACATAAAGATCGATATATTGGAAGCCTATGTTTGGACATCGGAATGGTTCCGGGTGAGTTCGGGCATATACCGGAGTACCGGGAGGTTACCGAAATCCCCCGGGAAGTAAATGGGCCTTATTAGGCCATAGTGGGAGAGAGGAGAAGGGAGCCTAGGAGGGGGAGCCCCCCCAAGCCCAAACCGAATTGGGTGGGGGCGGCCCCCCTTTCCTCCCCCTCCCTCCCCTTCCTTCCTCTCCTAATCCAACTAGGGAAGGGGGCGAATCCTACTCCCGGTGGGAGTACGACTCCCCTTGGGCGCGCCATAGAGGGGCCGGTCCTCCCCCCCTCCACTCCTTTATATACAGGGGAGGGGGCACCCCATAGACACACAAGTTGATTGTTTAGCCATGTGCGGTGCCCCTCTCCATAGATTTCCACCTCGGTCATATCGTTGTAGTGCTTAGGTGAAGCCCTGCGCCGGTAGCTTCATCATCACCGTCATCACGCCGTCGTGCTAACAAAACTCTCCCTCGACACTCAGCTGGATCTAGAGTTCACGGAACGTCATCGAGCTGAACGTGTGCAGATCACGGAGGTGGTGTACCTTCGGTGCCAGGATCGGTCGGATCGTGAAGACGTAAGACTATATCAACTGCGTTGTTATAACGCTTCCGCTTACGGTCTACGAGGGTATGTGAACAACACTCTTCCCCTCTAGTTGCTATGCGTCACTGATGACCCACAAGTGTAGGGGATCTATCGTAGCTTTTCGATAAGTAAGAGTGTCGAACCCAACGAGGAGTAGAAGGAAATGATAAGCAGTTTTCAGTAAGGTATTCTCTGCAAGCACTGAAATTATCGGTAGCAGATAGTTTTGTGATAAGGTAATTAGTAACAAGTACCAAGTAATAAAAGTAAATAAGATGCAGAAAGATGGCTCAATCCTTTTTGCAGCAAAGGATAAGCCTAGACAGACTCTTATATGAAGGAAAGCGCTCCTGAGGACACATGGGAATTATCGTCAAGCTAGTTTTCATCACGATCATATGATTCGCGTTCGGTACTTTGATAATTTGATATGTGAGTGGACCGGTGCTTGGGTACTGTCCTTACTTGGACAAGCATCCCACTCATGATTAACTCCTATTCCAAGCATCCGCAACTACAACAAAAGTATTAAGGTAAACCTAACCATAGCATGAAACATATGGATCCAAATCAGCCCCTTACGAAGCAACACATAAACTAGGGTTTAAGCTTCTGTCACTTTAGCAACCCATCATCTACTTATTACTTCCCAATGCCTCCCCCTAGGCCCAAACAATGGTGAAGTGTCATGTAGTCGACGTTCACATGACACCACTAGAGGGATGACAACATACATCTCATCAAAATATCAAACGAATACCAAATTCACATGACTACTAATAGCAAGACTTCTCCCATGTCCTCAGGAACAAACGTAACTACTCACAAAGCATATTCATGTTCATAATCAGAGGGGTATTAATATGCATAATGGATCTGAACATATGATCTTCCACCAAGTAAACCAACTAGCATCAACTACAAGGAGTAATCAACACTACTAGCAACCCGCAGGTACCAATATGAGGTTTGGATACAAAGATTGGATACAAGAGATGAACTAGGGTTTGAGATGAGATGGTGCTGTTGAAGATGTTGATGGATATTGACCCCCTACCGATGAGAGGATCATTGGTGATGACGATGGTGATGATTTCCCCCTCCCGGAGGGAAGTTTCCCCAGCAGAACAGCTCCGTCGGAGCCCTAGATTGGTTCCGCCAAGGTTCCGCCTCGTGGCGGCGTAGTCTCGTCCCGAAAGCTTGCTTATGATTTTTTTTCCTCAATGAAAGACTCCATATAGCAGAAGATGGACATAGGAGGGCCACCAGGGGGCCCACGAGGCAGGAGGGCGCGCCCCCCACCCTCGTGGCCAGGGTGTGGCCCCTCCTCTGGAACTTTTTGTGCTCAGTATTTTTTATATATTCTGGAAATAGCTTCCGTGAAGTTTCAGGACTTTTGGAGCTGTGCAGAATATGTCTCTAATATTTTCTCCTTTTCCAGCCCGGAATCTCAGCTGCCGGCATTCTCCTTCTTCATGTAAACCTTGTAAAATAAGAGAGAATAGGCATAAGTATTGTGACATAATGTGTAATAACAGCCCATAATGCAATAAATATCGATATAAAAGCATGACGCAAAATGGATGTATCAACTCCCCCAAGCTTAGACCTCGCTTGTCCTCAAGCGAAAGCCGAAATCGAAAAATATGTCCACATGTTTAGAGATAGAGGTGTCGATAAAAATAAAATACGAACATGAGGGCATCATGATCATTCTTAGAACAACAACATATATATATATATATATATATATATTGTCATATGATCTCTTATGCTAAAGTAACAATTCAATCACAATTTCAAGTATGAATCATAAACTTCATTGAGAACCAACAAACTCTAATCTCAGTCATTGAGGCAATTGCAATTTATCATAACATAGGAAAGAGTCAATATAAGAGCTTTTCAGCAAGTCCACATACTCAACCATCTTTTAGTCTTTCACAATTGCTAACACTCACGCAATATTTACGGGCCTGAAGTTTTAATCGGACACAGAGAAAGATAGGGGCTTATAATTTTGCCTCCCAACGTTTTACCTCATGGGTAATGTCAACAATAATAGTTCATGAAAGCTCACATCCAATTAGCTATATATATATATCAGGATCTTTCCAACACATTGTGCTTGCCAAAGGATAAAATGTAAAAAGGAAAGGTGAAGATCACCATGACTCTTATGTAAGGTAGAAGATAAAAGTAAAAGATAGGCCGTTCGCAGAGGGAAGCAGAGGTTGTCATGCGCTTTTATGGTTGGATGCACAAAATCTTAATGCAAAAGAACGTCACTTTATATTGCCACTTGTGATATGGACCTTTATTATGCAGTCTGTCGCTTTTATTTCTTCCATATCACAAGATCGTATAAAGCTTATTTTCTCCGCACTAATAATTCATACATATTTAGAGAGCAATTTTTATTGCTTGCACCGATCACAACTTACTTGAAGGATCTTACTTGGTGCAAAGAAATTGGCTAGCAAGAGAGGGAAAGGCAAGCTCAACATTTTGGATGATCCATGACAATATAATTTATCTCAGATGAAAGAAAACATAACCCATTACGTTGTCTTCCTTGTCCAACGTCAACTATTAGCATGTCATACTTTAATGAGTGCTCACAATCATAAAAGATGTCCAAGATAGTATATTTATATGTGAACCTCTCTTTCTTTATTACTTCTTATTAATTGCAACAATGACCAAAACTATGTTTGTCAACTCTCAACAACTTTTATTCATCATACTCTTATATGTGAAGTCATTACTCTCCATAAGATCCATATGATCTCTTTGTTTCTTTTTATACTTTCTCTTTTTATTTTATCCCCTCAAGATCATAGCAAAATAATCAAGCCCTTGACTCAACACTAATCTTTATTATATAGCTCACGGACTCGATTACATAGAAGGATCATAAAGCAAAACTCACAACTAGATCATACTAAAACTTTATTCTACTAGATCAAGATATTATCAAAAGGATCAAACTAAGAAAAGCGGTAAAGATAAAAGTGATGGTGATACGATAGCGAGGCACTCCCCCAAGCTTGGTAGTTGCCAAGGGGAGTGCCCATACCCGTGTGATTATGTTTCTTTCTTTGTTGGTGAAGAAGGTGGAGTTGTTGATGATGTAGGCTTGTCGTCCCTCTTCCAAGGCATAGGCTCACCATCATAGAAGGATGACCGAGTCTCGTGAATCCTCAAATCTGCAGCCAAACTCATCCTATTGAATCTATATTCATACTCATAGTTTTGGTTTTGCAGGTCATAGATCTGGGCTTGGAGGTGCTCAATTTTCCCAGGAAGCTTGAAGATGGCCTCCCCATTGTCCTTGACGTCCAGCTTGTGGTTGTTGGTGAACTCTGTGATCATAATGTGATTGGATTTGAGTCCACGCTCCACCATCTCCTGACACTTGAAAACTTGTTGCTCCAATGCTTCGAGTCTTGCCTCCATGCTTTCGGTCCTCCTTGGTCCCTCAGCATCGCGGATGTGCAACAACCCCTCACGCATCTCAATGGTTTGAGGGTGTTGCAGCACCTCCGCGAGGTAGGGGTTGATGACCTTCTTGAAGAACTTGTCATTGGGGGAACTTGAAGACGAATGACAACCTAGATCTGTCAGAAAAATAGCTCGAAACAAAGACAAGAGATATTTGCGTGGTACGGTGGTCAAAACCTTCGGGAAATTATATAATGAATTTTTACCGACCAAAAGAAGTATCGTGCAAGAAAACGGAGTCCGGAGAGCACACGGGGTGCCCACGAGGCAGGGGGCGCGCCTCCCACCCTCGTGGAAGCCTCGTGTCCTTTCCGGTCTGCTTCTTATTTTCCTATTTTTCTAAATATTCCAAAACAGAGAAATATTGCCATTAGAACTGTTTTGGAGTCAGTTTACTTCCGTACCATGTACCTATTCCTTTCCGGAGTCTGAAACGTTCCAGAAAGTGTCCCTTATGTATTCCTCTGGGGTTACGATTTCAATAACATTAGTTTCAACATTTATGGGATTAACTGAGATATAATGTTTGATTCTTTGACCGTTCACCACCCTCGGATTTGTGCCTTCGAAGTTGTTGATTTTTATGGCACCGGAACGATAGACCTCCTCGATAACGTAAGGACCTTCCTGTTTGGAGAGAAGTTTGCCTACAAAAAATCTTAAACGAGAGTTGTATAGCAATACATAATCACCTACGTTAAACTCACGCTTTTGTATCCTTTTATCATGCCATCTTTTAACTTTTTCTTTAAACAGTTTGGAATTCTCATTGGCCTGGGTTCTCCATTCATCAAGTGAGCTAATGTCAAAAAGCCTCTTCTCACCAGCAAGTTTGAAGTCATAGTTGAGCTCTTTAATAGCCCAATATGTCTTATGTTCTAATTCAAGAGGTAAGTGACATGCTTTGCCATAAACCATTTTATACGGAGACATAGCCATAGGATTTTTATATGCAGTTCTATAAGCCCATAATGCATCATCAAGTTTCTTGGACCAATTCTTTTTAGATCTATTAACAGTCTCTTGCAAGATTAATTTGAGCTCTTTGTTACTCAATTCTACTTGACCAGTAGATTGTGGGTGATAAGGAGATGCAATTCTATAATTAACATCATACTTAGCAAGCATTTTACGAAAGGCACCATGAATAAAGTGTGAACCACCATCAGTCATTAAGTATCTAGGGACTCCAAACCTCGGAAAATAACTTCTTTAATAAGCATCTTAATAGAGGTGTTATGATTAGCACTACTAGTTGGAATAGCTTCTACCCACTTAGTAACGTAATCAACAGCAACTAAAATATGTGTATACCCATTAGAGGAAGGAAAAGGTCCCATATAATCAAAGCCCCAAACATCAAATGGTTCAATAACAAGTGAATAATTCATAGGCATTTCTTGACGTCTACTAATATTACCAATTCTTTGACATTCATCACAAGACAAAACAAACTTACGGGCATCCTTGAAGAGAGTAGGCCAATAAAAACCGGATTGCAATACCTTGTGTGCAGTTCTATCTCCAGCATGGTGTCCTCCATAGGCTTCGGAGTGACACTTGCGTAGGATCTGTTCCTGTTCATACTCAGGTACACAACGTCTAATAATACCATCCACTCCTTCTTTATAAAGATGTGGGTCATCCCAAAAGTAATGTCTCAAATCATAGAAGAACTTTTTCTTATGCTGGTATGTGAAACTAGGTGGTATAAATTTAGCAACAATATAATTAGCATAATCATCATATCATGGAGAAGTTCGAGAAGCATTTATGACATTTAATTGTTCATCAGGAAAGCTATCATCAATAGGTAGTGGGTCATCAAGAACATTTTCTAACATAGACAAGTTGTCTGCAACGGGGTTCTCAGCTCCCTTTCTATCAATAATATGCAAATCAAATTCTTGTAGCAAGAGAACCCATCTAATAAGTCTAGGTTTAGCATCTTTCTTTTCCATAATGTATTTAATGGCAGCATGATCAGTGTGAATAGTTACTTTAGAATCAACAATATAAGGTTTGAACTTATCACAAGCAAAAATAACTGCTAAAAATTCTTTTTCAGTAGTAGCATAATTTCTCTGGGCATTGTCTAAAGTTTTACTAGCATATTGAATAACATTTAATTTCTTATCAACTCTTTGCCCTAGAACAGCACCCACAGCATAATCACTAGCATCACACATAATTTCAAAGGGTAAATTCCAATCAGGTGGCTGAACAATAGGTGCAGAAATCACTGCCTTCTTAAGTATTTCAAATGCTTCTACACAATCATCATCAAAGACAAAAGGAATATCCTTTTGCAATAGATTAGTTAGAGGCCGAGAAATTTTTGAGAAGTCCTTCATGAACCTCCTATAAAAACCGGCGTGACCGAGGAAGCTTCTTATACCTTTGATGTCCTTGGGACACAACATCTTTTCAATAGCATCAACTTTAGCTTTATCAACTTCAATGCCTCTTTCAGAAATTTTATGCCCCAAGACAATACCTTCATTAACCATAAAGTGGCACTTCTCCCAATTCAAGACAAGATTAGTTTCTTCACATCTCTGTAAAACTCGATCATGGTTGCTTAAGCAATCATCAAAAGAGGATCCATAAACGGAGAAATCATCCATGAATACCTCACATATCTTTTCACAAAAGTCAGAGAATATAGCCATCGTACATCTTTGAAAGGTAGCAGGTGCATTACATAAACCAAAAGGCATACGTCTATAAGCAAAATTACCGAAAAGGCAAGTAAAAGTGGTCTTTGATTGATCATCAGCTGACACAGGTATTTGAGAGAAGCCAGAGTAACCATCTAGAAAGCAAAAATGTGTATGTTTGGATAATCTTTCTAGCATTTGATCAATAAAAGGCAAAGGGTAATGATATGTTTAGTAGCCTTATTTAATTTGCGGAAATCAATTACCACCCTATAACTTGTAATAATTCTTTGCAGAATCAATTCATCTTTATCATTAGGAACAACAGTAATACCTCCCTTCTTGGGGACACAATGGACAGGACTTACCCACTGACTGTCAGTAATGGGATAAATTATACCTGCCTCAAGGAGCTTTAATATTTCCTTTCTTACCACTTCTTTCATCTTAGGATTCAGCCGACATTGGTGATCAATAACTGGTTTGGTGTCTTCCTCCAAATTTATTTTGTGTTGACATAGAGTGGGACTAATGCCCTTAAGATCATCAAGAGTATATCCAATAGCAGCACGATGCTTCTTCATAGTTTTCAATAATTTCTCTTCCTCCTTCTCTGAAAGGTTAGCACTAATAATAACAGGATATATTTTCTTTTCATCAAGATAAGCATATTTAAGAGTATCAGGTAATGGTTTAAGCTCAAACACGGGATCACCCTTGGGTGGAGGAGGATCCCCTAGGATTTTAACAGCCAAGTTGTGTTTAAGAATAGGTCCCTGTTTAAAGAATACTTCATATATTTCCCTCCTTTCATTCCTAAACATATCATTTTCATGGTCTAGCAAATATTGTTCTAAAGGATCAATAGGAGGCACGGCAATATAAGCAAGACCAATAATTTCATTTTTACTAGGCAATTTTTTATCATGGGGTTGTCTATGAAATTTAGCAAAATTAAACTCACGAGACATATCCCCTAAACCAACAGAAACAATATCCTTATTGCAGTCTATCTTAGCATTGACAGTATTCAAGAAGGGTCTACAAATATAATGGGACAAAAGCTATGTTGTGGGGAACCAAGAACAAGAAAATTAGCAGGATATTTAACCTTCCCACACAAGACTTCAACATCTCTAACAATCCCAATTGGTGAAATAGTATCTCTACTAGCAAGCTTAATGGTAACATCAATACCTTCTATTTCAGATGGTGCAATATCATGCATAATTTCTTTGTATAAGGAAATAGGTATTGTACTAGCACTAGCATCCATATCACATAAGCCATGATGACAATGATCTCCTATTTTAACAGAAATAATAGGCATGCCTATGACATGTCTATGTTTATCCTTAGCACCAGGCTTAGCAATTTTGGCAGTTTCTTCACAGAAATAAATAACCTACCCATCAATATTTTTGGCCAAGAGATCTTTAACCATAACAATATTAGGTTCAACTTTAATTTTCTCAGGGGGTTTAGGTGTCTTAATATTACTCTTGTCGACTACAGTTGAAGCTTTAGCATGATCCTTAATTCTAATAGGGAAAGGTGGTTTCTCAACATAAGCAGTAGGTACAACAGGATCATTATAAGTGATAGTATTTTCTTCAACTTTAGTAGGTGCATCTGCTTTTGTTTCAATGGGAGGATTATATTTAAACCACTTCTCCTTGGGGAGATCAACATGAGTAGCCAAAGATTCACAGAAAGAAGCTACTATCTCAGAGTCAAGTCCATATTTAGTGCTAAATTTACGGAAAACATCAGTATCCATAAAAGATTTAACACAATCAAACTTAGGTGTTATACCTGACTCCTTACCTTCCTCGATATCCCAATCTTCAGAGTTGTGTTTAATTCTCTCCAATAAATTCCATTTGAATTCAATAGTCTTCATCATAAAGGAACCAGTACAAGAAGTATCGAGCATGGAGCGATTGTTGTCAGAAAGCCGAGCATAAAAATTTTGAATAATCATTTCTCTTAAGAGCTCATGATTGGGGCATGAATATAACATTGACTTAAGCCTCCCCCAAGCTTGAGCGATGCTTTCTCCTTCGCGAGGCCAAAAATTATATATATAATTATGATCACGATGAACAAGATGCATAGGATAAAACCTGTGATGGAATTCCAATTTCAACCGTTTGTAGTCCCATGATCCCATATCATCACATAGCCTATACCATGTCAATGCATCTCCCTTCAAAGATAAAGGGAAGACCTTCTTCTTGATAACATCATCGTGCATACCTGCAAGCTTAAATAATCCACAAACTTCATCCACATAGATTAAGTGCAAATCGGGATGCAATCACTACAAAAAAAGACACATCCGTGACATTTTGGGACGAACGAAATTTTTTTCTGTCATACATATGACACTTCGATGACGATAATTGTGAAAAAACCCAGTATCATCATAGATGTGGTGGGCTCCTACTTCTATGACAAAAAATCATGACAGAAAATGGGCTTTTCGTCCTGGGCGGGCCAGAGACGCAGCTGCATGACATTCTTTGGGCCGTCCATGACGGAAAAAACCGTGGTAGAAGCGAGGGGGAGGAAAATTTCGGGGAGTTCCCGGTTATGGTGGGAGGTCGGGGGCCGAGCGATGCGCATTTCTCTCGTACATGTACGCGCGTGTGTGCGAGGCGTTGGCTCTAACTGAACCCGAGCGAGGCGTTGGGCTCTAACTGAACCCGAGCGATTGCACCGCAGGCTACGCGTTACTAAACCCGAGCGATCGATCGATGGCTGTTAACTGAACCCGATCGAGCAATTCCTTCGCTACTGCTGCTAACTGAAGCCGATCGATGAGATGAACCGTGAGCGTTGTGCGGGGGGGGGGGGGGGGGGGGTTGGATGAACAGTGAGCGATGGCGTTGCCTCTGGATGAACAGGACCCTGTGGTGTGGTGGAGGGCTGGATGAACAGTAGACGATGGAGGGGTGCCCGTGGAGGGGTGGATGAACATGACCCCGTGGTGTGGAGGGCTGGATGAACAGTACACGGTGGAGGGGTGGTTGAACAGGACCCCGTGGTGTGGAGGGCTGGATGAATAGTAGATGGTGGAGGGGTGCCCGTGGAGGGGTGGTTGAACAGGACCCCGTGGTGTGGAGGGCTGGATGAACAGTAGACGGTGGAGGGGTGGTTGAACAGGACCCCGTGGTGTGGAGGGCTGGATGAACAGTAGACGGTGGAGGGGTGGTTGAACAGTAGCCGGTGGAGTAGCGCGCGGTGGAGGCTGGATGAACAGGAGCCCGTGGAGGCTGGAGGAGGTCGACGGTGGAGATGAACAGTATCCCGTGGAGTCCCGTTTTGTGGTACGCCACACCCCTCCCGATGAACAGGACCCCCGTTTCGACCGTAGCGCTCCAACACAAGTCCGTTTCATCCGTTTTGCAGTACGCCACACCCCTCCCGATCAACAGGACCCCCGTTTCGACCGTAGGAGGTCCGTTTCCACCGTTTTGCGGTATGCCACACCCGTCTCGATCAACAGGACCCTCGTTTCGACCGTAGGAGGTCCGTTTCCTCCGTTTTGTGGTACGCCAGACCCCTCCCGATCAATAGGATCCCATTCCAAACGTGGCCGGTCGAACACAAGGCCGTTTCCTCCGTTCTGCGGTACGCCAGGCCTCGTTTTCATCGCATGTTCCGTCCAAGCCCCCCCCTCCGATGAACACGACGCATTCCATTGCCTCCCCATGAACACGACGCATTCCATTGCCTCCTCATGAACACGACGACGATGTTGTTTCTCCGTTCCGACCCAGCCATGTACACGAGCCCTGGCCGTACGTATGCACGAGTAGGCATTCGAGACCCCGCCCATATGTACACATACGTGGCCGTATTTTCTTTCTTGCACCCTGGCCGCTGTACGTACGTGTACATGCTACGTGCGCGCCTCTACTACGACACGTGCACGCCTCTACATCCACCAGTATATATGTACGTACACGTTCGCGACTAGAATGACAACGCTACGTACGCTTCGACCAGGTGGGTCTCGACTGTCAGGCACTTCCTTGCGTGCGAAGATGTAGCTGGTGGGTCCCAGCAGTCAGGGGCAAACGTTTTTTCACGAAATACGATGGCCCGTCCGGTGGGTCCCCGTTGTCAGGTGGAGGAATAATTATTTTGCACGTAATAAGGAGGCACTTCCTTGCTGTGGCCGTGGACCCAGCTGTCAGCCTCTCCACGTACAGTCCATGTCCGATGGAAGCCGTTCCTTGACCACGTTGACCACACCGCGCCGAGAGCACCAGGGCGGTGGACGACGGCGAGGCCTAGGAAGGGGACGACGCAGAACCGGGGAAGACGCGGCAGTGGATGCCCACGCGTAGAGGAGTACGAGGGTTCATTGGTTCGCTGCGGTGTGAGGCTGCCGTCGCCGCATAATAACAGGGGGTGTGGGTGAGTAGAGGGATGGCCTGGCCAGTGGTGGGAGTAGTAGGGGGAGGTGAGGCCTCCGTCGCATCGTAGCCGGGCACGGGAG
Source organism: Triticum urartu (assembly GCF_056163025.1). Classification (NCBI taxonomy): domain Eukaryota; kingdom Viridiplantae; phylum Streptophyta; class Magnoliopsida; order Poales; family Poaceae; genus Triticum; species Triticum urartu. The sequence continues at coordinate 567,508,715 of NC_141876.1, forward strand.
GCAGGAGCACGAGGCACGACCGGCGCTAGTTTGGGCGGCTGGAGCAAGAAGACCAGAGGTTGAAGAAGCACTACGGCCGTTGGATGGACATCGTCCGGTCACTGGAGCTAGAATCGTGCATATTGACTAAGTTGACAAAGCCCTCCGTCCCCATCAACTTAGTAGGCCCACAAGTCAGCCTCCCACCAAGGTGGGTCCCAGCTAGCAGGGGTATTCATTTTTTTGTGCGTAATAAGGAGGCACTTCCGGTGGGTCCGAGCTGACAGCAGGGGGAACGTTTTTTTCGTGAAATACGTGGCCCGTCGGGTGGGTCCCAGCAGTCAGGGGCAAACGTTTTTTTTGCGATATACTGGTGGGCGTCCGGTGGGTCCCTGCTATCAGGTGGAGGAATAATTATTTTCCGTGTAATAAGGAGGCACTTCCTTGCGGCTGTCGTGGACCCAGCTGTCAGCCTCTCCACGTACAGTATTCTTCCGATGGAATTCGGTCGTTGACCACATTGACCAGCCGCGCCGACAACGCCATGGCGGTGGACGACGGTGAGGCCTAGGAAGGGGACAATGCGGAGCCGGGGAAGACACGGCAATGGATGCCCACGCGGAGAGGAGTACGAGGGTTCACTGGTTCGGCTGCGCTGCCGTCGCCGCAGAATAACAGGGGGTGTGGGTGAGTGGAGTGGAGGGATGGCCTGGCTAGCGGTGGGAGTAGTACGTGGGCGGTGAGGCCTCCGCGGCAACACAGCCGGCCACGGGAGGCAGGAGCAGGCGGCACGACTGGCGCTGCTTTGGGTGGCTGGAGCATGAAGACCAGAGGTTGAAGAAGCACTACGGCCGTTGGATGGACATCGTACGGTCAGTCGAGCTAGAATCATGCATATTGACTAAGTTGACAAAGCCCTTCATCCCCGTCAACTTAGTAGGCCCACTATACTGGGTCCCAGCTAGCAGGGGGAGTATTCATTTTTTTGTGCGTAATAAGGAGGCACTTCCTTGCGTGCGAAGATATAGCTGGTGGGTCCGAGCTGTCAGCGGCGGTAACGTTTTTTCCGCGAAATACAGAGGCCGTTTCGGTGGGTCCCAGATGTCAGGTGGAGAAATCATTATTTTGCGCGTAATAAGGAGGCATTTCCTTGCGTGCGGCAGTGGACCCAGCTGTTAGCCTCTCCACGTTCAATCCACTTCAGATGCATGTCGGTCGTTGACCACGCTGACCACGCCACGCCGAGAGCACCTGGGCGGTGGACGATGGCGAGGCCTAGGGAGGGAACGACACGGAGGCAGGGAAGACTCGGCCGTTGTTTTTGTTTCCCACGCGGAGGGGAGTACGACTGTACGAGGGTTTACTCGTTCGTCTACCGTCGCCGGAGAATAACAAGAGGTGTGGGTGAGTAGAGGGATGGCTAGGCCAGCGATGGGAGTACGGTGGGGCGGTGAGGCCTATGCGGCAGCACAGCCAGCCGCGGGGAGGAGGGAGCAGGCAGTCCCAACGGCGCTTGTTTGAGTGGCTGGAGCAGGAAGAGCAGAGATTGAAGAAGCACGGCGGCCGTTGGATGGACATCCAACAGTATACAGGCCATCTGTGAAAAGCCTTAAATCTGTGGAAAACAGCATACAGCCCATCTGCCATTATTTCAAACAATTTACAGCCCATTTGCTAATTCTTACGGGTTTTTTGAGCCCATATTCTTTATGTTAGCATTACAGCCCATATTGTGGCCACGGTTAAAAAATTATACGAAATTTTGCATATGTCAGTGCGGTCTGAACTATTTTTAATCCCGAAATTTCGAGTCACATTCAGACTGATTTTAAAAATAAATGTATATCAATACAAAATCCAATAAATTTTCCACGCATAAAAATCAATGCAATTTAAAATCTTGAAATGAAAAAAAATATATTTGAAAATAATTGCCGGTTTGATGTGTTTTAAAAATGTCCAGCCCATTTCTCATTACTGATAGGCCATTTTCTCAGCCAGTCGAATCAAGCTCTCCTCGTCTTGAAAGATTTGCAGCCCAATAGGCCTGATAAAGCGACTTACTTGACAAATCACAAAATAACTGGGCTAGCCATTTTCAGAAAGAAAAAAAAACTAATGGGCTGGTCTGTGGTAAACATAAAAGAAAAGGATGTCTAGACAAGCCAGAGTGTCCCGCACAGCCCAGTTGACACCTTGCTTCCGTCTCAAAAACAAATTAGATAAATGCCACTCCAATTATGGCGATTCATAAAAATGCCACTGCAATTTCCAAACTTTGAAAAATGCCACTGCAATTTTTGCAAACTTTGAAAAACACCACTGCAGTTTGCAAACTTTGAAAAACTCCACTCCATACGTCGAAAAATGCCACTAGAAATGGCATTTTTCAAAGTTTGGAAATTGCAGTGGCATTTCTCGGATACACCAGATTTGGAGTGGCATTTATCAAATTAACCCAAAACATAAATAATTGGGCGAGCTGCTGGGTCCCTGGTGTCAGCCGCTCGTTGTGCAATTCTCTTGTTTATTGACTACGTTGACAATGGCATGGGACCCAGATGTCAGAAATCCACTAGGCGGAGCCATTTTTTTATTGGCTTGAAATAAGGAGGCACTTGCTTGCGTACTGCCATGACCTTGGCGGGTCCCTATTGTCATCCTCTCCATATACAATCATCTCCTGATTGTGTACGCGTCAACTTGCTAGGCCCACAAGTCAGCCTCTAAACCATGGAGGACAAATACAACCCATTTAAAAAAATAACAACCCATTCCATACGTTCAAACGGAAAGTTCAACATTCAGAGGAGAGTAACAGGTATGATCCACTTATAGAGTACTGAACTTCCATGTTGACAACTATCATAGCCAAGTTAACTATCTACTCCCACTAACACTCTAGTAGCGTACAAGTACTAACTTACTCTTAGCTAACTAGACGATGTCGGCCGCCATCTGCTGTCCATGCTAAACGCCGGCACCGGCGTCCTCCGCTTCGCCTCGGACTTGCCAGAGGTGTGATAGGGCGCGTTGCTCGCGCGCGTTGGCCCTTTCCATGCCGGCGTGGTCCATCGAAGCTTCGGCTTCCAAGCGGGAAACCCACTTGACGAGCTGGTAGTAAAAATCGGCGTCGTGAACGCGTGCGTGCCCGACAGCCTCCATGGCTATTTGCCGGGCGCCGGCCTCCACGTAGTCGTCCCAGTTACGGGCGCTCTGCTTGCGACTCAGAGCGTCGGTGCGCTGCTGCTCCATGTCACGCTGGCGGCGCAAATCGGCGATACGCTGCTCCTCCGTCAGGCGGTCGTGCTCCAACAACTCCTGCTCCTCCGCCATGCAGTCGCGCTCCAACAACTCCTCGATCTCCGCATTGCCATCTAAAGACAGATAGAATGCCTCCTCCCTCCGTCTGCCTTCCGGTGAAAACCCGAACACTAGTTCCGGCGGTGACCGCCTCCAGCGTCGCCTACCACGGACGGGCGGGGGCATGGCGGACGTGGCGAGCGACGTCGGGCCGGTGGGGGCTTATGAGGATATGGCGAGTTGGGTCACGGTGGCACCTGAGAAGGCCGGGAAGCAGTACTTATAGGCGGAAGGTAGCGCGACGGTCATCGGAATTCAATGCATAATGGCTTAGCGCGCCAGCTTGCCATGAAAAACTAGAGAAACTGAAATTATGACTGTGTCGTCCCGTCTCGTCTGGGTCGCACACCGCTATGGCGGTCAAACGAGTGCACTCAAATCATCTCCCTCCTTGTCAATAATGATTCCACGGATTTAAAGCGTATCTTTTTTCGCATCAGTTAGCTGCCTTAATTACGGCTGGCTGCATGCAGGCACTCAGAATCGCTCGCAGGCAGTACGCGAAGCAGCATGCAACGAGTCGCAGCCGAGGGCACGCATGCAGCCACTTAAATCGCTGGAATTAATTAGGCTTAAACTTCTGAATGCCGTTAATTATTGCCATGCCTTGGTCTTGCTGCTTTGCTCATGGGACTAATAAATCCCGGACGGAGGGAGTACCTTGGTTGGTGAGAGGTTTGAATTAAGCCCTGCAAACCGAAAAGGAGGTACTAGTACGTGCGTGATCCGCTATTTATTCGTGTAGGATCGAGTAGGTCATTTCTTGAATTGAGCCCTGCAAACCGGAAAGGAGGTAGTACGTGCGTGATCCGCTATTTATCCGTGTAGGATCGATAGTGTAGCTTGTCAGTTTCTTCAGAGGTAGGCATTTTTATCCGTGTAGGGTCGATAGTGTAGCCTGTCAGTTTCTTCAGATGTAGGCATTTTATTCAAAAAACTGCCACTTCGCATCTTGCGTCGCAAATAAAACTACTAGGAGCGCATTTGTAGGCTAGCTAGTGATCGACCAGTAACTTGTAAACACTGAGCGAACAGAAATAAGTAACTGTTGATGCATCTCAATGATTCACAGATCATATACAAATATGTAGCTCTAAAAGCAAAGTTCAGCCACTTCGGATCTTGCGTCGCAACTAAAACTAACTAGTACGATTCCCATACATAAGATCAACATGTTAATGCATCTCAATGATTCACAGATCATATACAAATATGTAGCTCCAAAAGCAGAGATATAGAAAAACATTTGTTCTTCCTACGCTTAGCTGCAGTCCAATACTCGCCTAAGTTTGAAAAAATCCTACCGAGTGGGGAGCAATCCTCCCACTCAGGGGCTTAGCTGCAGTCCAGTACTCGCCTAAGTTCGAAACATATCCCTATCCGCAAGGACGACGAGGTGCAGGTCACCTGCAACCTTCTCCTTCGGAGCTACGGCACAAGTACAACGTACGCTCCATCCCTATCCGCAAGGACGACGAGGTGCAGGTCGACTGCAACCTTCTCCTTCGGAGCTACGGCACAAGTACAACGTACGCTCCATCCCTATCCGCAAGGACGACGAGGTGCAGGTCGACTGCAACCTTCTCCTTCGGAGCTACGACACAAGTACAACGTACACTCCATCCCTATCCGCAAGGACGACGAGGTGCAGGCCGACCGCAACCTTCTCCTTCGGAGCTACGGCACAAGTACAACGTGCGCTCCATCCCTATCCGCAAGGACGACGAAGCGCAGGTCAACTGGAGCCACCACTTCAAAGATGCATCTCCAGCGCAAAGACTATTCCAAGCAGTGAACAAAGTCCATTAGAAGGCAAAACACAAGCACATTCGGAGATAAACCAAATTCGGATAAATCCTAAAGTTCCAAGCAGAAAATCAAAAGTATTCGGGCATCAAGCCCGAAGGAGTTTAACGGTTATAGCAATCACTCGGCATTCCGAGGCAAATTTAAAGCAGATTCAAGTCTCATAAGTTTGTTCACTCGGCAAGAGGAGGGCTGGCAGGCTCCACGAATGAGTCCAGGTCGATCCCATCAGCGATCCGAGTAGCGGCAACAATGAAAGTCTCCATGAAGGACTGGAAGTCATGCTTTTTGGTGTTAGCGACTTTGATCGCAGCCAGCTTGTCTTCACGAGCCTCCTTGCAATGGACTCGCACCAAGGACAGCGCCATGTCAGCACCACACCGGGCGGAGGACTTCTTCCATTCTTGCACTCGGTTGGGGATCTCGTTCAGTCGAGCCATCAGGGATTCCAGGTCATTTTGAAACGTCGCCCTCGGCTAAAGCGATGAGTCGATTCGGGAGACTACCTCCTTCAGGCGCACGAGGTAGCTTGTGGCGCTGCCGATACGGGACTCCAGTCGGAGCACGTTCATTGCAGTTTCGTCGCAAACTGGAAAAGCGATAGGGTCCAGACCTGTCTCGACCTTTCCAGTTTCCTCGTCGAAGTCTTGGCAGAATTCTGCGGCCAAAAATTAGTGAGTCGACCGAGCAGGATCCGATCGCAAGCATCAACACAGTCGGTTTAAAAGAAATACCTTCCAGCGTGAGATATAGCTTCTTGGCAAGAGTCCTCAGATAAGCTTCCGTGTCATTCCTCTTGCAGATCACGGACTCCAGCTTCTCATTCAGGGCAACCTTGTCCTTCTTCAGACTAGTCACTTCACGGTTAGCTTCATTGAGGCAAGATTTCAGTTTGTTCACCTCCCCTTCCAGCGTCCTGACTGAAGCAAGCTTCTGGTCTGCGAGAGCAGTTTTATCTTGGGCTGCTTTTTGCGCGGCGATGAGGTCCGAGTCCTTCTTCTCCAGAGCCAACTTCATTTTCTCTGCAAAAGAAGCAACCGAATCAAACAAGAGATCAAAGAAATATATTGAAAGTCAGTCGACAGCCAGTTACCTTCCATACCAGCAGCTTCGTCCTGAGCTTTCTTTAGATTCTGCTGGGCCAATTCCAAGTCGAGGTTGAGTTGCCTCTGCTTCTCCTCAAGTTCAGCAAACATGGAAATAAGAGCACAAGACTTCTGCAGAAGGAAAAAGACGGGTCAGTCGATAAGACCAAAGGTTGTTTACTTCCGAGTGAATAAAACCTAAAGAAGTTCGCTTAGACCCCAGCCGACTGCACACGGTCGACTGAGGTCTCGGGGGCTACACCCAGCGGGTGCACTTGGCGTGCCCCCGCTGATTAAGACCCAACTCGACCGGTCCGCCCGGACCAAGTAAAAAAAAGCTGTTCAGACTGCGGTCTCGGGGACTACACCTAGTGGGTGCACTTAGCGTGCCCCCACCGGTTCAGATCCTACTCAACCGGTCCGCCTGAGTCAAGTGGAAGAAAAAACAGAAAGGAATGTAGAACTCAGACCCCAGTCGACTGCCAGCAGTCGACCGCGGTCTCGGGGACTACACCCAGTGGGTGCACTTAGCGTGCCCCACCGATTTAGATCCCACTCGCCCAGACTGAGTGGAAGAACGCAACTACCAAAGACAACAAAACACCCAGTGGGTGCTCTGATTCGACGCAAACAACAGGAGATTGTGTAGAAGAAAAATTTTCGGGAAGCATATCCTCATAGAACAAGAGCAGTCGGAAAGTCTACTTACCTGGACATTGGCCCGAAGAGCAGCACTGGTGTCGTAGGCAGCCTGGCTATTCTCATGCACCGTCTTCACCCGCTCCATCATCACGTCAGCCTGTCAGATGGCTTCCGCAGCCGCTTCCGACTGGTTTTCCGGGACGGGTAGCTGGTGAAAAAGAGAGCAGACAACCCAGGTGTGGCAGCTTGGAGCTCCGTGGCGTGGAGTTGGACGACTGAGGGAATCACCGGTGCAGTCGACGGTGCGGGGTGCTCACTCGACAAGGGTGCAGTGAAGGTTACAGAGGCCCTACCCGCGTCTTCAGGTTGACGGACTGGTGGTGTTGTTGTTGGCCCTTGCCGATACATCTTGCCAGCTACTACCTTCTTGCTCTTCCTGGGCTTAAGAGCCACATCTTCATCGTCATCTGGAAGATCGATGATGTTGGGTAGAGCTGCAAGACAGATCATTCGACCCCAAGTGAACCACTAGAATGCAATCGACCAAGGAATCAAGAACAAGATCATAAGAGTTTCTACCTGGGTTAGAGGTAACCGCGTCTTCCATCTCCTCGTCTCGGTACTGGAGGGAAGAGGTTCCTGGCGTAGTAGCACTGCAAAGACCCACATCCAGTCGGTTACGCTCTGTTACTCGAGTCAACAAAAAGAACAAGTCAGATGATTACCCGGAGATAGTAGGGACGGTCACTTTGATCCTGGGCAAAGCCTTTGGCAGTTTGGAGGAGATGGCTTTCGGTGCTTTCGGCGCTGGAGGCGGCACAACTTTGGGCTGCTTCAGAGCCTTGTCAATCGGCTTTGGGGAAGACGTCCTGGGACGCTTCGAAGACTGCCCAATCAGCGCGGACACCAGGCCCGGAGTGCTCGCCGGGTCATGAGCGTGTTTGGATCTCCTCTCCCTGCGAGGAGGCGAGTCGACCTCTTCGTCATCAGTCGATTCGTCGCTCTCCTCGTCCTCCTCGGCATCCGAGTACCCTTCGCCGCTCTCGCCCCCACTCGCTCCTTCCTCGACGTATTGCTCCTGCACTCCGTTGGGCATTGAGTACGTGTCGATGAGGGCCTGAAAAGACAACGATCAAAATAAATTCAGTCGACCATCAACAAGATGTCACACAGTGAATCGGAAAGATACTTGATAGAACAGAATCATACCTGCTCCGGCTGACGCGAGTGGTCGAATGGAATCACCCTCCTAGAGCCCCGAGGGTTGTCTTTGTTGCTGGTGATCCCCATCAGCCACTTCTCCAAGGTATCCTCGCTGACGTCCTCCGGGTGGATCCGAGTGGAATCCTCGAGCCCAGAGTACATACACATCGGATGATCACATGCCTGAAGCGGTTGGATGCGTCGACTGAGAAAGACGTCCACCAGGTCCATCCCGGTCACCCCGTCGCGGACGAGTTGGACGACCCGCTCGACCAGTACCTTGACCTGCGCCTTCTCTTCTGGAACCACCTTCAGGGGGCGGGCTTCTCCACTCGATCCAAAGAAAAGGGAGGAAGTCCAGTCGACTGACCCGGGGTCGGCTGGTCCTTGCAATAAAACCAAGTCGACTGCCAGCCCCAGACCGAGTCGGGAAGGATCATTGCTGGGAAGGTTCTCTTGCTCCTCATCTGGATCCCCAGGCCCCCGCACATCTGGATCACTTGCGTCCTCTCATCACTCGGATTGGCCTTTTTGACCGACTGGGAGCGGCAGGTGAAGATATGTTTGAAAAGACCCCAGTGCGGTCGACAGCCCAAGAAATTTTCACACATTGAAACGAAAGCAGCCAGATAGACTATGGTGTTTGGAGTGAAATGGTGGATCTGAGCCCCAAAGAAGTTCAAAAAGCCCCAAAAGAAAGGATGGGGAGGCAGTGAGAATCCGCGATCTACGTGGGTAGCAAGGAGAACGCACTCACCCTCCCTTGGTTGCGGCTCGGTCTCGTTCCCCGGGAGCCGTGCCGACTTGTGGGGGATCAGTCCCCCTCCACCAGGTCGTCGAGGTCGTCCTGGCTGACCGTCGAGCGGATCCAGTTGCCCTGGATCCAGCCCGGCGGCAGGCCGGATCTCGACAAGGATCCGCCCCGGCTGGTCCGCTTGCCCTTCGCCTTCGCGGTCGCCTTCTTCGCGCGCTCTAGCGCCGCCGTCTTCTCTTTCCCCATGGCGACGGATCGAGTTCGAGCGAGGGTCCGGCGACGAGAGCAGAAGCGAGCGTGGCGGAGAGGTCGGATGAAGAAGAAAAGAGAATGGGAGCACACGGGGCAGAGACCTGGTCCGGTGCCTTTTATAAGGTCGTTCCCCGAGTGACTGACTGGTGGACCCAGACGATCTAAACAAATCCCACAACAGTCGCGCGCGCAATATGTGGCGAAAAAGGTGGCGCGGAGATCGAGGAGATTTGCTTAATCCGTCCCGATTACCACGGTCTCGCCCGTCTGGCGTGCTTCCCAAAATTTGAATCTCGCGAAATCCGCGGAGAGGAGAGCAACTTGCCAGACTGAAGACAAACGCCCTCTACATTATCATTCGGAATTCTACCATGAAAATTCACTCGACAAAAACCAAGAATGGACCAAGGCGACTGAAAAAGGAGTCGACGTCGTCTCCTCTATTCATTGTTCCAGAGCAAGATATACTCATAGCAGAAAGAATGAGTCGGAAGTATTCCCAACTCCTTCCTCACTCAAACCCTGATCCATTCGAGGGCTAATGCTGAAGCTATGTACCGAGGGTAGGGTCATGGACCTGTCCAACATACCCTCCCCAAGGACATCTCTACGAAGAATCAGAAGCAGTCGAAGAGAAACCATCATCCACTCGACCATGAAGATGTGTTCACTCGACCACCTTGAAGACACTCGACCACCAGAAGATGAGAAGCCCTTCACTCCGCAACGGTCGGGGTTTAAACCATAGCTTTATGGACATTTATAGCACTTTACTTCGGACGTTACCAGTAATGCTCCTCCTTTATGAACATTGAACCCTGTGTAACGGAGGGGAGTTGGAGTCCTGGTGCACTCTATATAAGCCACCCCCCTCCTCTGAGACAAGGGTTCGCACTTTCTGTAATTCACATGCATATATCCAGTCGACCGCCTTCGGGCTCCGAGACGTAGGGCTGTTACTTCCTCAGAGAAGGGCCTGAACTCGTAAAACTCACGTGTACAACTTCTCCATAGCTAGGATCAAGCCTCTACATTCCTGCCCCCCCTATTCTACTGTTAGGCTTAGAACCACGACAGGGCCTGTTCCGGAGCTCCGCCGGAGGGGGCATCGATCACGGAGGGCTTCTACATCAACACCATAGCCTCTCCGATGAAGTGTGAGTAGTTTACCTCAGACCTACGGGTCCTTAGTTAGTAGCTAGATGGCTTCTTCTCTCTTTTTGGATCTCAATACAATGTTCTCCTCCCCCCCCCCCTATTGTGGAGATCTATTCGATGTAATCTTTTTTTTGCGGTGTGTTTGTTGAGACTGATGAATTGTGGGTTTATGATCAAGTCTATCTATGAATAATATTTGAATCTTCTCTGAATTCTTTTATGTATGATTGGTTATCTTTGCAAGTCTCTTTGAATTATCAGTTTGGTTTGGCCTACTAGATTGATCTTTCTTGCAATGGGAGAAGTGCTTAGTTTTGGGTTCAATCTTGTGGTATCCTTTACCGGTGACAGTAAGGGAAGGAAGGCACGTATTGTATTGTTGCCATCGAGGATAACAAGATGGGGTTTTCTTCATATTGCATGAGTCTATCCCTCTACATCATGTCATCTTGCTTAAGGTGTTACTCTATTTTTAACTTAATACTCTAGATGCATGCTGGATAGCAGTCGATGAGTGCAGTAATAGTAGTAGATGCAGGCAAGAGTCAGTCTACTTGTCTCGGACGTGATGCCTATATACATCATCATACCTAGATATTCTCATAACTATGCTCAATTCTGTCAATTGCTCAACAGTAATTTGTTCACCCACCGTAGAATACTTATGCTCTCGAGAGAAGCTACTAGTGAAACCTATGGCCCCCAGGTCTATCTTTATCATATCAATCTCCTACTACTTAATTATTTACTTTGCCTTTATTTTACTTTGCATCTTTATCATAAAAATACCAAAAATATTATCTTATCATATCTATCAGATCTCACTCTCGTAAGTGGCCCTATAGGGATTGACAACCCCTATTTGTGTTGGTTGCGAGGATTTATTTGTTTTGTGCAGGTACGAGGGACTCGCGCGTAGCCTCCTACTGGATTGATACCTTGGTTCTCAAAAACTGAGGGAAATACTTACGCTACTTTGCTGCATCATCCCTTCCTCTTCGGGGAAAACCAACGCAGTGCTAAAAGAGGTAGCAAGAAGGATTTCTGGCGCCGTTGCCGGGGAGGTCTACGCAAAAGTCAACATACCAAGTATCCATCACATACCCTTATCTCCCGCATTACATTATTTGCCATTTGCCTCTCGTTTTCCTCTCCCCCACTTCACCCTTGCCGTTTTATTCGCCCTCTCTCTCTATCCTCCCTCTCTTTCTCTATTTGCCTCTTTTTGCCCGCTTGCTTCTTGTTTGCTCGTATGGTTAGAATAGTTGTTTATTTATTACTAAACAGAGAACCTAAGATCTATGGATCCTCATCCACTTGCTAATCTTTTTAAGAGGTCCAATTATGATAAACCAATTGCTAGTGAGTTTTGTGCACTAGATTATCTTTATGAAGTTTTGCTTGAAATTCGTGAATCTGAAAAGTGTGATGAATTACCTCATGAAGCGATTCACGATATATCTTTGAATAGAAAGCATGATTGCAATGATTCTATTATAAATTCTATTAATGTCAATGATGCTAATAATATGCAAAACCCTAAGCTTGGGGATGCTAGTTTTGATATGTCCTCTACTTGTTGCAATGATCATGATTGGGGTGATTCTTCTTTTGATCTTGAAAATTTATTTAAACCCCATGATGAATATGAGATTGATTATAATGTTTGCAATAATATTGAAAGTGGGTTTGGAAGAATGTCAACTTTAGATCCCACATATTTGGAGAATGTTCAATCTTATGAAGTTTTTGATAAAAGTGGGTTTGGAAAGGTCATGACTTTAGTTAATGTTAATCCCAATATTTTGGAAGAGTGTCAACTTTGCATGCATGTGGATCGTGTTGAAAATATTTTATGTGATAGCTATTTTGTTGAATTTGCTTATGATCCTACATATAATTATTATGAGAGAGCAAAATATGGTGGTAGAAATTTTCATGTTACTAAATTACCTCTCGTTATGTTGAGATTGCTATTGTTTCTTTCCGCTTCCTTGCATATGCTAGCTTTTGCTTGCCTTGATAATGTAACGCCCCGAGACCGATGTGCCAGGTGTCTTCCAGTTATTCGCTGTTGTTGCCTTGTCATTTGTTTGCGTGTCATGCATCTCATATAATTTCATCATGTGCATCGCATTTGCATACGTGTTCGTCTCATGCATCCGAGCATTTTCCCCGTTGTCCGTTTTGCATTCCGGCGCTCCTATGTCCTCCGGTGTCTCCTTTTACCTCTTTTCGTGTGCGGGTGTTAAACGTTCTCGGATTGGACCGAGACTTGCCAAGCGGCCTTGGGTTACTACCGGTAGACCGCCTGTCAAGTTTCGTGCCATTTGGGCTTCGTTTGATACTCCAACGGTTAACCGAGGAACCGTAAAAGCCTCGTGTGTGCTGCAGCCCAACACCTCTCCAAAGTGGCCCAAAACCCACCAAAACCCCCTCCATCGTCTAGGTCATTCGATCACGATCGTGTGGCCGAAAACTGCACCTCATTTGGACTCTCCTAGCTCCCTCTACCTATATATATGTGATCCCCTCCAAAAATTCGCGGATGAAACCCTAGCAGTCTTCCTCCTAGCGCCGCCGGACATGTCCATCCGCGCCGGACATGTCCGCCGGCCATGTCCCTCCGTCCAATGGTGTCGCGCCACGTTGCTCATCCCGCCGCCGCAACCAACCGGCGCCCTCCACGTCACCACGCCACGCCTCCTCTCTCTCCCCCGCGCCGCCGCGGCCCTGCGGGCCCACGGCCGGTCCGCCCGGCCCGACCGCGCGCCCCGCGCCGCCGCCTCTCCCTCGCGACGCCTCCGCGCCGCTCGCGCACTGCCTCTCCGCCGGCGAACTGCGCCTCCGCTGCCGCGCGAGCTCGCCGACCCCGCAGCTCACCGGTCCCGCCACCGCGTCGCCCTCCGCCACGGACCTCGCCGGCCCCCGGATCCGGCGCCCCGACCCCTCTCCGGCCACCTCCCTCGACTCCGGCCGCCTCCCCTCGCGAACTCCGGCGAGCAACCCCGGTGAACCTTGGAAACCATGCTAGATCCAGATCTACGAGGTTGACACCGGATTTCTCTAAGTCCCCAGATCCTAGTATTTTTATGCATTTTTCATCGCATCATAACTCATTATCTGTGGCTCCGTTTTGGGCGTGTAGCATATCAAATTGTTCGTCTCGACGAGTACTTCATTTCATCTCATTGCATCATGTTCATTTGAGCTCATCTTGATGCCCTAAATGTTGTTGCAAGAGTGATAGTTTATTTTAGTTTCAGATCCTTATCAGGATTTGGACATTTTTCATTTTTGCCATGATTAATGTGGGCCTCCTATGAACTTGAGCCCTACATGTGTTTTGAAGTATGCCATGCCATCTTTACAGGGGTGTATGCCATGTATTTTTGTGATCTCTATAGTGACTAGCACAAGCATGCAAAGTAGCTCTCGTAATGTTGCTGATTTCAGGGACTTAGAAATATTCTAAGTCTTTGCCCTGTTAATATTTTATTTTTATGCCATGTATTCATGTTGCTACAAAGTGATCCATGCCTCTTTTGAGCATGATCAGTAAGGATGTTTTGTAGATATTGTGGTGCTCTATCCATCTATGTCTTTGTTTGCAATTATGGAGCACCCTAGCTTGACTCAATCGAGCTCTACTTTTGCTATTAAATGTTCCTGGCAGAATGTTTTCATGTTAAGCATTTTTGCCAAGGTTGTTGTAGTTGATCCATGCATGCTATGATGTTGTGCTTACCATGTTTAGCTTCTATGCCATGTCTACTTGCTGGGTGTATGCTTAGTTGGTCATGCAATGTCTTGTGGTGAGTGCATCGAGCTCGTTAGCATGCCTACTTAATATCTGTTTTGCCATGTTCCAGTTTTCTACTAAGTCTGAATCTGTTAACGATAATTGCTATGTTCACATGGTTGCCATTGTATTTTCTGATCCCTTTTGGCTTATGGTCAGTAAGGGACTTTTGTTGTATGCTTTGAGTAGCTTCATGCCATGCCTTGCTTTGCCATGATATGTTCCTGTAGCATGTTGTTACCTTGCTCTAAACATTGCTTCCTGATGTTAAATTCCTGACTTGTTATTTTCACCAAGTATGTAACCTGATATCTTTTGCACTTTTGCCATGCTTGTTTGAACCTGCTATTGAGTGAATTAGCCGTAGCTCAGTGTTCATCTTTTGTCAAGCATCTCGAGTGAATCCCTGCCATGTGTTTTGTTTCTATGTTAGAGTGTTGTAGCATGTTGTTCCTGATGCATTTAGATGGCCTCGTGCTGTTAATCGCAGATCGGTGCCATATTTGTTTTGCTTGTCATTTGCAAACCGTGCATCCGATTCCGGTGATCTTTATATCGATTTCGACCAAAATCAACTCATCTTTCCAGTGGCGCTCTTGGTTTTCCAAGTTGAGGCCTGGTTCAATCTTTCCTTTCCGAAGCATGCATATGCATTGCATATCACATCCCGCATATCATGCCATACTTTGCATCATGTGGTTTGTGCATTGCACGTGGTTGATTGTGTCTCCCTTTGCTTGTGTTCTTGCTTTGGGTAGAGCCGGGAGACGAGTTCGTGTTCGAGGAACCCGTTGAGTACATTTATGAGGATCAAGCTTTCGTCTTCTCGGAGAACTTTGCAGGCAAGATGACCATACCCTCGAAATTACTTCTATCTTTGCTTGCTAGTTTGCTTGCTCTATTGCTATGCCTATGATGCGATACCTACCACTTGCTATATCATGCCTCCCATATTTCCATGAGCCTCTAACCCACCTTGTCCTAGCAAACCATTGTTTGGCTATGTTACCGCTTTGCTCAGCCCCTCTTATAGCGTTGTTAGTTGCAGGTGAAGATTGGAGTTTGTCCCTTGTTGGAACATGTTTATTGTTGGGATATCACAATATCTCTTATTTAATTAATGCATCTATATACTTGGTAAAGGGTGGAAGGCTGGGCCTTATGCCTGGTGTTTTATTCCACTCTTGTCGCCCTAGTTTCTGTCATACCGGTGTTATGTTCCTTGATTTTTGCGTTCCTTACGCGGTTGGGTTATAATGGGAACCCCTTGACAGTTCGCCTTGAATAAAACTCCTCCAGCAAGGCCCAACATTGGTTTTACCATTTGCCACCTAGCCTTTTCTTTCCCTTGGGTTCTGCAGACTCAAGGGTCATCTTTATTTTAACCCCCCCCCCCCGGGCCAGTGCTTCTCTAAGTGTTGGTCCAACCTGAGCGATGTCTGGCACCCCCTGGGCAACCAGGGTCTATGCCAACCCGACGTCTGGCTCATCCGGTGTGCCCTGAGAATGAGATATGTGCAGCTCCTATCGGGATTTGTCGGCACATCTGGGTGGCTTTGCTGGTCTTGTTTTACCATTGTCGAGATGTCTTGTAACCGGGATTCCGAGTCTGATCGGGTTGTCTTGGGAGAAGGAATATCCTTCATTGACCGTGAGAGCTTGTGATGGGCTAAGTTGGGACACCCCTGCAGGGTTTTGAACTTTCGAAAGCCGTGCCCGCGGTTATGGGAAGATGGGAATTTGTTAATGTCTGGTTGTAGAGAACCTGAAACTTATCTTAATTAAAATGCATCAACCGCATGTGTAGCCATGATGGTCTCTTCTCGGCGGAGTCCGGAAAGTGAACACGGTGTTGGAGTTATGCTTGAACGTAAGTAGTCTAGGATCACTTCTTGATCATAGACTCTCGATCGTGCTTTGCCTTCTCTTCTCGCTCTCTTTTGCGTAAGTTAGCCACCATATATGCTAGTTCTTGCTGCAGCTCCACCTCATACCTTTTACCTACCCATAAGCTTAAATAGTCTTGATCGCGAGGGTGTGAGATTTCTGAGTCCCCGTGACTCACAGATTACTTCCAAAGCCAGTTGCAGGTGCCGATGATACCGTGCAAGTGACGCAACCGAGCTCAAGGAGGAGCTCGATGAAGATCGTGTGCGTTGAGTTGTTTCGTTTCCAGTTGATCAGTAGTGGAGCCCAGTCGGGGCGATCGGGGATCTGTAGCATTAGGGGTAGTCCTCTTTTATTTTGGTTCCGTAGTCGGACCTTGATTGTACCTGGATGATTGTAATGCTTTATTCATGATTGTGTGAAGTGGCGATTGTAAGCCAACTATGTATCTCTTTCCTTATTCAGTACATGGGTTGTGTGAAGATTACCCCTCTTGCGACATTGCCTTCAATGCGGTTATGCCTCTAAGTCGTGCTCCGACACGTGGGAGATATAGCCGCATCGTGGGTGTTTCAGATTGCTCCACCTCTTGAAAATTCTTGATGCAGTGATGCTTCTCGCCATCACCATTGTTTATTGGCCCCCCGTGTTGAGTGAACTCTGTTGTGAGAATTTAATATCTCTAGCAACCCTATTGTTTCGAAGTGAATGGCCGATAGTTTCGTTATCGAATCACCATTCTAACTTTGATCATCCTACTTGGTCCATATTCCCAGGTGCATTTTTGTTCAATATTTAATCATGGATGTTCTCATCAAACATACCTCATTATATACTTTGGTGTGTCCAATGCTATCACCTTGTTCACCTAATTGTGCGAATCCATCTTTTTGGAAATCTTGATGAATTGTCGCTGAGTCCCTCAGTCACCTCCTCGTCCTCTCCTAGGTTTGATGATGAACTCTTGTTTCAGAACTCACTTCCATAGATCAATTCCCGAGAATCTTACAATGTCATCTCGAAAATTTGTGGTGCACCTTTCTTCTCAGGCATCCTGAGTCTGAGGTATCCTGACACCAATCGGATTTGAACCTTGGTCAGATATGATGGTTGGACAATATTTTCCAAGATTCATAACATTGGTCCTTATATGACCCGGTAAGTTGATGTCATGCCTAGCACACCTGGTCGGAGGACCTGTTGTTATAGTTTCCTTTTTAACAAGGTTAACCACTCTTCCATGAGGAAAATTGTAAGACTTATTCTATAAGTTGTTCCTGATGAATCCTTTGTGTATCCAAGTCTGACCTTTGCTTAAAGGCCATGTCAACGCTATCTCGAACTATGTATGTGGTATTCCGATTTTCAATTAGAACATTTGAAGCACCATGCTAAATGTTTCTCTCCCCTTACGTGAAGGGTTTTCTACATTATATCTTGTCACGGATATCATGCTCTGCTTGTCCTTGGGAAGGATATACCCCTGAAATATGTGTTTAAACACATTTTTCCTTTCCATTGTTCTGTTTAATCTGATAATCACATTTTCCTTTCCATTGTTTGGTTTAACCTTTCTTGTGATCTATATGATCCAAGCAGAAATATTCTCCTGCTTGTGTAAACACCTCGGTGTACAATTCTGTTAGCAAGACCATATTACTATTGTTGATGACATTCCGGTAACCACTAATGGACGAGAACTTTGCCTATTGGTCCGCCTCATTCAACGAGCAGGAAAATGGTTCTCTTTGTCCCTCGCCCTTGGTACCGACGTTGCTGCTGACATAACTGACGGGCTACCGTCTGACATGCCTTGCTATCATGACCGTGCAAGAGGTCACCGCCCTTCCTACTTTAACCCACGTGGTGGGCCCATAACCCACAAGTTCCACAGGATCGAAACCTGATTCTCTTGTACATCCCTGTTTCTAAATGTGTTTTTTTGCCTATAAGATGCCTATGCATAGGAAGTATGTTAGACTTAAATGTGTTTGTCACGTGTTTTATGATGCTCTCTTTGTGCTTCAATTCTTGTCTTTCATGTGAGCATCATTGAAATATTATGCCTAGCTATAAGGCTTTAAAGAAAAGCGCTTGTTGGGAGTCAACCCAATATTTATCCTTGCTGTTATTTAATAAATAATTTTTCTAGCCTCTGTTTTGGTTGTGTTTTTTGTGTTTAATTAGTGTTTGTGTCAAGTAGAACCGTTGGGAAGACTTGGGGAAAGTCTTGTTGAACTTGCTGTAAAAAAACAGAAACTTTAGCGCTCACTAGAGCTGCTGTAATTTTTATTTGGAAAGTGCTATTTAGTTAATTCTTTTTGCAGATGATTAATAGATAAATTCCTCACGTCCAGAAATTTATTTTAGATTTTTTTTGGGGGGTTTCATATCTTGCGCTAGCTACAGATTACTACAGACTGTTCTGTTTTTGACAGATTCTGTTTTTCGTGTGTTGTTTGCTTATTTTAATGAATCTATGGCTAGTAAAATAGTTTATAAACCATAGAGAAGTTGGAATACAGTAGGTATAACACCCATATAAATAAAGAATGAGTTCATTACAGTACCTTGAAGTGATCTTTTATTCTCTTTCGCTAACAGAGCTCACGAGATTTTCTACTTTAAGTTTTGTGTTGTGAAGTTTTCAAGTTTTGGGTAAAGATTTGATGGATTATGGAACAAGGAGTGGCAAGAGCCTAAGATTGGGGATGCCCATGGAACCCCCAAGATAATCTAAGGACACCTAAAAGCCAAAGCTTCGGGATGCCCTGGAAGGCATCCCCTCTTTCGTCTACTTCTATCGGTAACTTTACTTGGAGCTATGTTTTTATTCGCCACATGATATGTGTTTTGCTTGGAGCGTCTTGTATGATTTGAGTCTTTGCTTGTTAGTTTACCAAAATCATCCTTGCTGTACACACCTTTTGAGAGAGCCATACATGATTTGGAATTTGTTAGAATACTCTATGTGCTTCGCTTATATCTTTTGAGTTATATAATTTTGCTCTAGTACTTCACTTATATCTTTTAGAGCATGGTGGTGGATTTGTTTTATAGAAACTATTGATCTCTCATGCTTCATTAGATTATTTTGAGAGTCTTTAATAGCATGGTAATTTGCTTAAAATCCTAATTTGCTTGGTATACAAGATTAATAATAAAACTCTCTTATGAGTGTGTTGAATACTATGATAAGTTTGATACTTGATAATCGTTTTGAGATATGGAGATGGTGATATTAAAGTCATGCTAGTTGAGTAGTTGTGAATTTGAGAAATACTTGTGTTGAAGCTTGTGATTCTCGTAGCATGCACGTATGGTGAACCGTTATGTGATGAAGTCGGAGCATGATTTATTTATTGATTGTCTTCCTTATGAGTGGCGGTTGGGGACGAGCGATGGTCTTTTCCTACCAGTCTATCCCCCTAGGAGCATGCGCGTAATACTTTGCTTTGATAACTTGTAGATTTTTGCAATAAGTATATGAGTTCTTTATGACTAATGTTGAGTCCATGGATTATACGCACTCTCACCCTTCCACCTTTGCTAGCCTCTCTAATATCGCGCACTTTTCGCCGGTATCATACACCTACCATATACCTTCCTCAAAACAGCCACCATACCTACCTATTATGGAATTTCCATAGCCATTCCGAGATATATTGCCATGCAATTTTCCACCATTCCGTTCATGACACACTCCATCATTGTCATATTGCTTAGCATGATCATGTAGTTGACATAGTATTTGTGGCAAAGCCACCGTTCATAATTCTTTCATACCTGTCACTCATGCATCATTGCATATCCCGGTACACCGCCGGAGGCATTCATATAGAGTCATATTTTGTTCTAAGTATCTAGTTGTAATTGTTGAGTTGTAAGAAAAATAAATGTGTGATGATCATCATTACTAGAGCATTGTCCCAGTGAGGAAAGGATGATGGAGACTATGATTCCCCCACAAGTCGGGATGAGACTCCGGACGAAAAATAAAAGAGGCCAAAGAAGCCCAAATAAAAAAATAAAAGAGGCCATAAAAAAAGAGAAAAGGACCAAATAAAAAATAAAATAAAGAGAGAAGGGCCAATGTTACTATCCTTTTATCACACTTGTGCTTCAAAGTAGCACCATGATCTTCATAGTAGAGAGTCTCTCATGTTATCACTTTCATATACTAGTGGGAATCTTTCATTATAGAACTTGGCTTGTATATTCCAATGATGGGCTTCCTCAAATTGCCCTAGGTCTTCATGAGCAAGCAAGTTGGATGCACACCCACTTAGTTTCTTTTTGAGCTTTCATATACTTATAGCTCTAGTGCATCCGTTGCATGGCAATCCCTACTCACTCACATTGATATCTATTGATGGGCATCTCCATAGCCCGTTGATACGCCTAGTTGATGTGAGACTATCTTCTCCTTTTTGTCTTCTCCACAACCACCACTCTATTCCACCTATAGTGCTATATCCATGGCTCACGCTCATGTATTGCGTGAAGATTGAAAAAGTTTTGAGAATGTCAAAAGTATGAAACAATTGCTTGGCTTGTCATCGGGGTTGTGCATGATTTAAATATTTTGTGTGGTGAAGATAGAGCATAGCCAGACTATATGATTTGTAGGGATAACTTTCTTTAGCCATGTTATTTTGAGAATACATAATTGCTTTGTTAGTATGCTTGAAGTATTATCATTTTTATGTCAATATGAACTTTTGTCTTGAATCTTTCGGATCTGAATATTCATACCATAATTAAGAAGAATTACATTAAAATTATGCCAAGTAGCACTCCGCATCAAAAATTCTGTTTTTATCATTTACCTACTCGATGACGAGCAGGAATTAAGCTTGGGGATGCTTGATACATCTCCAACGTATCTATAATTTTTGATTGCCCCATGCTATATTATCTACTATTTTGGACATTATTGGGCTTTATTATCCACTTTTATATTATTTTTGGGACTAACCTATTAACCGGAGGCCCAGCCCAGAATTGTTGTTTTTTGCCTGTTTTAGGGTTTCGAAGAAAATGAATATCAAACAGAGTCCAAACGGAATGAAACCTTCGGGAACGTGATTTTCTCATCGAATACAACTCAGGAGACTTGGACCCTACGTCAAGAAACGTAACAGGAGGCCACGAGGTAGGGGCGCGCCTACCCCCCCCTCCCCCGGCGCGCCCTCCACCCTCGTGGGCCCCATGTTGCTCCACCGACGTACTTCTTCCTCCTATATATACCCACGTAACCCCAAACGATCAGATACGGAGCCAAAACCCTAATTCCACCGCCGTAACTTTCTGTATCCATGAGATCCCATCTTGGGGCCTGTTCCGAAGCTCCGCCGGAGGGGGCATCGATCACGGAGGGCTTCTACATCAACACCATAACCTCTCCGATGAAGTGTGAGTAGTTTACCTCAGACCTACGGGTCCTTAGTTAGTAGCTAGATGGCTTCTTCTCTCTTTTTGGATCTCAATACAATGTTCTCCCCCTCTCTTGTGGAGATCTATTCGATGTAATCTTCTTTTTATGGTGTGTTTGTTGAGACTGATGAATTGTGGGTTTATGATCAAGTCTATCTATGAATAATATTTGAATCTTCTCTGAATTCTTTTATGTATGATTGGTTATCTTTGCAAGTCTCTTCGAATTATCAGTTTGGTTTGGCCTACTAGATTGATCTTTCTTGCAATGGAGAAGTGCTTAGCTTTGGGTTCAATCTTGCGGTGTCCTTTCCTGGTGACAGAAAGGGCAGCAAGGCATGTATTGTATTGTTGCCATCGAGGATAAAAAGATGGGGTTTTCTTCATATTGCATGAGTCTATCCCTCTACATCATGTCATCTTGCTTAAGGTGTTACTCTGTTTTTAACTTAATACTCTAGATGATTGCTAGATAGCGGTCGATGAGTGGAGTAATAGTAGTAGATGCAGGCAGGAGTCGGTCTACTTGTCTCGGACGTGATGCCTATATACATGATCATACCTAGATATTCTCATAACTATGCTCAATTCTGTCAATTGCTCAATAGGAATTTATTCACCCACCGTAGAATACTTATGCTCTCGAGAGAAGCCACTAGTGAAACCTATGGCCCCTAGGTCTATCTTTATCATATCAATCTCCTACTACTTAGTTATTTACTTTGCCTTTATTTTACTTTGCATCTTTATCATAAAAATACCAAAAATATTATCTTATTATATCTATCAGATCTCACTCTCGTAAGTGGCCCTATAGGGATTGACAACCCCTATTTGCGTTGGTTGCGAGGATTTATTTGTTTTGTACAGGTACGAAGGACTCGCGCGTAGCCACCTACTGGATTGATACATTGGTTCTCAAAAACTGAGGGAAATACTTATGCTACTTTGCTGCATCATCCCTTCCTCTTCGGGGAAAACCAACGCAGTGCTAAAAGAGGTAGCAGTCGCCGCTGCCGCAGCTCCAGCTGCTATAGCAAGCTCCTTTGCTAGCTCTTCCCCCGCGCCAACCCACGCAACACCACTATCGGCAGCATCGGTTCGCCTTGGCGATTGTGTGTTGCATCACGAGAGGTTGCTGCCTCCTCTGGCCAGTTGGGCTGGGCGGCCGTGCGGTGGGCGCCGTCGAAACACATCGTCTGTGGCGTTTTGAGGTGGTGGCTTGCAATTGAAACCAAAACGCTGGTCCATTACCATTAGATCAAGTTCAGAGATTCTGATTTCTAAAGGCACATCATCTGAATCTCAGTTCCAGTGGCTGCGTTGGAATGCATGCCACACCATCCATGATTTTTCTCAGGATTTTTTTGACCACTCAATCACGCGGCGGCGGCATGTATGAATCCAATGGCGATGTGGGCCATGCGGCCGTACTCACGGTCGTGGGCGGGCACGGGGACAGCATGGTGGCCACCAGCACCGCCATGAGCTGCCCAAAGGTCCGGCCGTACACGTTGACCTGCAGGTTGTCGAGCGCGTGGTGGAGCAGGTCGGCGGCACCGCCGTAATGCTCGTGCAGTGGTCAAACCACGCGCTGCTAAATGAGTCGGTGTCGGCGACGTCATCAGCCTCGAGCTCCACCAGGCACCCGCCGATCTTGGGCTCCGTGCTGGCGGCATGGTCGACGACGATCCTTTGGCGAGCATCGCAGGCCTTGGATCACCGACGCGGTGGAGGCCTCGGCGTTGCGCGGGTCCACGTCGAGGGAGCGCACCCAGAGGTCGTAGTCAACGTCGTGGTCATAGGGCTAGTTTGGTTCACGTCCTCACCCTCATGCCTGGAGTTTCACGGGTGCCTGGTGTGGATGTCGATGCTAGAAATTTCATGCCTGGCCAGGCTGATGTGAAAAGAAAGTGTTTGGTTATAGGCCTGGTCTGAGGAGTTAATTGGCGTAGCAAACCAGTCCATACAGCTCATGTGCATAGCCTTGTTTTCTGTAACTGCAGCCCAGGCATTCATTAGCCACTGCCAGGCGTCCGGTTTCTCACGCCTGGGCTAGGCTAACCTCCTCCCTGGGTCTCTCCCCAGGATAATTGCACTCCAGGCTAGGCTATACCAGGCTTTTCCAGGTCATGAACCAAACAGCTGTAGGAAATTTCCAGGGACAGTTTCAGGCCAGGCAAAATAGCACCAGGACGCGATCCAAACTAGCCCATAGTCCGCAGAGCACAGGCAACCATGGGACCCACATGCAGGTAGTTTTTAAAAAAAAACTCAGACTTTATTCATTTGTAATAAGTGGTATATCGTTTGTGAGGATCATTACAATTTCATTTAAAGGCTCCTCAAACCAATTAGAAGTCAAAGAAAATCTAGCTAATCTAGCAAGCTCATGAGCTACTTTATTTGCTTCCCTATTACAGTGCTCAAATCTAGCAATAACGAAATCACAAGCATAATGAAAACAGTCATCAAAGATTGCTGCCACCACACCCGCCAATTGTTCTCCATCATTCATAGTATCAATCACCTTCAAATTATCTGAATTTATAATAAGGCGATTGCATCCCACCCGTTGCGCCAATGTTAGACCGAATTTTAGAGCTAAAGCTTCCGCCATCAACACATCTGCGCAAAAATTTATTTTCTCATTCCCTCCAGCTATGAACCTGCCTTTGTCGTCTCAAAGGACCGCTCCCATGGAACCCCTAAGAAGATCGTGATCAAAAGAAGCATCAACATTAAGTTTAAAGAAACCTCTTGGAGGGCAAGACCAACTCTCCATTTTGATCGACGCCTTGGGTGATAATGCATTAACAAATTTTTTTGTTAGAGCAAGAATCCTCATTGAGATCTGAGTTACATTTTGAGTTTTTTCATTGTGTACCAGCTTCCATCTTTCCCACCATAGATACCATGCTGAAATAGCAATCATCTCACGTACATTATAGTAACCCAATATCCACAAATGTTGATCTGGTAGGAGTAGTAGATACTCCAACACCGCCTCTCTCGCATGGTCAACTTCACATTGTCGTACCTACCTATGCTGCTCAAGGATGGAAGGAAAAATTACTATCTACCGGGGGGAAAACGATGTAGGAATCCTGCCATTTCTATGAAAGCCTCAATCCTGTCATTTCCCAAGCCACGTAGGAATCCCGTGTTTGAATATGACCTGTGTTGGGGAACGTAGCAGAAATTCAAAATTTTCTACGCATCACCAAGATCAATCTATGGAGTAATCTAGCAATGAGGGGAAGGAGAGTGCATCTACATACCCTTGTAGATCGCTAAGCGGAAGCGTTCAAGTGAACAGGGTTGATGGAGTCGTACTCGTCGTGATCCAAATCACCGATGATCCTAGTGCCGAACGGACGGCACCTCCGCGTTCAACACACGTACAGCCCGGTGACGTCTCCTATGCCTTGATCCAGCAAGGGGAGAAGGAGAGGTTGGGGAAGACTCCATCCAGCAGCAGCACGACGGCGTGGTGGTGGTGGAGGAGCGCGGGACTCCAGCAGGGCTTCGCCAAGCACTACGAGAGATGAGGAGGAAGAGGGGTAGGGCTGCGCCAACAGGGGAAGGACTTCATGTGTTGAGCTGCCCCTTTGCCTCCACTATATATAGGGGGAGAGGGAGGGCTGCGCCCCCACCTAGGGTTTCCACCCTAGGGGTGGCGGCAGCCGCAATCCCCATCTGGGGTGGCGGCCAAGTGGGGGGAGAGGGAGGCGCACTAGGCATGGGCCTTAGGGCCCATCTGCCCTTAGGGTTTGCCCCCTTCTTCTCTCTAGGCGCATGGGCCTTGGTGGGGAGGCGCCCCAGCCCACCTAGGGGCTGGTCCCTTCTCACACTTGGCCCATGTATGCCTCCGGGACCCGTGGCCCCTCCCGGTGGACCCCCGGACCCCTCCGGTGGTCCCGGTACACTACCGGTGATGCCCGGAACACTTCCGGTGGCCAAAACCATACTTCCTATATATCAATCTTTATCTCCGGACCATTCCGGAACTCCTCGTGACGTCCGAGATCTCATCCGGGACTCCGAACAACATTCAGTAACCGCGTACATACTTTCCCTATAACCCTAGCGTCATCGAACCTTAAGTGTGTAGACCCTACGGGCTCGGGAGTCATGCAGACATGGCCGAGACAACTCTCCGGTCAATAACCAACAGCGGGATCTGGATACCCATGTTGGCTCCCACATGCTCCACGATGATCTCATCGGATGAACCACGATGTCGAGGATTCAATCAATCCCGTATTCAATTCCCTTTGTCCAGCGGTACGATACTTGCCCGAGATTTGATAGTCGGTATCCCGATACCTTGTTCAATCTCGTTACCGGAAAGTCTCTTTACTCGTTCCGTAACACATCATCCCGTGATCAACTCCTTGGTCACATTGTGCACATTATGATGATGTCCTACCGAGTGGGCCCAGAGATACCTCTCCGTTTACACGGAGTGATAAATCCCAGTCTCGATTCGTGCCAACCCAACAGACACTTTCGGAGATACCTGTAGTGAACCTTTATAGCCACCCAGTTACGTTGTGACGTTTGGCACACCCAAAGCACTCCTACGGTATTCGGGAGTTGCACTCTCATGGTCTAAGGAAATGATACTTGACATTAGAAAAGCTTTAGCATACGAACTACACGATCTTTGTGCTAGGCTTAGGATTGGGTCTTGTCCATCACATCATTCTCCTAATGATGTGATCCCGTTATCAACGACATCCAATGTCTGGTCAGGAAACCGTAACCATCTTATTGATCAACGAGCTAGTCAACTAGAGGCTTACTAGGGACATGGTGTTGTCTATGTATCCACACATGTATCTGAGTTTCCTATGAATACAATTCTAGCATGGGTAATAAAAGATTATCATGAACAAGGAAATATAATAATAACCAATTTATTATTGCCTCTAGGGCATATTTCCAACAGTCTCCCACTTGCACTAGAGTCAATAATCTAGTTCACATCGCCATGTGATTAACACTCACAGGTCACATCGTCATGTGACCAACATCCAAGAGTCTACTAGACTCAATGATCTAGTTCACATCACTATGTGATAAACACTCAAAGAGTTATGGGTTTGATCATGTTATGCTTGTGAGAGAGGTTGTAGTCAACAGGTTTTGCCATATTCAGATCCCTATGTATTTCGCAAAACTTTATGTCATATTGTAGATGCTGCTACCACGTTCCACTTGGAGCTATTACAAATTGTTGCTCCATTATACGTATCCGGTATCTCTACTTAGAGCTATCCGGATAGGTGTTAATCTTGCATCGACGTAACTCTTTACGTTGAACTCTTTATCACCTCCATAACCGAGAAACATTTCCTTATTCCTCTAAGGATAACTTTGACCGCTATCTGGTGATCTACTCCTAGATCACCTTTGTACCCTCTTGCCAGACATGTGGCAAGGCACACATCAGGTGTGGTACTTCAGCATGGCATACCGTATAGAGCCTATGACAAAAGCATAGGGGACGACCTTCGTCCTTCCTCTTTCTTCTGCCGTGGTCAAGCTTTGAGTCTTACTCAACTTCACACCTTACAACTCAGGTAAGAACCCCTTCTTTGACTGATCTATTTTGAACTCCTTCAAAAACATGTCAAGGTGTGCGTTCTTTGAAAGTATCATCAGGCGTTTTGATCTATCTCTATAGGTCTTGATGCCCAATATGTAAGCAGCTTTATCCAGGTCTTCCTTTGAAAATCACTCTTCAAACAACCGTTTATGCTTTCCAGAAATTCTACATTATTTCGGATCTACAATATGTCATCCACATATACTTATCAGAAATGTTGTAGTGCTCCCACTCACTTTCTTGTAAATACAAGTTTCTAGCAAACATTGTATAAACCTAAAAGCTTTGATCACTCCATCAAAACATATATTCCGATTCCGAGATGCCTGCTCTAGTCCATAGAAGGATTGTTGGAGCTAGCATACCTTTTAGCATTCTTAGGATCGTCAAAACCTTTTATTGTATCACATACAATTTTTCTTACGAAAACTGGTAAGAAAACTTGTTTTGACATCCATCTGTAAGATTTCATAATCGAAAAATACAGCTAATGCTAACATGATTCCGACAGACTTAAGCATCGCTACGGGTGAGAAATTCTCATCGTAGTCAACTCCTTGAACTTGTGAAAAGACTCTTTCCCACAAGTCGAGCTTCATAGACGGTAAAATTACCGCCCACGTCTGTCTTCTTCTTAAAGACCCATTTATCTCAATGGCTTGCCAATCATCGGGCAAGTCCACCAAAGTCCATACTTTGTTCTGATATATGGATCCTATCTTGGATTTCATGGCTTCTAACCATTTGTCGGAATACGGGCCCACCATCGCTTCTCCATAGATCGCAGGTTCATTGTTGTCTAACAACATGATATCTAAGACAGGATTACCGTACCACTTAGGAGTAGTACATGTCCTTGTCGACCTACGAGGTTCGATAGCAACTTGATCCGAAGCTTCATGATCACTATCATTAACTTCCTATTCAACAGACGTAGGCGCCACAGAAAACATCTTTCTGTGTTGCGTCACTCTCTGGTTGAAGTAAAGGTTCGACAACCTCATCAAGTTCTATCTTCCTCCCACTCAATTCTTTCGAGAGAAACTCCTTCTCGAGAAAGGACCCGTTCTTAGCGACAAACAATTTGCCCTCGGATCTGAGATAGAAGGTATACCCAACTGTCACCCTTGGGTATCCTATGAAGATGTGTTTGTCCGCTTTGGGTTCGAGCTTCTCCGGCTGAATCCCTAAGCATCGCATCCCCAAACATTAAGAAACAACAACTTTGGTTTCTTGCCAAACCAATGTTCATATGATGTCGTCTCAACGGACTTAGATGGTGTCCTATCTAAAGTGAATGCAGCTGTCTCTAACGCATAACCTCAAAATGAAAACGGTAGATTGGTAAGAGACATCATAGATCGCACCATATCTCATAGGGTTCGATTACGACGTCCGGACACACCATTACAACTGTGGTGTTCCAGGTGGCTTCAACTGTGAAACAATTCCACAATGTCTTAAGTGATTTGCCAAACTCATAACTCAGAAAATCCCCTTTTGATCAGATCGTAGGAACATGATCTTATTGTTATGATGATTCTTAACTTCACTCTGAAATCGCTTGAACTTTTCAAACGTTTCAGACTTGTGCTTCATTAAGTAAATATACCTATATCTACTCAAATCGTCAGTGAAGATGAGAAAATAGTGATATCCACCGCACGCTTCAATTCTCATTGGATCACATGCATCAGCATGTATGATTTGCAACAAGTCACTTGCCCATTTCATTGTACCTGAAAACGGGGTCTTAGTCATCCTGCCCATGAGGCATGGCTCGCATGTGTCAAGCGATTCAAAATCAAGTGACTCCAAACATCCATCGATATGGAGTTTCTTCATGCATCTTACGCCAATATGACCTAAGCGGCTGCCACAAGAAAGTGGTACTATCATTATTAACTCTACATCTTTTGGCGTGAACATGTGTATCACCACGATCGAGATTCAATGAACCATTCACATAGGGTGCATGACCATGAAAGGTATCATTCATGTCAACAGAATAACCATTATTCGCTAACTTAAATGAATGATCGTATTGCAATGAACATGATCAAATCATATTCATGCTCAACATAGACACCTGATAACATTTATCTAGGTTCAATACTAATCCCGAAGGCAGATGGAGCGTGCGATGGTGATCTCATCAACTTTGGAAACACTTCCAACACACATCGTCACCTCGCCCTCAGCCAGTCTCCGTTTAGTCCGTAGCTTTTGCTTCAAGTCACCAATAATAGTAACTGAACCGGTATCCAATACCCGGGTGCTACCAAGAGTACTAGTGAGGTACACATTAATAACACGTATGTACTTTGTTGAAGTTGCCAGCCTTCTTATCTACCATGCATTTGGGGTAATTCCGCTACCAGTGACCGTTCCCCTTACAATAGAAGCACTTAGTCTCGGGTTTGGGTTCAACCTTGGGTTCCTTCACTGGAGCGGCAACTGGTTTGCCATCCATGAAGTTTCCCTTCTAGCCCTTGCCCTTCTTGAAACCAGTGGTCTTGTTAAACCATCAACACTTGATGCTCCTTCTTGATTTCTACCTTTTGCGGTCTTAAGCACCGCGAACAGCTCCGGGATCAACTCCATCCCTTGCATGTCATAGTTCATCACGAAGATCTAGTAGCTTAGTGATAGTGGCTAGAGAACTCTATCAATCACTATCTTATCTGGAAGTTTAACTCCCACTGCTTTAAGTGATTGTAGCACCCAGACATTCTGAGCACATGCTCACTAGCTGAGCTATTCTCCTCCATCTTGTTGGCAAAAGAACTTGTCAAAGGTCTCACACCTCTCAACACGGGCATGAGCCTGAAATCCCAATTTCAGCTCTTGGAACATCTCATATGTTCTATGGCGTTCAAAACATCATTGGAATCCCGATTCTAAGCCGTAAAGTATGGTGCACTAAACTATCAAGTAGTCATCATGACGTGTCTGTCAGGTGTTCACAACATCCACAGACGACGTTGTAGGGGTTTGCACATCGAGCGGTGCATCAAAGACGTAAGCCTTCTGTGTAGCAGTGAGGACACTCCTCGGACTACGGACCTAGTACGCATCATTGCTTACAATATCTTTCAACTTAATCTTTCTCTAGGAACGTATTGAAACAGGGAGCTACAACGTGAGCTATTTATCTATAACATATTTGCAAAGACAATTTAGACTATGTTCATGATAATTGAGTTCATCTAATCAAATTATTTAATGAACTCCCACTCAGATAGACATCCCTCCAGTCATCTAAGTATAACATGATCCGAGTTAACTAGGACGTGTCCGATCATCACGTGAGACGGACTAGTCAACATCGGTGAACATCTTCATGTTGATCGTATCTTCTATACGACTCATGCTCGACCTTTCGGTCTACCGTGTTCCGAGGCCATGTCTGTACATGCTAGGCTCGTCAAGTCAACCTAAGTGTATTGCGTGTGTAAATCTGGCTTACACCCGTTGTATTCGAACGTTAGAATCTATCACACCCGATCATCACGTGGTGCTTCGAAACAATGAACCTTCGCAACGGTGCACAGTTAGGGGGAACACTTTTCTTGAAATTATTACGAGGGATCATCTTATTTAAGCTACCGTCGTTCTAAGCAAATAAGATGTAAAACATGATAAACATCACATGCAATCAAATAGTGACATGATATGGCCAATATCATTTTGCTCCTTCTGATCTCCATCTTCGGGGCTCCATGATCATCGTTGTCACTGGCATGACATCATGATCTCCATCATCATGATCTCCATCATCGTGTCTTCTTGAAGTTGTCTCGTCATCTATTACTTCTACTACTATGGCTAACGCTTTAGCAATAAAGTAAAGTAATTACATGACGTTTATGTTGACACGTAGGTCATAAATAAATTAAGACAACTCCTATGGCTCCTGCCGGTTGTCATGCTCATCGACATGCAAGTCGTGATTCCTATTACAAGAACATGATCAATCTCATACATCACATATATCATTCATCACATCCTTTTGGCCATATCACATCACAAGGCATATGCTGCAAAAACAAGTTAGACGTCCTCTAATTGTTGTTGCAAGTTTTTACGTGGCTGCTATAGGTTTCTAGCAAGAACGTTTCTTACCTACGCGAAAACCACAACGTGATATGCCAATTTCTATTTACCCTTCATAAGGACCCTTTTCATCGAATCCGATCCGACTAAAGTGGGAGAGACAGACACCCGCTAGCCACCTTATGCAACTAGTGCATGTCAGTCGGTGGAACCAGTCTCACGTTAGAGTACGTGTAAGGTCGGTCCGGGCCACTTCATCCCACGATGCCACTGAATCAAGATAAGACTAGTAACGGTAAGTAAATTGACAAAATCGACGCCCACAACAACTTGTGTTCTACTCGTGCATAGAAACTACGCATAGACCTAGCTCATGATGCCACTGTTGGGGAACGTAGCAGAAATTCAAAATTTTCTATGCATCACCAAGATCAATCTATGGAGTAATCTAGCAACGAGGGGAAGGAGAGTGCATCTACATACCCTTGTAGATCGCTAAGCGGAAGCGTTCAAGTGAACGGGGTTGATGGAGTCGTACTCGTCGTGATCCAAATCACCGATGATCCTAGTGCCGAACGGACGGCACCTCCGCGTTCAACACACGTATAGTCCGGTGATGTCTCCTACGCCTTGATCCAGCAAGGGGAGAAGGAGAGGTTGGGGAAGACTCCATCCAGCAGCAGCACGACGGCGTGGTGGTGGTGGAGGAGCGCGGGACTCCAGCAGGGCTTCGCCAAGCACTATGAGAGACGAGGAGGAAGAGGGGTAGGGCTGCGCCAACATGGGAAGGACTTCATGTGTTGGGCTGCCCCTTTGCCTCCACTATATATAGGGGGAGAGGGAGTGCTGCGCCCCCACCTAGGGTTTCCACCCTAGGGGTGGCGGCAGCCCCAATCCCCATCTGGGGTGGCGGCCAAGTGGGGGGAGAGGGAGGCGCACCAGGCATGGGCCTTAGGGCCCATCTGCCCTTAGGGTTTGCCCCCTTCTTCTCTCTAGGCGCATGGGCCTTGGTGGGGAGGCGCCCCAGCCCACCTAGGGGCTGGTCCCTTCTCACACTTGGCCCATGTATGCCTCCGGGACCCGTAGCCCCTCCCGGTGGTCCCGGTACACTACCGGTGATGCCCGAAACACTTCCGATGGCCAAAACCATACTTACTATATATCAATCTTTACCTACGGACCATTCTGGAACTCCTCGCGACGTCCGAGCTCTCATCCGGGACTCCAAACAACATTCGGTAACCGCGTACATACTTTCCCTATAACCCTAGCGTCATCGAACCTTAAGTGTGTAGACCCTACGGGCTCGGGAGTCATGCAGACATGGCCGAGACAACTCTCCGGTCAATAACCAACAGCGGGATCTGGATACCCATGTTGGCTCCCACATGCTCCACGATGATCTCATCGGATGAACCACGATGTCGAGGATTCAATCAATCCCGTATTCAATTCCCTTTGTCCAGCGGTACGATACTTGCCCGAGATTCGATCGTCGGTATCCCGATACCTTGTTCAATCTCGTTACCGGCAAGTCTCTTTACTCGTTCCGTAACACATCATCCCGTGATCAACTCCTTGATCACATTGTGCACATTATGATGATGTCCTACCGAGTGGGCCCAGAGATACCTCTCCGTTTACATGGAGTGACAAATCCCAGTCTCGATTCGTGCCAACCCAACAGACACTTTCGGAGATACCTGTAGTGAACCTTTATAGCCACCAGTTACGTTGTGACGTTTGGCACACCCAAAGCACTCCTACAGTATCCGGGAGTTGCACAATCTCATGGTCTAAGGAAATGATACTTGACATTAGAAAAGCTTTAGCATACGAACTACATGATCTTTGTGCTAGGCTTAGGATTGGGTCTTGTCCATCACATCATTCTCCTAATGATGTGATCCCGTTATCAACGACATCCAATGTCCATGGTCAGGAAACCGTAACCATCTTATTGATCAACGAGCTAGTCAACTAGAGGCTTACTAGGGACATGGTGTTGTCTATGTATCCACACATGTATCTGAGTTTTCTATCAATACAATTCTAGCATGGATAATAAACGATTATCATGAACAAGAAAATATAATAATAACCAATTTATTATTGCCTCTAGGGCATATTTCCAACAACCTGAAGGTCAAAAACGACCGAGATAAACGAGGTCAGGGTATGGACTTCAGGGATTTAAACGTCAGGATTCATTTGCATCGCCCTCTATATTCTCAGGGTTTAAAACAGACTTCACTCCGCAACCTGGGATCATTTTCCGCATCGACGGGGCCGGTTCGAGGCAGTATGGAGCGGTACGTGCAGCTGAAGATTTAAAAAGTGCATCCCCAACCTAAGTCCCCATAGAAAGGACATCATCATCTCAGGCGGTCTACCTGGCTCGGGGTCGGTATGTGTAGCTCTCGCGTCCGCGCTCGCGGCGGGTGAGCGCCCGCGGCGGCGCCGTCCGATCTGCCAGCTCGGTCCTCCCCTACGCCCACCGATTCCAGATCCGAGCCCCCTTCAGCCTCCTCTCTCCCTTCCCTGCAGAAGCTTTGGCGCCATGGCGCTCCTCCAGTGCACCCGGCCTGTGTCTGTGGCGGCACCGGCGGCGGCTGTCGCCACCTCCGTGCCAGGTGCCGGCTCCACTCCCCCAGCGTCGTCGCCGCCTCTCACCGCCGCTGCGCTCGCCGCGGCAGCCCTGGCCTCCCGCAAGGCCGCCCCAACCGCTGGTGACCGTTTCTCCCAAGCTGGTGACCTCCCCGTCCTGCAGCAATCCTCGTCTGATGCTCGGCCCGATTTGGATCAGGAGCAAGCTGCGCTGGGCCGGCTCGTCCTAGTTGGCGGCGTTTCCATGGAGGTGCCGCTAGGCAAGTCCGCCGCTCCGGCTCTGCCGACCGCTTCTGTCTCGGCATCGCGTGGTCTTGACTGCAATGGTATGAGCTCCGATGTGGATGTAGATGTGGAGATGGCGCTGCAGACGCCGCTGGCCTCGGCCAGTGCAGACCAGCTGACCCGCCGGCCGCATTCTGTGTTGTGGGCTTCCGCTGCTGATGAAGATGACGACATGGATGACAGTGAGGATCTGGCCCCCAGGACTCCGCCGGCTACTGCCAAGGCCATCGACTCTGTCTCCGCCAAGGTGTGCACGGGGCACGGGCCGGACACAAGAGGGAGTTGGCAGGAGGTGCTGCCGTGGCAAGGTCCGCGGCATCCGTCATCACCGACCCTGCCATTGGCTGCTCGCCCCATCCCTTCTTGGCTGTAAGGCAGATGTTGCAGATGCCTTGCTCCTGGGCACCGTGCGGCTGCTTGCAGAGATCCACTTCGGTGTTCCCGATGTTTGCAGAATGGTCACCTTGCGCGCGAGTGCCGCAATCCTTGGCGTCCTCTCAGCTCGCTGGCATGCCTTGTCATGTCGCGCCTCGGCATTAAGCATCGTCAAGCTCCAGCTTCTTGTGAAGGTTCGATCAAGTTCGTGCTTCCCTCCGAGACGCTTCGTCGTCGGTCCTAGGCGTTTGTCGTCTCTGGTACTGCTGGCTCGGCTACCCCGTCTGATGTGGAGCTACAGTCCACTCTGGCAGATCAGTCCAAGATGTTGCAAGGCTTGATGGCACGTGTTGAGAGTTTTCTGGAGCGGGCGGAGGCTACTCTGACCAAGCTCTCCCTCGTGCCGGCTTTGTTGCCGACTGCTCCGACGCTGCGACCTCCTGTTGTTTCTGGTGTTGGTTCCGTGGGAGACAAGGGGGCGGAGCTCTTCGGTTGTTTCTCCCCTCGTGCTGGGGTCAGTTCTTCACCGGTGTTTGTCTTGCCCCTTGTGTCGTCTACTGTTGAGGATGAGGCCATCGTCGAGGTCGTCACCCCTGTGCTACAGGTCATGCCCGAGCTTCAACAACTATGTGTGAGACCAGCTTCGCCTCCGTATGTGGAGCATATGGAGGTCGACGCGCCAGCGACCTCATGTGAGGGACATGATTCTTGTTTGTCATGTGAGCAACTGGAGGCGCCTAAGTCCACTGTGTCGGTGGCGCCTGAGTCCATTGTGTCGGTGGCACCTGAGTCCATTGTGTCAGTGGTACCTGTGGCTGATGATGGTGAGGCGGTCAGTATGTTGGCGCCTGATCCTTCAGCGCCCAGCCAACCGCTCGCCTCTGTGGATCGTGGAGGTTCCGACGTTGCGGTTACCGGCTCGCATGTGGCTGTGAGGCACGAGGCGTCTGTGTGCGACAAGGTTGATGAGATTCTCTTCGAGATTGAGATTCACAGTTTGCTCAAACGTTTGGAGAGGGCTAGCCTGGATCTGGAAAGACGATTGTGGAGGGAGACTCTCAGGAGCAAAGCAAAGAAGAGTGGCGCCACAGGAAAAGTGTCCGCAGCAGCTTGATGGTTCAGTGGATTTTGGTGATGAGCATGGTCTTTAGCGAGGTACTCTCGTTGGGGTCTTCTTTGCGATGTAAGAGTGTGAGGGTTGATGGACCTTGCGTGTTGGTTTTGGTTGTCGGGTTGATCGTGTGGTTATGGGGTTGCATACTCTGTGAGTAGTCCACATGTGGTGAGTCTGTATCGGTTTTCGTCCGGCTTTTCTTTAATTAACCGGGCAATTCTCTTCTACTTAATTAATCGATAAGGCAAATCTTTTGCCTCCGTTTCGAAAAAAAATGCATCCCAGCTCTCTGGACGCAGCACTGGCCATACGTTTCTCCCCAGGTCTCTTTTACCTATGTGGCCACGTGGACGTAGAAGATTTATACTGGTAGTAGTCTAGTAGATCATCAAGATTTCAATAAAAAAAAAAGAGTAGTAGATCATCAACAAGCATAGCTCAAGGAGGATTAACAAAGTGATCCTGTTGATGAAGTCGTGGCCTGGATAGGAACAACGAGGATTCAAGTACGTACTACCAGGCTGTGATCACAAGAACTCGGTAATAATCACCCTCGATCAGCACTCAGCAGAATCTTCTTGTCATTGCCAGTGGGCGCCTTTGGAGCTCGGGCCATGGGAAAAAGTTCAGTTTGCTCCTAGACCTGCACGCACACACGTACGTACTCTCATGTTCCTACATATGCACACACTGGCACCATCCGTTCCGTTCCATCGGCGTTGCTGCTGAGTCCATCCCTCTGCAAAGATCCTTCTTGACCAACACTCTGCAGACGCTAAGCTCCTTGTTGCAAATTAACAACTCATTCATGAGGGTACTACTCCTTCACACGCAGACATTGTCTTCTTCGTTCGTATGAACCACCTCTTTGCTGCGGTGAATGGAATGGACGCTGATTATTTCCCGTCGGGCCCAACAATTTTGCTGCTGCAGGCTCTGAGCTGGGTGCAGAGCAGGCTTCGTGGGGCGCAGCAGTACAGCGCCAAGAAACCGGAGCTCAGCGCGGGGTCGTACGGACGTAAGTGCTCATGCCAGCGACAACCCGTTTATTTCATTCTCTCCGTTCGAAAATACTTATATCAAAATGAATAAAAGGAGATGTAGATACATTTCCTTTTGTTTATTTTGATGATAAGTATTTTCGGACCGAGGGAGTATATGTATTCATTTGTTTTGTTTCCCAGCAGTATCAACTTTTCAATAGTGTATATGTAGCACGAACCTGAAACGACAATCTTTCCCTCTTCGTCTCCATCACAAGCGAACTGAAACCCACACTTTGCAGCAGCGGCGGCTGACACTGACCGTTCCGACGACGAGCTCCACCGCCACCGCCGGCCCGCGGCGGCGATGCTGTCGATCGGGACGTTCGGGGTAGTCCAAGGCCACGGGGGCGCCGAGCTCCGGAAGATGCAGGAGGAGCTCGCGTTGCTCCTGGGTGCCAAAAGAGTGACCACCCCGGCGGGAGACAAGGACGGCACACTCAAGAGGTCGCTGACCCTGAGTGGAGGAAGGAGAGCCAAGCACAGGTCCTTCAGGAGATTCATGTCGCCCACACCAAGCTTCAGCTTCAGCTTCAGGGGGGCGATGCCTGAGGTGCTGCTGCAGAGTACTTTTTGGAACTATTTCCTGCTAAATTCATGTGTTCTCAACACAAGCACTGTAGTGGTTTAGTAACTATGCATGATTTTTCTTCATCGCAGATGCCCTGGCCATTACCCCATGACGACACACCCAGCGACAACTTGGCGATGTCCAAGGCCACGATCAAGAGCTGCCGGACAGCACAATTGCCTTGGGGAGGCAATGCGCCGGCAGGTGAACAAGGGAACAAATGGATCACAACAGATTCAGAGTGTAAGTTCATGTGACACAGTGTAGGTCTTGCAGCAGTAGTGTGTACAAACTAACAAAGAACCTAATATGTGCCTCCAGATATCGTGCTGGAGATCTGAACGGGTCCCTGATACAATTTTGAATGGCCACATGTACATATGTCTCTCTGACAGTTGGTCTCAATGCCAGTGTCATAGTATGTTTATTTGTGTCCTCTACTGTTATGTAACTGGGCATTTAGGTAGTTTTACAGTTGATGACTTGGTGAGGCCCCCGAGGGCATCGGCGGTACGTTCTGTCAAAGACCGACGCCAATGCCCTTGGTAGCAGCTGATCCTAGCAGCAACAGGTGCAAACAGACTGAAATATGCACATGCCCTCTCCTCAACCTTCTAATGTACATCTGGTCACTCAAGTGTACAATACACCTATAAACTATGGAATCAGTACATACTCAGGCCAGTAACAAAACCATCCTTTTACACATCTCATTAGTATTTTAGCCTATGACCTGCAAATTGCATAAGAAAGAAGGTAAGCCCTAATCTCGTGAATGCAGCATACATTCAGCAAGCCAGGTTTGAGCTCTCACCTGGTTCACCAAAGGAAGTGCATTAGTTTCCCATTCATTTGACCATTTAGAAGAGGACCCTGTACTCAAGGCGCCGTCCTTGAGGGATTTCAAGGTATCACATTCCTCTGGGAATCCCTTGAAGAGCATCTGCATGATTTTTTAATTGCAACAGTAGTTAACATTAATCCAAAAAACAAAGCCATGATGGGAAGTACTTATACTAATTTTAAAATGCATTGAAACAATGACCCAAGTAGTCATACAATGAAATCAAATAATAACGACTAAAAGTGGTCCTCACCATAAGTTCATCTGCGAGCTCCGAAGATGTTGAGAAAAGAAGTCCATTTTTGTTTACTTTCACAAGCTCCTCGATGCTGCACAAAGAAAAAGAAAGCCAGAGTCTTATAATATAGAGCAACCAAAAGGCCAATGCCAAAACATAACAATTCAAACATCTAGAAACATGATCTACCAGGAGAATGAAGCGGCGCAAACTGGTAATCCACATCCAAACATATCAACCACCTAAGAACAACCATTCAAGTTAGAATGCAGAAAATGAAAAACTCCTATATCCTTGAAGTAAGCAGATGCTGTGAGTAACCTTCATAGGTAGATCAAGCCCCGACGAGGATGTATGCAGCGAAACGCCTAGATCAGCTGATCCTGCATTTGCTCAAACAATCAGCATATATGCTACAGTACAAATTATTTTGGCAAGTGGCTGGCATACCTAGCAATAGAGGATAGTCCTCCGATGCAAGCCACATAGTCCGGAAGGCAACACGTCTGAGTTTTAACCTTTTTATTTGCTCCTCATATTTTTTTCTATCAGGCCCTTTGCCTTCAGTATCAAAATTTATTAAATCAGAGCAATGGTTAAAAATTAGTAATTCAAGCAAATATAGCAGAATGTGTGATACCTGTGATAATGAAAAGTAATCTTGGGTAATCAAATTGCTTCCCATTCTTGATATCAATCCAAAGCTGCCCCTCATCCATTGAATCCTCTTCACCTAATGTAGCAGCAACGCGTCTATCGTACATCAGTGCTGCTTCCAAAAGTATGCTGAAATCCTCATCTGGTGTCCTGGAATGCAGGTGGCAAAGATTTATAAGTTTTTCCTCATTTTAACTATCCACTCGATAATCATGTGAGCTGACCAAAAACAGTTCTGCAAGAAGGACCACTTAGTCCAAGAGAACATACCAGCTTGTGCTGCTCACAACAAGTGCAGGCCTATTGGGTTTCAACAAAACTCCACCATCAATCTTGCTAGTAAGAGCAGTAGTGTTCTCGTCTTCCACTTCTTTTTCTTTGTTGTAACAGAAAATCAAGAAAAATGAATCAAACTGGAATATGCTTATACCATGAAAAATATTCCGGTTGACTGGAGAACAACATACCAACAGAGAAGCAATCAGCACTGCCCATAGCACTACAAATGGAACAACCCAACCTGCAGAACAACTATTTCATGTCTTTAGGTCACATATGTTGATATGCAGTACTGCAAGTAGCGAGGGAAGAACTGGCAACAGATGCTCACCTCATGTTTCTCCGTCAGGGAAGCAGGATGGAAAAATTCAGGAGAATGATCATATAGAACTGTTGCTCTGAAAATTGTGGTTATGTTAATACAAACTGCGGCATGTGCACAAACGCCTTACGAAAAAAAGTTCAAGTTCAATCTGTTTACTTGATTCCCCAGTTTTGAGCAAGCTCATGTTGCATTGCTTTCGTAACACAAAAGGCACCATCGGCCATCCGCCCAAAGTGCTTCTCGAACCTAGGATACAGGAAAACATCACTGATTAAAACACATGACCGATAGGATATACTGGCAGTCTAGCAGATAAACAAACATGGTTGGAGGGATTACCAGAAATAGACTTTGACTATTACATGACTTCTGCCATGAGACAATCCAAGTAACGTATATCCAAAGTTATGCCAATCCACAATAAATTTAGCACCTCTTAGCCAGCTAACTAGTTTTACAGCAGCCAATGTTGGGACGGAGGGTGGATTCTGTTGGACAGAAGATGGTCAAATGACACAAATCAGGTGTCTCATTGTTACTGCAAAATGTGATAACTAAATATTGACATTTTTTATACCAAAATTAATTCTTCAAAAATATCAATCAATAGGGACTCTAGGAGATTAAAAACTTAACGAGATGAGACTGGAGAATATTCAGTGACTAAATACGGGTCAGAGTAAACAACTTTGTAAATATACTACACTCAGCACTGCCAAACTGAGAATGGTGTAAACAAGAGGTCACTGTAAAATACATATTGCGTAGCATGAGTCACTATTTAGTACTCCCTCCATCCCATAATATACGACGCTTTTTTACACTACACTAGTGCCAAAAAACGTCTTACATTATGGGACGGAGGGAGTATTTGTTACTACTTAAGGTGCATGATAAGCCAACTATGACTATTCATTTACTTTGCATGATGGGCAATGAACTCTAGATTGTCAAATTCTTTTAAAAAAAAGTAAATTTGCTGAAAGTGGTAGTGGTTGGGCACACCTATTGTTCATGTAATTCTGGACCACATGTGCAAATCAAAAGGCTGAACATAATGTTTACCTGGACAACAAAGACATCAGGGCGAGGAATCTTAAAGCAAAGGAACCAAATCAGCAGGATAAACTGGATGGCAGCTTTAAGTAGCAGCGCCAGGGCACCAGATATCTTTGAAATTCCTGATAACTGCACTGATTTCTGGAGATAAATCATGAAGTTAGTTGCAATAGGAGAAAACAGATAAAATAGAATAGCAGAAACAATCAATACCATCTCGTGGATGTGAATCGATGGATTCTCTCTCAGTGATAAATGGGGATCACTTCCTGCTCATAGACATAGAACAGAATACAAGGTCAGATCTCAACAAAAATAACACTGAAAGCTGATGAAACTCCGACTTGTGTCACGTTCCTTAACAGTTAACATGCATTTAGGAAATACTAGATGGCTTCGTTCTACAGTTTGGCAGTAGAATTCAACAGCAAAACGAAATTGTGAAGAAGAAGAGAATACCTCCGTTTGCAACAATGTCCACTTCCATGCCGGCCTGTCAAGAAGAAGAATAACGAACAGCTAGGTCTAAGATACTACTAAAACACAAAATCCTATGCTCTAATTCAATCCGGCCAGAACAGACGCGAGGTCACGGATTCGTCAAGGGGGGCACCTGGTTGGCGAGGGAGAGGGAGTGGTACTGCATGCGCGGGCTGCGGCCGATGTCGCCCAGCACAACCACCGCCGCGCGCCTCCTCCTTCCCGCCTCCTCCGCCATCGCTGTCGAACTTTTCCGCCAGAGGAGGGAGGGAGGGTGGAAGGGGCGGAGCTAGGCGTGGACGGGGAGGAAGGGGGGTCGGAGGGGCGGCGACCGGCGTCGATGGGGACGGAGGAGCGCCGCTCTCTGTTGGGATCCAAAAACGGCTGAAGTCCTGAACTGCTGGCCCCACTTGTCAGGGTCGTTGACGGGTCCAGTTGCAATAACTACCCATGGCAGGGCGTTTCCTGAGACATTCCATCACGCATGGTTTTCACTTTCGGTGAGATTTCGTTGAAATTCACTTAATTTCAATAATTTCGGCAGACACTGAAATATTATGTTTCGGCCAAAATATTTCAACAATTTCAGTATAGCACGACAATTCCAAAAAAATCAAAATATTTTTAAAAAAATTCAAATTTTTAATTGAATTCAAGTGAATATTTCAGTCATTACGCTGAAATGGAAACTGAAATCACTGAAATTCGCTGAATTTCGGTGATTTCGGTTGATGCTGAAATTTTTCTGAAACTGAAATTGAAAACCATGCCACCACGGCCGCCGGCCGCAACCTTGGGTTTGCTCTGCGGGAGACGGCGGCGGCTCTCGACCCGGCGACTGAAGGCCTGGCTACTCCGCCCGATGCATCGCGGCAGCGGTCGGGCTCGGCGGCTGCTCCCGGGAAGCAGCCCATCGACGCCAACCCTGTCGGTGAGCCCGCAACACCCTTTCTTCATTAAGCTATTTTCTGCATTATGGGCTGCGTGCTTAGGGCAACTCTAATCCATCCCCCAAAAAGTTAGCGGCCGAAAACCCATCCCCGAAATTCCTGGGTGGGGAATCGACATTCTCCAACTATGCCTTAGATTACAAAAATAGTTTTACACTATGTGGAATGTAGTTCTGCATGTAATTATAGAGGAGGACAAGGACATAAGAGGAGAACAATGGTGATGAATCTTGCAGTGCGAATGATAACCATCCTAGTGAACATTTCGGTGGTTGATAAAAAGCAGCAAAATGTGTCATATGGTGTGTTTCTCTTCTTGATGTCTTTTTGAGTCAGTGTTCTTGAATATTGCTTACTTCTTGGGTACATTCTGATTTCTCTGTGTTATACATTTAACAGCTGGAGATAAGAAATCGGAATGCAAGAAGCCCCAAACATGATAAATTGCTGCCATTATTTAACTGATTGAACCGATCAACGTAACGTTTGCTACAGCCAAATTGTGGAGCTAGAACTGGTGCGTATCCACGAAGAGTATGTTATCCACTATCAATTATGGACTACACATTTCTACAGTATCTGGTATTCACTTCCGAATATTGACTATAAATTTCTACAGTCGTCCATCTCAAAACAACAGAAAGGGTTTGATTTCTTACAAATTTATTTGCTGTGAATAATTGCAAAATTGAACTTCTCCGTATGCCCATGTTCTACATGCCCGGGATTTATTTCGTTTGGTTAACGGCCACAATCATAGAGCAGATGACTAAACAAGAAAAATGGGTTTTCAACACCTAAAATGCGATGTTCTGTATCCAAGAATCCAAGATAGCAAAGAAAGGACTTCAATATGCAACAAAAGTGCAGTTAGTGTACCAGTGGGCACCAATGGATACTCCTGCTGCACAATTGTATGGTTTCACCTTGTTGTTATAGTGGCTACCAGAGGTGTTGTTTTCCAGTATGTTATCCATTTGATGATGTCATCTTCTCCAGATTTCTCATTTCTGAAGTAACTATTGTGAGTAGGCTCAGGTTAGCAGTGTAACTGTATGTGTTATAATAGCAATCATCGTGTTAAGCACATATGCATGCTAGATGAATGGCATTTAAACTATTTACTTCTTTTTCAACTATAGGTGTTTATCATCTTGTGGCCTCTCTGTTACAATTTGATTCTTGGTGTATATAGATAACCTCGTGCACTGGAGGAAGGATGCACCTCAAAATCTTGAAATAGTCTCATGAAATTCTGGCTTCTTGGAGCAGATACAATTGCTTATCTGACCAGTTCTGATGTGCCCCTGTTTTATGTCTTTTAGCAGCATCGTAGTAACCGTACAGCACTAGTATAGTAGAATGTTTATTTCAGAAAATTCGATTAATTTTTCAGGATGATTGTTGTGGCAGAAACTAAATTTTGCATTGCTCTTGTTGCAGTTGTGTCCTTTATATCCAGACAACCACCAGGTACTATTGAATGAGCTCGAATGGTCAAGTTGCTTGGCTTGGGAAAGTTCTCAAATTTCATGGATTTTATTACTCAGGACAGCACACGTCTGCTAAATGCTGACAACCCAGCGGTTGACTATGTACATCAAATTTTAATCGGCCTTTTTTATCAACATGTAAGCTCTTGGGAGTCCTGCTTTCCTATGTCAAATGATTTAACTCAGATACGCATCATCCTAGTTGATTATTTTATTTCTACACACAGAGATAACTTAAGTAATATGTATGCATCGTGATTGTGATGTTTATTTTTATTGTTGCATGTTCTCATTGAAATTTGTATGAGTG
Organism: Triticum urartu; assembly: GCF_056163025.1. Lineage (NCBI taxonomy): Eukaryota > Viridiplantae > Streptophyta > Magnoliopsida > Poales > Poaceae > Triticum > Triticum urartu. The sequence goes on from NC_141876.1 coordinate 567,552,382, forward strand.
GTAGTATTACAAAGTCTACTCACATTTAATACTTTAATGGAATTGCTAAAATTGCTTCTCTGTCCCATTACCATGACAGTCTAAGTGCAGTTTCTGTCTGACGGATAGTCCAAGATACCAGCATCTCTGTAATTCCTCCATTTCATAGAACCATGTCACTAGTTACAGCGAACATGTATTTTATTTTACTTTGTAAGGAGAAAAGTGCACACTTAATTTAAACATGACATAGGATGTCTGTTAATGTATAGGTTTGATTTCCTCTGCCCTCTCTTGATTTATGAGTTGAGATGTCCAATGCCAAGGATGTATTGCTATTAAAATCCTTTGAGGAAGATAACATAGGACAGAACCCGTTATGTTTCATTGATATTGCAACTGACAAAAAGGATGTTGCCTGGTTATTCGTGATACCGACCTAGTTATCACCGTGCAACAATAGTGGTGTTGGTTGCATGCCTTATATGCAAAACTAACCCCGCTTATATCTGCAAAGAATTTGGGCTTAGCATACCTAAATTAGAACATATGAGCTACATCGTCTACATTATCGACACTAGAAAAACACTCATTGAACAGTAAACTTCTCTTCTCTTTTTTTAAGGCCATTAAAAGAAGCTTCCTTTCATTTGTGGGTCTCTGTTCCAAACAAGTTGTGCCATTTCTTTTCCCCCTCGAACACTTAAGATGTGCCATTTCCTTTAGTTGATCTCGATGTTACTAAGCTTCAACTACATTATCTATCAGCTGTTCTTCTACTATTCTATCAAGTAAATAAATAATGGCAATGTTGTACTAATAGTTTACCTGATAGAGGAGGGCACACTGCACCTCACGTATATCAGTCTCTATCTGACGGACAATACTTCGTGTTTCCTACAGTGTGCAGGTCTGGTTTTCTTTAGTGATGCCATCTGTACTTGGTATTGGACTTGAGGAAGCCAATACAAACATGATCGATGCGGATGAGACTGACGGTAGTGACATTCCATTGCTGCGTATACTAATTAGTTAGACACCGAAGGCACGACCCTGACTGCTGGTGACGGTTAATTGATTGATTTACTATACACAACGGCGTTGCATCTTATGTTCCTGTGACTGAGACAAGTAATACTTCTGGTGATTCTAAATTGCAATGAATTTGTGCGTGTTCCACGCTGCGCGATAATGCTCCATGGATGGGGATTGGTCGTGACTCGTGCGTCACGAAGAGAACACCGCTACGTTTTTCAAATTTATATAGAGAGGTTGCTTTCATTGTAATGCTTGCTACATTGCGTGTCATCTTATAGCTTGGACATGTGTTTGGGGTGCTTTTCTTGTGTGCTTTGGGGTAATGGGCGTGTATATCCTCCTCCATGATTACGCTGTACATGCTGAGAGGTATGTTTAATCTGCTCATTCTGTTTGTTCAAGTGAAAAACACACAGGGTTGCTCTGATGGATGGAAGACGAAGAAAAAGTGAAATTACAAAGACTCTACAATGACACGCTGAACACCTATGTCTCTTCTTGCAAGGTAACTTTTTCTGTAACGCGCTGAACAATACTGTTACTGCCGGGAAGCGTAGGATTCAATTCCCGCACGCACGCTGCAGCTATATGATGAGTTTTTTTTTTGTCTGTGGTTTTTCTTCAGGTTTTAATCCATGGTGTTTGTCTGTTCCAAACTAATTGAAGTTCCAGCTTTGTTCTAAGTCAAACTTCTCCATATTTGACCAGAATCATAGAAAAACGTGTTGACATCTTTGGTTTCTTTTTGGAAAACAAATTTATGACAAAGAAAATGAAACAAATTTGTTGTTATAGATGTTGCTATATTCTTTCTATAGATTTGGTCAAATTCTAAAAAGACATTAACTTTGGAACGAAGAAGAAACTATTAACAATTTTTTGGGGACATAAGAAGTACTCCCAAAATGCTCTTATATTATGAGATGAAGGGAGTAACTCTTAATGTGGTTGAACTAATTAGATGTCCAACTAAACAGCAGAAACCAGCGCCCGACCGGCCATGGCTTAAAAGATGTCGCATTTGTCCGTACCATAGAAGTCATCCAACACATGGCTGTATCGGTCTGCCGAGCGGTCCGGACATGTTTTATCTAGCAATTTGGAGACAAAATAGGGGGAGTTTTGCGGGAGTCCAGACAGCAGGCACGCAGGACTCCGACACCCTCGGCCGACCCAATCCCCACTCTCGGTCTCATTTCCTCCCCCCCCCCCCCCCTCGCTCCTGCTCCTCCCTACTTTACATCCGCACCCTGCCACATAAACATTACCGGACGTCCGCAACCAGCACCAACACGCCCGCTCGCCTCACGAGGTGTTGTCCACTCTGGAACCGTTTATACACATGTACATCCGACCCGTGTAGACGACCTCCATGGTGAACACCACGCTCGGCAGGTGTTCGATCAAATGTCTTTGAGCTTATTTTCGAACGCATGTCGTTTTTTAGAGTACGAAGGATGGCGAGCTACTTGACCATGGAGGGTGAGTTGTTGTGCGACGCGTGGTTGGCTTGATTCACGGATTTCGTAGGCAGGAGTAGAGGGGGGACCTTCTGGCAGCAAGTGGATGAAATGTTTCACGCACAAAAGCACATTGCGCCTTACGACATATACATCATTCAAGAATGCAACATGAGGTCGTTATCGTATTGCTGGCACGCTATCCAGAATAGCGTCACCAAGTTCTGTGATGTGGTTCGCCAGCTGAAGACAAGGTGGCCATTGCACACGGTAGAGGACGACGTAAGTTTTGCTTCCTCTTGCTTAACCTATTAATTGATTCATTCACTCAATGTTGGTCTACGCATTATGTAGCCCGCACGCGCTGTTGTGATGTACCACAGGACATGAGGGACAGCCATTTACGTACACACACTGTTGGATGAAACTGAAGGAGGGGGGGGGGGGGGGTATTGGAGGGCATGATCCGTTGATGAAAACCTTGTTGGACATCCGGATGAATTTAAGACATTGTTGTACTAGATTTAATTTGCATGCTATGTATTGGTGATGTGTGCTATCTTCTATCCGAACTTTGATGAATATCGACCGTTTTGCATAAGCTTCGTTCGGTTAGTTTAAATGCGGGGCAAAATATATGTGGGCAGCGATGGACGATGACGGCCTTTCACACCCGTGTCCGCGGACTGATTCACCTATCTGTGAACGGATGCGGGAGAAAAATTACTGTTCGCACTTGAAGATGCCGTAAAGAAAAGAAAACCGGCAACGGGGCGTAACGAAACGTGCAAATGTCAAATGCTCTTTTTCAGTTGCAAAAAGTGCCAAATGCCGGGAGATTCGCAAAGATAAAACAGGTGCCAAGCACCGAGAGAACGTCACTGTCATGCACGGCGCCACCATACCGAATCGTGTTTCCTCGTGACTCGGTGGCCGCAACGCGTGTGTGCGTACGTGCCAGTACCATGGTGGGGGTCCCGTGCTACCACCACCACCACGCACTCGATCGACGCGGGCGGGTCACGAGTTCACATGTGCAACAACTCCGGCGGAGGAGATCGAGTATCATGGTAGAGGCAGCAACGGACAGCGGCGTAGCTGCCCTGAAAGTGGGAGCACGGACGTCCACGTCGATCTCCTCTATAATTCCTCCATCCCGCCCTCGCGGTCGACTGTAGACTCACGAATGTGTGTGTGTGTGTCTGCCTTCCGGGAAAGAGCCATCGACTGGGACTTCTTCCTTTTGCTATGAGCCATAGAGGAGCAGTACGCGTGCATTATCGGCACCGTGTGTAATGTAACATATACTGTGCGTGAAAGCACGATGGAGCGTGCATGAGATGGGCGTGCGTGCATGCGCATGCGTCCGCGTTTGTTTGTTTCATGTTCCTGTCATCACGGAGCACCGCACCGTACGTCCGGCCGGCCGGGACTCCAGAGAATGACAGCAAGTTTGCCGCTTGCTGCATATCCTCGAAGAGAACTACTCCCTCCGTCTCAGGGGCGAAATTGGACCTGGGGCAACTAGGGCTATAGCCCCAGGCGTGGCCCAACTCGCAACTACATGTCCAGCCCTAGACGTGCACATGCATTTCCATGCCTAAGCCCATATACAACCCACAGAGCTCTCCATCGCCACCAGCCCACAATGCACGACCGCTCCAAAAGGAATCACCCATCTCACCCGTAGCTCTCAGTGATTGTGTCTGCGGAGTTTTTTCCCCTCGCGTTAGGGTTCTTTCTCCTCTCGGGACGATTATAGTCGCCGCCGTTGAGAAACTGCACTTCCCTGCCTCCGCCAAGTTCCCCGGACTTCTCCCTTGGATCGGGGGCGCCGTGTGTGCTCGCTGGTCAAGGGAAGGACGGGGGAAGGGGGGGTCTAGGGTTTTCTCTCAAAGCCCGCGTCTCTCTTTCCGATCGGGCTAGGTTTTCGAGTCTTCATGGCATCTGACGGATCTTCGGGGCCAACCGCTAAGGGGGCTACGGAGCCAGATGATGTGGCAGCGCTCATGGCAGAGTTGGGGCTCTGGGAGGAGGACCTCGATGATGTGGTTTTCGATGAGAAGGATGCACCAGATGAGGCGGCGCTTTGGATAGCGCTTGTTAGGGTTCATACCGCTAAAACCTACAGCCAGTTTTGGTTCTTCAGGAACATGCGAGCAGCATGGGATCTCGCCCAGGAAGTTCAGTTCAAACCTCTGGAAGATAACTTGTATATGGCGCAGTTTTCATGCCTGGGCGATTGGGAAAGAATAACACAAGACGGCCCATGGCACTTCCTGGTGATGCGGTGATCATTAAACCGTACGATGGCTTGGTGAAGCCGTCTACAGTACAGCTTGACACCATCGAGATATGGGTGCAGATCCATGATGTACCTTCCCTGTATGCTCATCTAGTGCCCTCCCTAGTTTCAAAGGTGGGAGAAGTTTTTTTTGCTGAACCACAATCGCATGACTTCGCGGGAAATTTTCACCGCGTCTGGGTCCGGATCAATGTAAATAAGCCGCTGAAGAACGCAGTATCGATGATAAGGGAAGGGAAGCGCCAAATTTACAGGTTAAAATATGAGAAACAGCCCGACTGATGTGCGGTATGTGGTATGTTGGGACATCTGTTCAAAGAACATGGAAGTGGTTTACACCCTCCTTCAGCTCTGGTTTTCAAGGATCTGAGGGCAAGCTGGGTGATGAGGTCTGGACAGGGCCCGGGAGGAGGCCGGGGACGCAGAGGAGGACGACGAGGTGGACGCGCTGGGCGAGGAACAAGCTCTAGTTCGGATCCCGATGGGAGTGGTGCTTGGAAGGATGAGGCTGGCCATGGAGATGACGAGGTGATGGCTGAGGCAGAATATAATAGGAAGAGGGCGCAGGCAAAGCAACAGCCCAGCAATGTAAACGACACTTCTCAAGGGGCTATGCTGTCGCTACCCTCAACCCAGATTGACCCACTGAGCCCAAGCAGCAGTCAAGACCAAAAGAGGGCCAAGATCAATGCAGAAACAGGAGGTGAAGATGCGGAGAAAAGGAACGGCTCTGGCACGGTCGTCTCATCTTTGGCGGGCTCCTTCGAGGGGCGCCGCCGGGCCCAATGAATACCTTCGTTTGGAACTATCGTGGCGTGGGCAAAGCGGCGACAGTTCGTGAGCTTCGTGACTTCGCGAGGCAATTTGCCCCTACCCTTTTTTGTATTCTGGAAACACAAATGGATAGTGCAAGGGTAGAAGCATTAGCGAATACTTTTGGTTATGATAACTCCTATGCGGTTAGTAGTCAAGGTAGAAGTGGAGGAATAGGCTTGTTTTGGAACAATTCAATAAAAGTGGAAATTCTTGGTTATTCTGTTTACCATCTTGATGTTTCTGTTGAGGAACAAAATACAGAGAAATGGAGGCTGACTTGCATATATGGAGAGGTGCAGACCAATTTGAGGCACCAAACCTGGACAACGCTAAAAAACATTAGTACTTTGAGTGCGCTTCCATGGCTCTGCGTCGGTGATTTTAATGAAGTGTTGCGGCCAGATGAACACCAGGGTGTTGGACAGCGCAGCAACGCACATATTCAGGCTTTTCGGGAGACTCTAGACGTATGCATGTTGATTGATTTGGGTTACAAAGGCAATTTTTGGACTTTTGAAGAGAAGGTGACGGGAGGAACCTACACTAGATGCATACTTGACAGAGCTCTAGTGAGTGCTTCATGGTTAGCTAGGTTTCCTTTGGCCTCGGTATCTCACTTGGTGGGCGTTACCTCCGATCATTCTCCGCTTTTGATAGAGCGAGATGCAGGGAACAGAGCTAGTTTTCAGAATTTGTTCAGATATGAGACAATGTGGGAAACACATGAAAGCTTCCGTGACATGATACAGGAAGGATGGGACGGGAGTCCACCCTGTACAACGGTGGTTGAATTGAGGAACAAGCTAAAAAATTTAGCCAAGGATCTGGGGAGGTGGAGTCGTGACACTTTCGGAAGTGTGAGGAAAGAGATAAAAAAATTAAAACAAATGCTGGAAGAACTTAAGAATGATCCATTGAGGTTGGGTCCTTCCCATGTTGAGCTAAAAGTGAATGAGCGGCTGATTGAGATGTACCACATGGAGGAGATCATGTGGCGCCAAAGAGCTAGAGTCGAGTGGTTGTCGCTGGAGACAAAAACACAAAAAATTTCCACCTCCAAGCCAGCCTTTGACGGAAGAAGAACATGATTAAGGCGCTGCAGAATTCTCTAGGAGTGGAGATTTCTGATCCTGATGAGCTAAAAGCGTTAAGTAATGCTTTTTACCAGTCTTTATATACATCCGAGGGAGTGCAGAATATGGAGGCGGTTTTAGCTCATGTGCTGCGGGAAGTTACAGAAGCAATGAACGCAAGTTTGTGCGCGCCATACACTAAGGAGGAGGTAAAAGTTGCTCTATTTCAGATGTTCCCTACCAAAGCACCGGGACCTGATGGTTTTCCGGCCCACTTTTATCAACGTCACTGGGATGTGTGTGGTGATGAAGTTGCCAATATTGTACTCAGAATTGTAAGAGGCGAAGAGAGCCCGACATCCATAAATGACACTGTGCTGGTATTGATTCCCAAGGTAAATAATCCAACGGTACTTGCTCAGTTTTGGCCCATAAGTCTATGCAACGTCCTGTATAAGATAGCCTCTAAGGTGATTTCGAACAGATTAAAAATTATTTTACCTGATATAATTTCTGAAGAACAATCTGCCTTCGTCCCTGGGAGATTGATCACAGACAATATCATATGTGCGTATGAATGTTTGCATTTCATGAAGAGGTCGAGAGCAAAATCCAACAGTTTCTGTGCCCTAAAGCTGGACATGATGAAGGCGTACGACAGACTGGACTGGAGTTACCTCAAGGGCATAATTACAAAACTGGGGTTCGATCATCACTGGATAGATGTTGTCATGGGCATGGTAACCTCAATTTCTTTTTCTGTTTGCTTTAATGGTGAAAGACTTGACTCTTTTAATCCTACACAGGGTATTCGGCAGGGAGACCCGATCTCCCCCTACTTATTCTTGATTGCAGCAGAGGGCCTTTCGTGCCTCCTTAAATCGAGTTCTCAGTCGTCTTTGACGGGTCTTCAGGTGGCACCTACGGCTCCAACCGTTAACTACCTCCTGTTTGCAGATGATAGCCTGCTACTTTTCAAGGCCAGTGGAGAAGGATCAGTCGCTGTGTCAAACCTGCTTAATACATATTGCAATGCCTCTGGACAGAGAATTAACAATGAGAAATCATCCATCTTTTTCAGTAAGGGTTGCCATGCGGCAGTGAGAGAGACTGTCAAAAACAATCTGCATGTTCATAATGAATCGTTGAGTGAACGCTACTTGGGTATGCCGACGGATGTTGGTCACTTGAAGAACGAGACCTTTAAATATCTTCGAGACCGAGTTTGGGAAAAGATTAAAGGATGGATGGAGAAGCTACTCTCTTCGGCGGGTAAGGAAGTACTAATCAAATCAGTAGCACAAGCAATTCCAGTTTATTCAATGTCTTGTTTTAGATTGCCACGAGGACTATGTGAAAGTATCACTTCTATCATACGACAGTTTTTCTGGGGATCTAAGCACGGAAGGAGGAAACCTAGCTGGGTGGCTTGGGACATCTTAACCATGCCAAAGCATTTGGGAGGATTAGGATTCAGAAACTTGGAGATATTTAATCTTGCTCTCCTAGCAAGACAGGCATGGAGGATTTTAACAGATAATGCGTCTCTCAGTGCGAGGATTTTGAAGGCAGTTTATTTTCCGGATTGCTCATTGCTACAGGCCGAATTGGGAGCGCATCCTTCACAAATATGGCGGGCCATATTGGATGGGCGTGACATACTGGCTCAAGGGATTATCCGCAGAGTAGGGGATGGAGAAACTACAGATATATGGCACCACAACTGGTTTCCAAGGGATAGTTTTAAGAGGCCAATCACTTCACTAATACCGAATCCTCCGGGAAAAGTGGCAGAATTAATTGATGCTACTTCAGCAAGCTGGAACGAAGGTCTAGTCCGGACAGTTTTTACGCATTTTGATGCAGAAGCTATTCTTCAAATTCCGTTATGTACACGGAGAGTGGCGGACTTTTGGGCATGGCATGAGGAGACCCGAGGAAGTTTCAGTGTGAGATCGGCATACCGTATGATAATGAAAACAAAACATAGCCGCGAGGCATGGCTGAACGAGGAGGGAGGGACGTCATATGATCACAACGAAACCAACAAATGGACAATGATCTGGCACCTGCAAGTCCCCTCAAAGCTCAAGATGTTTGTGTGGCGTTCAGCTCGACATTCGATACCGACGGGAACAGTTCTGGAGCATCGCCACATGGCTACAGAGAACACCTGCCTGTTATGCGGAGCTGTCGATACATGGAAGCATGCGTTACTGAACTGCCCGATGGCCGCGAGTGTGTGGGCTTTGGCTCCTGACGAGTTGCTTGAACATATGCTAGCTCGGGAAGAAGACAGCCCAAAAGAGTGGCTGTTTGCTTTGCATGCAACTCTGAAGAAGGATCTTTTTGATCTTATGGTCGTTACCCTCTGGGCGCTTTGGGGCGTTAGGCGAAAAGCAATACATGAGAATATATTCCAATCTCCGCACTCTCTAAACACGTTCATATCCAGTTACTTGCGAGAACTTGAGGTGATGAATACCAAAGTTTCAATGCAAGCGCCGCCAGTAGTGCAGACAACACAACGCTGGATACCCCCTTTGTCAGGCAACGCCAAGATGAACGTCGATGCTGCTGTGTCAAGGCGAGGGTACGGTTCAGTGGGGGTGATTTGCAGGGATCAAGATGAATCTTTCTTGGGGGCCTCGGCATTTCATTTCAAGAACATCACGGACCCTCCGACCCTCGAGTCTCTTGCCATCAGAGAAGCTCTTGCGTTGGCAGAGGATCTATATCTGAGACGTATCCAGGTTGCGTCGGACTGCAAGGCCGTGGTGGAGGAGATACACAAGAAGAACCTGGCTAATTACGGTGCTATTACACATGAAATAACAGAACACTCTGCGGTTTTTGATTTTTTCAATTTTAGTCATGAATCTAGGAGCTCTAATTATGAAGCTCACAACCTAGCGAAACATGCTCTCTCTCTCTCGGTGATGGCCGCCATGTTTGGTTAGGGCATCCCGGGAATTTACCATCCGTTCCTGTAAACATTGTGACGAATTAATAAAGCTTCGCGATGTTGTCTCAAAAAAAAACCCATCTCGCCCGTTCGCTGCTCTCCATCGCCATGATGCACGACTCAGGCTCGCTCTCTCGGTTTCCATGGTCTCCCCAGATCAATCAGAAAAACAAAACCTCGTTCATGTTGCGCCGCCAATTCACCTCGTTTATCTGCATCGCTTATATCTGCAAAGCATTTGCGCTTAGCGCACCTCATTTAGAACATACGAGCTACGTCGGCTACATTTACCGACACTAGAAAAACACTCATTAAACCGTAAACTTCTCTTCTTCTTTTTATAAGGAGATTAAAAGAAACTCCCTTTCATTTATGGATCTCTCTTCCAAACAAGTTGTGCCATTTCTTTTTCCCCTCGAACACTTAATATGTGCCATTTCATCTAGTTGATCTCGATGTTGCTAAGCTTCAAGTACGTTATCTATCAGTTGTTCTTCTACTATATATTCTATCAGCTGTTCTTCTACATTATCGGATGGAGGAGGGTACACTGCACCTTGCATGCATCAGTCTCTATCTGATGGACAATGCTTCCTGTTTCCCTACAGCGTGTAGGACTGGTTTTCTTTAGTGATGCCATCTGTACTTGGTATTGGACTTCAGGTAACCAATGCAAACATGATCCATGCGGATGAGACTGACGGTAGTGACATTCCGTTGCTGCGTACACTAATTAGTTAGACAGCGAAGGCGCGACCCTGACTGCTGGTTATGGATAATTAATTTGATTTACTATACACAACGACGTTGCATCTTATGTTCCTGTGACTGAGACAAGCAATACTTGTGGCGATTCTAAATTGCAATGAATTTGAGCGTGTTCCACGTTGCGCGATAATGCTCCATCGATGGGGATTGGTCGTGTGTCACGAAGAGAGCACCGCTGCGTTTTTTAAATATATAGAGAGGTTGCTTTCGTTGTAATGTTTGCTTCATTGCGTGTCATCTTAAAGCGTGGACATGTGTTTTGGGTGCTTTTCTTGTGTGCTGCGGGGTAATGGGCGTGTACGTCCTCCTCCATGATTACGCAGTACGGGATGAGAGGTATGTTTAATCTGCTCATTCTGTTTGTTCGAGTGCAGAACACACAGTGATTGCTGTGATGAAGAAAGGACGAAGAAAAAGAGAGTGAGATTACAAAGTCTCTCTACAATAACACACTGAAAACATCTGTTTCTGCTTGCAAGGTATTTTCTGTGACACGCTGAACAATACTGTTACTGCCTGGAAGCTCAGGATTCAGCTCCCGCACGCACGCTGCAGCTTTTTTTTAAAAAAAAAAGAAGGTTAACCCCGGTCTCTGCATCATTCGATGCACACAGCCATTTTATTTAGAAAATAGTCCAAAAGTCTCCTCAGGTGGTCTCTAAAGATCATAAAGAAACAAATGCCACACGCGGCCAAAAGTAAAAAAAGCCACAACCGGCTATAATAGATCAAGATGTCTACACACCTAGCCTATTACTGAACCGTCATCCATATCGGTTGTATGTATCTCGTGCAACCGTTTCTCATCGGTTGCACCCAATAGCCATGTGCTCCCTATGGTCCGTATGGCTTAGCAAGGACCAAGTACGGATCCATGTAGACGCTCTGAAGATGACCTGCAAAAAATTAGTAATGTTTTGTCTGTTAAAGGCAACATCATTCCAACAATTTCATAACGCCCAAAGCAACGCACATACTCCGACTCTGATTTGTGCAGCTGTCTGAGGTGCCACCCCATTCAGCCAGTTATGAAAAAACTGTGATATTGAAGTTGGCGGAGTGATGTTAAAAGCAACATGAATAGTTCTCCAAAGTAATCTAACAATCGGACATTTAATAAGTAGATGTTCAATTGTTTCATTCTGGTCACAAAAGTAACATCGTTGACTCCCTTCCCAATTGCGTTTGTCTAGATTATCTTTGGTTAAGATTACACCTTTGTAAACAAACCACATAAACACTTTTATTTTCAACGGCACCTTAATTTTTCAGATATGGCCCGACCTTGGGATGTCTCCAGTATTGATTAAATCCGTATACATTTATTTAACCGTGAAAACACCTGACCCCGTTAACTTCCAACTTATCGTGTCATTGGCATCCGAAAGATTAATCTCCATTAACCTACCACGCTGCAGCTATATGATGATATTTTTTTTGTGTGTGGGTCTGTGATATTTCTTCAGGTTTAAATCCATGGTGTTTCTCCATTCCAAACTAGTCGAAGTTCTAGCTTTGTTCCAAGTCAAACTTCCCCATATTTGATCAGAATCATATAAAAACGTGCTAACATCTTTGGATTCTTTTTGGAAAATAAATCTATGACAAATCAAAATGAAACTAATTTGGTGTTGTAGATGTTGATGTGCTCTTTCTGTAGATTTGGTCAAAATTTTAAAAAGTTCAACTTTGGTAGGAAGAAGAAACTATAACCCGCAAAAAAAAGGGGGCATCAGAGGTACTTTCCTCTGTAATAAAGGAACATAAGACTTTAGTGATCTAAGGTGGTGTTTGGTTCTCTAGTTCTAAGATTTTTTCTAGTCCCAACTAAAAAGTCTCTAGTCCCTAAAAAGTCTCTTCCTGTTTGTTTCCAGAGACTAAAAAGTCCTTAGTCCCTTCCTAGAGATTATTAAATGACCATGTTGCCCCTAGTATATAGAAAAATAACAATCAAACAGCACCATGGGGTGGCGGGCCAATGGGTGCATGGAGGGGCATTGTTGAAAAAGTCTCAAAAAGTCCCAAAAAGACTCTCCTTGAGAGTCTTCTTCATTTAGTCCCAAATGTCTAGTTTAGTCCCTAAAATGTCCCTCCCGTTTGGTAAAAAAGTCTCTAAGAAACAAACACCCCCTAAAAGGTCTAAGGGCATGTACAATGGTTGATAAGGTAGTCTTATCTTAAGTTTGCATGTAATTTAGAGATGACAAAGAAAAATGTTTACAATGGGTCATCTCTTAGCCTTATCTTCAATAATTAGCAATTCCTAAAAATATGGTGAAACATATTGTGCTAAGAGATTATCTCTTGTCTTATCTTAAATAAGAGAAGACAAGCCTTCTCTTATCAGTTCTATCTTCTTCACTTCATCATTTATCCTATGTGGCACTCTTAAGATAGCACCAACTAATCAGTTGTTTTTCGCAAAAAAAGAAGAAGAACTAATTAGATGTCCAAGTAAACGGAAGAAACCGGTGCCCGGCCGGCCATGGCTTAAAACATGCCGCTGAAACCGGCAACGGGGCGTAACGGGATGTGCAAATGCCGAATGCTCTTTCTCTGTAGAGCCGCAGGTGCCGAACGCCGGGCGATCGCAAAGATAGATAGATGGAACCTGCACCCACCACCGAAGCCCAAGGTCGCCGTCATGCACGCTGGCGCGACCACCGAATTGTTTTTCCTCGTGACTCGGTGGCCGCGACACGTGTGCGCGTACGCGGGCCACCAGACACGGGGAGGGACGTACGTACGTACGTACTAGCTAGCTAGTCCGACGGCGGGGATCCCGTGCTGCCGCCACCGCCACCACGCACCGAGGTCGATCGACGGGACGCGGGCGGGTCACGAGTTCACATGTGCAACAACTCCGGCGGAGGGGATCGAGGCCGGCAGCGACAGACCGCGTAGCTACCCTGAAAGCGGGAGCACGGCCGTCGCCGTCCGTCCGCCCGTCTCCCCTTTTAACCCGTAGTCCATCTCGCCCTCGCGGTCGACGGTGGACTCACGAGTGCGCGCGCGCGCGTGCCTTCCGGGAAAGAGCCGGAGTAGTTGGCGTCGACCGGGACGTCTTGGGTACAGGAATATTTCGAGCGGGCGAGCATGAGATGGGCGTGCATGCATGCGTCCGCATTTGTTGTTGGTTTCATGTTTCTGTCATCACGGGACGCCGTACGTCCGGCCGGCCGGGGATCACAAGAAGTTTGCCGCCTGCTCCATTCTCGAAAGGAACTATATCCACATACTATAGGATTCTGTTTGCTGCAACGTGCTAAAAAAATGAGAGCTGTTCCTACTTGAAGCTGGCTTTCTGGTGAAGTAACAAGTTTTCTTCTGGCGATCGAGGTTTCTCGCTAATAACTAATAAGAGAAGCTGCGATGACATATAGTACAACTCAACAGCTCACCGTCTCATTCTCATGCACGCCCATTTCATCATGCAACTAATCGTAGGTGAAAAAGAGGAAGATGCGTACGGCGTCCGTGTCACGCTCGCATGCTTGCCGGGCAGCCCCAAAAGCGCCTCAACCCATGAGCGTGAGCGAGCGGATCACGCGAACCTCGCCTCCCAACCAACCACGGCATCACAGGGGCACACTTTCGACCCTTGCTCCTCCTGTCACGCACGCACGCATGCAGCGGCGTCATGCCGTTCCCATTCCCTCTCTCTCTCCCGTGCTCCCCTCCGTACGTCGCCGCAATGCATGACGACGTACGCACACGTCCGTTCCGTGCGCATGCACGGTGCTTCATGGGCGCTTTGCCGCGCGCGTGGGGGTGGGTTGATCGGGAGGAGACAGGAAAGAGGGAGCCGGCCGGAAGCCACCGGGGCGCCGAACAGTTGGGCGCGCCGTACGTAGCGCCGCATCATGCATTGCATGCATGCATGCATGGTGGCTCGAAAATCACATGAAGCCATCCACATCGAGGCACATGTAACATGCGATTGGTCGCGAGTTAACTAGCTGGAGTACGCCTCAAGGCAGCAAAGCAACGGGAAATCAACGTGCGGTTCCTGCAACTGGTTTCCGTGCCTGATGGCCAGCTCGGTCGGAGACACGGCACGTACGCACGTACGGCGGTGCAATGCGTACAAGACGTGCGTACGCGTACGACGATGCCGTGCTGCACTGCACTGCAATCAGTGCGGGCCCATACAGTAAACCGACCGATATCGATCCCTAATTTTAATGTGTCCTGTCCATCTGTACGTGTGTGTTAAATCACACAACCATCGTACCGATCGTATGCTTTTGGTCCTAACAAAGAGCATCTCTAGCTCGTTTCCTCTAAAATTTAACTCCTCGAATCACCACCTAGAGATCAACTAGAATGCGGCGTCAGATTTTTAAGCACGGCAAATCAAATGTTTCTTATAGCAAAGTATGTTGCCACAAGGATGACAATTTTCTTTGACAAACTCGGCGATTCCTGACAAAAAAAACTGAACATAGCAAGGATCCGCCATTGTTTGCTAAAGGAAATTGTCATCCTCACAACGACATAATTTGTCATCTCGGGAGTTCAATTTGCCTGTTAAAATATCTGACGACCGATTGGTGACGAAATCCAAACTTTTCTCAACTGGTTTCTTCCCTAAACCTAACTCACTGCTTTTTTTGCCAAATTATACTACGTTATATTCTTTTGCATTAGAAAATTCACTCCAAAAACACCACATTATTTCTGGATTTATTTCAGGCCTTGCAGTGATGTGCGTTTAGCGGGAGGAGACGTTCTCGTCGACCATGAAGGTGTCTGTGACAACTTCGTTAATCTCAAAATGATGTGTCGGCTCAATATCTCGGCGGTGCTTATAAGGGTTGGGTGTGCGTGCGTGTGTTCATAGGCGTGAGTGTATAGGCGTATGTATGAGCGTCCGTGTCTACATTGTGTTAAAAAAATCCACATTATTATAGAAAACATAGAGAAAATGAGGAAAAGAAATATCCTTTTAGGCATATCACACACATGCATTCTGATATTAATACACATGTTTAAATTTTATAGGGTCATCAGGACATAATTTTGATTATTATTATCATTATCAGAATACATGTGTATGATATTTATATATAGTATTAGCACTATGTATAGAAACACTGGACGAAGAAACATCTTGTTATGAAGCTTCTAATGAATTTCATTTGGAGAATTGTCACCCATGCTTAATGGTTGAATATGAAATTTGTATGAAAATGGTTTTTTCCTTATCTGTAGTTCCATACATAACAGGGTTGTGTTTTTTTCACTTTACGTGAACTATTATAATTTAAATATTTCTAGATGTGACATGAAGTTCATTGAATTCTTTTGTTGAAATTTTCCTCCATGATTAATGGTTTTATACAAATTTGTACGAATAGTGGAATTCTATCAATTTTCTTGTATGTAATACTCCCTCCGTCCCATAATATAAGAACGTTTTTATTATACTACACTAATGTAAAAAACGTTCTGCCGACGGAGAGAGTACCATATATATAATAGTGTTTTGACAAACTCATTGATCATTAAATTTAAAATAAATAAACGGCGCATCAGTATATATGAGGCGAGCAACTTGGCAACACATGGTTGATACAACATACATAAATTAAGAAACATAGTGCATGGGTTAAATTTTGATGGAATGTTACGATTATGTTACCGCGCTCTGCAGTGAGCATGCATGCCACGACATGTGGCTTGAATTGATGTACTTACTACTACTACTAGACGTTAATAACACCGTGCTACGGAAGCAAGGGTTGTTTCAATTCCCCGCTGATCACAGCTCGATGTACCAATGTTGCCGTGCATGTTGAGAGGTTATCACGGCGCGTGCATGTCCCCTAAGCTACCCAGGGCAAGCCAGGAAGAAGCCTCCGTCTTGCCCTTCTTCTTTGGCGGCGCCGGCTCCTCCTCATGATGCGCGTACGGCGGACCCTCGGGGGCGGGGGCGGGGGCGGCGCCGGCGGACCTGTCCTTGCGCTTCGACAGGAACCGCTGCAGCGACGCCTTCCTCGCGATCGGCATGTCGACGAACGCCGGCGCGGGCGGCTGTGCGACGGGCGCTCCCTGCGAGGCCGCCGCCGCCGCGGCGGCGAACCGGACCAGCTCGGCGGCCCTGGCCGGCGTGCAGCCGTCGAGCACCACCACCCTCCCCCCGTAGAAGATGGTCAGCTGCTGCGCCCCGTCCGCCGGCGAGCCGGGCTCCTGGAGGGCGGCCCCCAGCACGCCGGGCGCCGAGACGCCGGACGCCCTGACGTACTGGCTGAGCACGCCGCAGGCCGAGGCGAAGCGGCGCGCCGCGGAGTCGGCCGCAGCCGCCGTCGCCGTCGTGGTCGCCATCGGCGGCATCGTCGCCTGGACGGACGTGCGGGCTAGTGGGCGAGGCGAGGCGAGGCGAGCCGAGACGAGAGGGAGGGAGGGTTTCGGTGGCGATCAATGGCGTTCGCTAAGCTCTGCGCACCAACCGCGGTCGCCGTTCGATCGATCGAGTTCGTGGACCCCGTGTTATATAGATGGACGCGGCAGGAGGCAGGGGAGGTGGAGACGAGACGGGACGAGACGAGGAGTTGGTTGCCATGCAGTTGAGGGAGGGAGGGAGGGGCGGTGCGGCGTGGCGACCCGATGGTGGTTAGGGACGGGCGGGACGTGAGGGAAAACGTGGGCGGTTGGCCGGCCGGCGCATGCCGCGCGCGGGCGACACAGCGAGGGGAGGGGGCGCTGGGGAAGGTGGCGGATCGACCGCGCGAGCGCGCGACGCGCGTGCGTGAATTCGGAAACGGGCGCCCTCGCGCTGGCGCGACGACCAGCAACCGTCTCCTCCTTCCCGTTTCGGGCCTGGCAGTAAAAAAACGAGAGGCTGTGATGGACTGGGCAAGGGCCTCTGGCTGGCTGGACGAGTGGCCCGAATCCGTCGATTCACATCGGATGGACGCCGAAGCTGCGTGATTAACCGCGTGCCCGCTACGTTTCTGCCTCGTGCGCCGGGGGTGAAAAAAGGGATAGGGTTCCTTTCTGCGAATGTGTCGCGTGTGTTGTGGGCGATGGAAATGCTCAGATCGAGATAAGCGCTGCTTTTATCCGGTTGGTTAATTAGGGTCCCCGCCCCGCTGTTTCCCCTTAACCAAGGATAGCAACACTCCTAAATAAAAGTGTTCCTTGGAAGAAAGCAAACAAAAACATGGGAGCCACATGACTGTTTTGGCTTTGTGGCACGTGCATCACTTCTTTCACCACAACATATACCGCAAGAGCTTCTCGCATCCTCCCATCCCAGGAATCAACTCGTGGAGCTGAAGGCTACTGTACACCGCAGGTATCCCAACACGGCCAAACCCGCGCATGCACTTTAGGCGAGGCGCCACGTCCACTGCACATTATTAGCTCCGGCACGGGCCATTTCCTCTTCCTGCTACGAACCCGACGCGCTGAAACAACACTGCCTTCATAGCGAATCTGCACGATTCTTCTCCATTTCTCCCCGCGTTCGAGCACCCGACGCGCCCCACGGCCGTCGGGTAGCCCGAAGGAGCAGGTAGGCTGCCCCCGTACGTTCGGCGAAGCCAACTTGTGTCGTTGTGCGTCCGTCGATTCTCTCTCTAGCTAGCCGAACCGTGCATACTATTTTCTCCGTTTCGAATTACTTGTCGTAGGTATGAATGTATCTAGATATATTTTAGTTCTAGATATATTTATTTCTGTGATGAGTAATTTAAAACGGACGAAGTACCATCGACCGAGTTGGACGCGGTTCCTTCCCTTTGGCTGGCTGGCTAGCTAGCTTTCGGTAAAGAAACTTACTAGAAAGGCACTACGGGCGACTGGCGATCACGCGGCCGAGGACACGGGGGAGGCAACCACTCCTCTCCACGCGAGCTTTAGTAGCTAATCTAATAGCCGATCCCTCATGTGCGTGCATGATTAGTCGCGGGACGTCTTGTCTTAACATAATGTGCGCGAGCTCATCTACGCGACGTAGGACAAATAGGATAGTACGATGCGGCCAAACCGATCCCATTTGTCTATGCAGCCATGCTTTGCGCTCGGCTGTTGGGGGCCATTATCCTACCATATCGTCGAGCGCAGGACGTCGTGCACGCACTCGCCTGCAGGATCGGCCGATTCCCTGTGCATCCCGCGTGGTGCCTTCTCTATTCTGGCTGCCGCGGCGACGACTTGCACGCGTCAACGACGAGAACTAAGCGTCGCCGGATGCATGCACGAAGCTTCCAGCTCCGTTCGTAGCATGGCTGATTGCGCGCGTGGCGGTGCTATGCAGTGTCGACGGGCGTGCCCACGTGTCGACGACGATACGTGTGCGTGTGGCGGCGTCGGGGCCGACCTTTGGTAGTCGGCCAAGTACGTCAAATCGTGCCGCTACTCCTTGAGTTCGTTCGTGCGTTCCCATGCAAGTCGGAGTGTGGGACTGATGGATGGATTCGATGCCCCGCGGCTTTGTGCTGCTTTCACACTTTCTTCGCCCCAAGTACAGCAGAGAATAGCTTGGCGTGCCGTGCCTCGCCGCCTTTGCACGTCCCCTGCATGACATTGGCTCTTTACGTATTGATCATCGTGCCGATTAATTAAACTACGTACTGCTTAGACACTTCTTAGTCCTTCTCTTTTGTTGCGAGCATGTGCTGATCACTTTTGCTAACTTGTCCTGGACTGGGCTCCTAGGCACTAGCCAGTCACCACCTTTCTTAAGTGATCGCTTTTAATGGATTATTATATTTTTCAACTCGACCACCTTTTCTAATTGATCGTTCTAAATTCTTTTGTATTACTCCCTCCGTTCCGAATTACTCGTCGCGAAAATGGATGTATTTAGAACTAAAACGGAGGGAGTACTTTTCAACTAGAAGTACCTTTGCCTTCTACTCCCTCCGTTTCAAAATAGATGATTCAACTTTATACTAATGTTAGTACAAAGTATGATTAGTACAAAGTTGAGTCATCTATTTTGAAACGAAGAAAGTATTGCATAGTCAAGCAACGCAAAAAGAAATGGGTGCGGCTAGGTCCCAGTCGATTAAAAGGCTTAAGCAAGTCTCAGTCAAATGATATAGTATGTATGAAGAAAAAAACTGAAAAAAATTGTTTTTGCATGAATCTCCATGCAAAATCAAAGAAAGATACTATCGACTGTAACATAACGAAGTCTCAATGAACAGAGACCTAGTAAAACCGGGAAAAAAACAAGCAACGCAGCTATACCATGGAAAAGAAAAGGAAGAACATGTTCAAAAAAAAGAAAAGAAAAGAAAAGGAAGACACAACCCCCGACGTGGCCAAGAAAAACCACCAGGAGAGAGTATAGGGGCCCCACCACCAGCCCATGACCCGCGCTGCACACTGCACGCGCAACCGTGGCCTAGCAAAACCGGCCGCCGAACTCAACCCCGAAAACGTACAGAGCCCAGGCATTTCTTCCACCACCCCCTTTCGTCGCTCCACGCCACCACCGCCACCAGGCCGCGCACATGCGCAGCACCCCGCAAATACACGCCGACCGGCTGGCCGATCGGCGAAAACCCACGGCGAAATTGGGCGAGACGTGCGGTGCTGGGAGACGGACGGGCCTTCCGCTCCTATCCATCCATCCATCCATCCATCACTCCTCGTCCCGTCGCCTCCCGGCCGGCGCCTTTCACATGCTGTTTTCCTCTCCTGCCCGCGAAACAGAAATTAGGCCTCGCCCAGCTGTACACGCCCGCGAAAAGGAGAGAGCGCGCCGGGACTTAACCCCGCGACTCACCCGCCCCCCGGCCGGACGGGCAAACACACGTACATACCTCGGCACCGCAGGTCTCATCGTTTCCTTCCGCTGGAGATCGACATGGGAGCCGAGCAGCAGCACCAGGCCGCCGGGGACAGCAGGTTCGCCGCGGCGTTCGGCCTGCTGCGCCAGTACATGAGGGAGCAGCCTGGCGTGGTCACCGTGGGCCTCTCGCCGGGCGTCGAGGCGGTGGCGCCCGAGCAGCGGATCCGGACCATGGAGCTCTTCCCCCAGCAGGCCGGCACGGTCAGGGGCTCGCACGAGAGGTACGTCTTTGCGCGCCAGCCACACCTTCGTGCCCGCCGGGTGACCGGAGAACGTCCTCGAAACGTCTTCCCATGGAGTTCTTGGAAAATATTCACTCCTGGTTGATGGATGCTAACGCTGTTGCTAATCAGGACGGGGCCTGAGAGAGCGCCGCTCACCATCTTCTACGGCGGGAGGACGTTCGTGTTCGACGACTTCCCCGCCGAGAAGGCCAGGGAGCTCATGCAGCTCGCCGGCTCCTTCTGCGCGCCGCCGCCCGCCCCCGACGCCGAGCCCGCCTGCCAGAACGCGCCGGGGCAGCCTTGCTTGTCAGGTCCGGATCGCGCTACACTCGTGCTCGGTCACCGTCCGTATTAGATACAAAATACAACCAACTGACAAAAACATGTGTCGTGCGCGCGCGCGCTTGTGTAGACCTGCCGGTCGCGAGGAAGGCGTCGCTCCACAGGTTCCTGGCGAAGAGGAAGAGCAGGCTCACCGCGGCAGATCCGTACCCGGCGCCGTTAGCGGCGCCGGGGGCCGGGGCGGCCAAGGAGACGGCCGGCAAGGCTGCGCCGGAGGACGGCGGCGCGCCGTGGCTCGGCGTCAACCCCGCGCTCCAGCTCAACTGAAGGATTTGATGAGCCGGGGAGAGGAATAAATCACTGCCTCACTGCTTCTCCACGTAGTACTACTAGTACTATGTACTGCTACGTGGATCCTTGATTGTTGCCGTTTTTATCTTACGCCCGTTAATTGGCTGCGTCAGGGCAATCAACTGCATGGCGCTGGCTAAATATATATAGCACGTATGTTCTTCATCTGTTTGAGAATTCTTTGGTGTCGAATAAAAGAATTCTTTCATGCTGAATTTGTTACTGTATGCGAGTATACTACTAATTACGTAGCTTAGATTTGTATAAGCTGTATTAAATGTAGTGATGGTGCGCAATATTGTTACTTTTACTGGTTATTTTTTTATGTGTTAGTGTGAACTATTAACGTTTGCTCGTTAGATCGTTGGGTCATGTATCTTCATGAGAATATGTGAAAATTGAGAGAACTACATTTCACGCATGTCTTGTGCTGCCCGCACCCGTGACTTGGATGGCGAACCTAGCAGCCACCGAACACTCCCCTCCCTCGTCATTTCCTTCTTCGCCACCATTGGGGCAAAGCCGGAATGGTGGAAGGTGTTGATTGGGCTTCATTCTCGTGTAAGCTATGCTAGGGTGGCGACAACCCTTCTTGTCATGTCTTTGGAAGGGGAGCGGAGGGCAGCGATGCCACAATGATCTTCCTAGGTGGTGCAATGATCTCCTCTATCGTGACATATGCGGTAGGGGCCAGTCGGGTAGCGTTACTACATGTCGGTTTTATCTTACGCCCGTTAATTGGCTGCGTCGGGGCAATCAACTACATGGCACTGGCTAAATATATATAGTACGTGTGTTCTTCAACTGTTTGAGAATTCTTTGGTGTCGAATAAAAGAATTCTTTCATGCTGAATTATTTACTGTATGCAAGTATACTAATTACGTAGCTTAGATTTGTATAAGCTGTATTAAATGTAGTGATGGTGCACAATATTGTTACTTTTACTGGTTATTTTTTATTATGTGTTAGTGTGAAATATTAACAGTTGCTCGTTAGACTGTTGGTTCTTGTATCTTCATAAGAATATGTGAAAATCAAGAGTTCACCCATGTCTTGTGTCACCCACACGGGTGACTTGGATTGCGAACCCTAGTCGCCACCGAGCACTCCCCGCCCTCATCATTCCCTTCTTCGCCACTATTGGGGCAAAGCTGCAATGGTGGAATGTGTTGATTAGGCCTTCATTCTCGTGTAAGCCATGCTAGGGTGGCGACAACCCTTCTTGTCATGTCTTTGGAAGGGGGGTGGAGGGCGGCAATGCCACAACAATCTTCCTAGGCGGTGCAACGATCTCCTCTACCGTGACATATTTGGCAGGGGCCGGTCGGGTAGCGTTTCTACACGTCAGTTCTGGTTAGGGGTGAAACGGGAGCCTTAGCTTCGGTTTGTTGGTTAATACTTCAAAGTTTATTAGTAATTTGGATAACAATATTTAAATGGTTTGATTATCCGGCTAGAAATAGGATGTTCCTATATCTTCGTATATTAGAAATGCCATGTCCTATATAGCCTATCCTAATTTCCCACACGAATCGTGGTCAGATTGTGCTCAAATGTCTTACCATATATGGACTAAAAAATGATTATGATTGAAAATGACCCTAACCACTTTCACCCTTAGTTTCAGTTTCCTCAAGGTTGTGGGCCCGAGTTGGGTGGTGGTGGTGCCTTGATGTCGCCCCCTCCTTGAAGGCGTCGTTTTTAGTCCATTGTTCTATGCTTCTCTCAGGGTTATGTGGTGGTGGGGTGCTATTTGATGATGGTAGGGTGTGTTGTAGACCTGCAGCGAGATGTGCTCTTTTGACTGAGGCAGGGACGGAACCAGGCTACCACCGGGCCCCAAGTCTGCTTCATTGCTACAGTGATCAACAATGTAAAAAACACTATAGTCAAACAAAGGGATAAATCCTCACGCCCGGGCCTAGCCCCCCCCCCCCCCCCCCCCCGCCCGGCCTGGGTCGTGTCTCCGCCACTGGACTGAGGGGCCATTTGTCCATGCATTGGCTCACTGTGGGGAGCTTCAGACTGTCGGGATTGTGTCCCTCGTTTGTGGGGAAAGGTCTGACGATGTGGTGCATTCCTAACGATCTAGTTTTGTTCTTTCCCATCCGACGGCTTAGTCTCTTCGCATCGTGTTGCTTCTTTGTGTTTTGTTCAGTCCCACTCGCCTTTAGATGTAACTTCACTATGTTCCTTGTACATGTATACCTCTTGTAGTTGCCCTGGTTTGTATGTGTGTTTGTGATTGTATCGCGAAGCTGGTTAAACAATATATTGTGTTTATGTTGCGCGGTCTTTAATTCACCCCGGGCCACGGAGGTTTCTCCATAGGATATGTGAAAATTGTAGAGTGTCTTTAAAAAGGAAGTTTATGAATTCCCCGAACTGCAAGACGATGACAGTAGAGCATCTTCAGCCATGTAACTCTAGTTCGACACCTCAAACGCCCGCAGACGCTGATCGGGCGTGTTCGTTTTGAACCCCTATTTATTCATTCGCGCAGCCACAATTCTCATTTTCTTCCTTATATGTCCGATCATTTGCACGTGATTGGTGGAGATGAAGAGAGGGAAATAAAAGAATGACTAAAGAAAGAGAAAAGGTGGTCCGGGTAAAGCTGCGTTCTATGTGGCGGATTGACCGGGCGTGTCCGCGAGCCCTCATATCCTCCCCATATTTAAGATGGACATGAGGGTTCGCGGACAGCCTGGACATGTAAAGAACATATGAGGGGTCCAGTTGGGTCACTTGTTTCCCTCTCTCCTATCCGGCCGGGCGCGTCGACGGGCGTTTAAAGGATCCGGCTGTAGATGCTCTTACAAGTTGTTCACTTTTTCTGAGATTAGTTGTCGCTCAAATGGATGTGTCCAGTGTACAAATTTAAACGACCACGTGCCCGTTGATGCCCCTGTCTTTGTAAAACTGCGGAGGGGCCGGATTCAAGCATCCTGTCTTTGTTTATCCCTGTTGACAATTTAGGTCCTGTAGAAAGTAGTGCAACGTTCTCCATTCATAGATCTGCGCCTGCCTTTATCGGACAGGTGGCGTGCCACCTTGTGATCGATGAGCTCAAGATTCGATTGCCAAAAGCTAAAACCTGGTCATCCAATTCGTCCCCGTACGTGTCGTGCGCGGTAGGAAGGCGTTGGAAGAAGCAGGAAACGTGCGTGATGCATCATGCATGGCATGCGTAGTGTGCGCATGGTGTTCGCGGTTACACGTCGTTGTTCTCGTCGAGACTTTGCGTGCGCGCGCACGTCAAAGCTTTTAATTACCACGTCAAAACTTGATGCGGCTAACCTTGGAAATTAAACACGCTGCGGTCGCTGTAATTATTTACTACTCTAAACTCCTGTCGGCCTCGTGGCACGTAGGAGTACTTAATTCGGCGTCGCAAGTCAAAAGCGGAAGAGTAAATTACCAAGAGAGGATCCGTCGTGATCAGAAAGAGGAGCAAGTTTGATCAAATCTTCTTTCTCTCGTACGTTTGGCAGATCTTGCACGTAGGTCCGCAGGATTAGTTTTCAGTTAATCTTTCCATTCCGGTTCGCTGGGAGCACCCGAGCTGGTACGTGTCCGCAGCGTGTGACCGCGCTCTGCTATCAAGGCTGGCTTATTCGCCTGCGTACGCACGTACGTGGTGTGCATGGCTGTATTTTTGATTTGTCATGTGTAGACTTTTCTTTCCTCTGACAACCGGTGTAGCTAGGGAGTTGACAAGAGGGCGACCGGAATCCTTCGATTACCAAATGTCTTGGTAAATAAGATTTTTTTCTTGACACGTAAATGGAAGGGCGCACGCAACTGGTGGCGAGCTTGCGGTTAGAGTTTTGCCACTTCCGGTCTCATCTCCCCTGGTCATACGTAGGCTCGTCAGTACGAGTAGATACACTAGTAGTACAAGTTGGGCCAATTTGAATCTGCTAGTTGAGCTCGGTCAGTATGACTTAATCTATTACCAACTGAAAAGAAAGAGCGGCAAACCAATCTGTGATTGGATGGTTAAAGGGACTATGGCATCCCCAGCCCGTTAGGGTTCAAAGACTGATGCTTGCATTTATTTCTGAATTTATTTCAGAAATTCCGGCGATGCCCGTTCAGTGGAAGGAGATGTTTCCGTCAACGATGAGATGTCTATGATTACTTTGTAAATTTCAAGATGATATGCCGGCTCAGTCTTTCGAAGATGCTTATAGGGGTACTGCCTTAAAAAAAAGAGCGGAAATGTTGAGGACGACCGAATTTGTTTCGCATGTGACCGGTTCGTAGCTGCACGCCTGGAATCCCGGAGGCCCCAGCGGCGCTCCGCCCGTCGACCATCGCGTGCTCCTGACACGGCCGCGGCTGACCCCATTTCTTTTCTTTTCGATTGATGCTTGGCTGGCCCCATTTCCTCCCCGTTTACTTTCGCTTCCTACTCCATTACCATCATCACGCAAAATTCAAACCTTATCAGCGGAAACTATGGACGTCAACGCACATGTTCACCTCGTAGCAGAACGGCTGCGACGAGACCAAACCAAAACAGAGCAGCACACACCTCGAAATTCATCAATCAAAAGAGAAAAAGAGAAGAAACTCAACGCAGCGCCCATGGTCGACGGACCATGTGCCGGGCGCCGGGCCACGGCGCCCGAAAGCGAAAGCGCGCGCGATCCTCTTCCTCCCCCTCGGAGCTTTCGCACCGCAACAAAACCGCATACTGGTAGCACAGCATATCCTAGTCTAATGCCAGTACTCCTACTGTCTACTGGTACTATTATCATCTTTCGTCGTCTCCCCCACGTTTCTCAGCATGTGACCACGAGTACTAGTTTATACTTGGCCGTATGTCCGTCGACCGGCCGACCTCGCCGCGCCATGCCGTACTGGCCCCGTCCGCCGCCCGTGAAAGCCTTATATTTTCGCGTGTTTGTGCGCCGGTCGGACGGGGACGGGTGGGCGCCGGGTCGCTGTCCTGCTCCCCGTCTCCGTGATACCACCACCAAAGCGGGTGCGCGTGACACGCCGAGTCTCCTCCGGCGAACCGTGGGCCGGGAAAGATAAGATCACGCCGCGATTCAAGTACAGTCGACAACATGTACCCGTTTCTCCCTCCTCCTCGTGTCCTCGTGATCGGCGGGCACGGCAAAAGGGCGGGGAGCCGGAGTAAAGCCCGGCTGGCCGATGCCGACTTGATGCCGGGAGGGTGCGTCTCGTGACTGTCTGGTCTCTGGTGTAGGGGTGGTACGGCTGTGCGGGTTGGCCGAGATTTATTTGCTGCTCTGTTTGGTTGATGGCGGCATGCAAATGCACGTGTGTGGGCGAGCTCGCATATGCATCCGTTTGTTCTTGGCGTGTGCAAGCAAGCAAACCTTGTTGAAATCGTGAACACGCTAATTTTATTGAGGTGGTGTTTATGTCTGTTGTTTGTTAATGGAGCGCCGTCTCCGGTTAGCCATTATCTCACCTCGTGTCGAACCATGCGTTCGCTTTTTTTTTTTGTATAGTTCACCTCGATATAATCTGAAAATGACCGACATGAAAATATCAAAGGATCTCATATACCGGTATAACCACGGACATCGGAATATACATGGAGCACAAGCCGGGAAAGAGGGAAGAAAAGGGAGGGAGATGGCAAATCATTCAAAGAAAAAAAAAAGATGATGGATGTCCCCGACTTATAGCGGGAGTTCAAACCATTACTAGTGGTTAGAATTTTTTTTTACTGCACGTATGATTAGCTTGATCTACTAGGATGAACGAAGTAAGGTGGCGATAAAGCTTGACTGATTTGGCTGTGATGCGGATGGATATGGTCGGAATAGCAAACAAACCGCCCGCGCGAGAGCCAATAAAAACCTTGTGGTATTGGAATGGGCTAAATGGGCCAAAAGCTAAGCGCTTCATAACTTTTCTTTCCTAGCTATTGTAGATGTATAGGAAGATCGTTTTTCCGTTTGTTTTAAGATTTAATTACCAGAAGACCAATTATAAACTTGGTCATCAACCAAGATCAAAACACATATTAATTATAAGTCTTTTCTCCTTTTTCTACATGTGGTGAAGACAAATGCATATAATTTGGAAGTTAGATAATCAACCTTTTGTGATATTATATTATTTTCATTATAAGTTTCCTCTGAAAAGATGGAAAGTGCTTCTATATTATGCTGGCAAATTCAGATTGTTTGTATACTCACACATTGTGGTTTGACATGCACATACAAGTTAAATTTGTGAATAAATATAAATATTCGTCCTTCCACCGATTGTATCTAATGGCTACTTCCGTAAGAAATACTCACACATTGTGGTGCAAATTTCGCATATTGATTTTTTATTTCAACGTTAATAAACCACTCTTTAGTGATTTGAACGCCCTTATATTTCTTTACGGAGGGAGTAGATGGTTATTTCGTGTTCAATATGCTCTAAATCAACTCTTTGAAATTTACTCTGTACCAAGCAACTTTAATCGTTTCTCTTTATATAGTATTCACCATGTTAGTGAAAATATAATAATATAAAAATCTTTTACGATCAATATATGCATACAAACTTAATGATATTGTTGCTACCGGAATTTTTTGAGGAAATAATTACAATTATTCGTAATCAAATTTAGATAATTTAACTGTACATTGTGAATAGATATATGTACACAACTTTGCTTATTGTCATTGCAATAAAAGAGTACAACAAAAACATGGGAATTCTTCAACAACCTTTAATTTAATGGTGCACTACATGCCTACAAGGATTCAAATATGAAGTTTTACAAATATTTTGATATGACACAACTCTTTATCATTTCGTGGTACTTTCTGTTTTATACTAAAATCTTCGTCGTTGGAACAAGGTTTATTAGCACATCCATTCATACCCACTTCTCACAAACGACTTTAAGATGGTTTTGTATGATAGTTAAGCATAGCGAGTTGTGTAATAGTTTGTTACATATGAAAACTTAACATCTAAACAACAACTCAGTGAAGATAAACCATTTTTTTCTTAAGAGGAGAAGAAATCATTTTTTGTATGAATTTAAAAGTTTGCAAATTACTCCCTCTGTTCCTAAATATAAGTCTTTTTAAATATTTTAATATGAACTACATACGGATATATATATATAGATGTATTTTAGTGTAGTTTCACTCATTTTCATCCGCATGTGGTCTCTATTGAAATCTCTTAAAAGACTTATATTTATGAACGGAGGGAGTATAAGATAGGTGGAATACATTACCCAACAAAATTAACCCCCAATAAAACACACATCATACCGGAAATTTTAATAAAAATTCTGAAAGCATACTGTTGTTTAAAGATGAGATTGGCAGAAACATATTTACTCTCACTGATCCATATTACTGATGTATCTAGCACTGAAATGGATCGGATGAAGTACTAACAAATAGTAGTTTTGAACCGCTTGACCCCAAAAAATGCTCAACTAACATCTTCAATGAGCGTGCAGGTGTTTTGGTGGTGATTTCTAATGCGATATTTTCCTTTGGCATGGATACACCACACAATTCTCACATATCATGAGGCAACCCTCATATAGTGGTTTCACACAACATTCACACATATCGCCGGCAACCACACCAGTCGCCAAACTCATTTGGCGGACTCAAACAACACACACACACTAACAAGAAGTCTCATCCGGTGCTATCATGTAATCTCTTCCGACGGTATCACACAAGGCTCATACAACATACAACTCATGCACGTTTACATTCATACAAGAGTGCATTAATAGTAAGATTGACCCTGAGCACATGGAAATTATGGCATGGTGACAGTATTGTGGATTCGTGCACTTTACGCTCATACAAGAGTGCACGGTCAATACAAATAGAACATCCGAAAGGCATGTGGTGAAAGGGAATTTACCTCCCGAAGTGCATTGGTTTGATGACGACGTAATTTGCGGACTGATCGAGTTCTTGAGGTACTAGGGCATACTCAAATGACACAACCCCTCGTGCTCGCCGTTTCTATACCCCTCACGGTTTTTTGGTATAGAAAGTTGCACTACCGTTTCATTCGAAGTCATCCCATCGCCTGCTGCCATTTGCGTGAAGAGTGGCACACCAACATGGCAGTGGATGGGAGAAACTGACTATCACGCGCTCTCCATATGACATATGGGGTCCACTTGTTAGCAAAGTAAGCAGACATAAAAAAAACATTAGCATCCCTGTTTGCACTGTTTTTGCCCAGAATTTTCAAGGAGGTGCTATGTTTGCGGACAATACATCCACAGGCATATCCGTTAGGATGCTCTCTTCTGGCACCCCCGGCTTGCCGCTCTCCCTTCATAAGTATTTTTAGAGGTTTCAATACAAGCTAGATAGGGACGTATATAGACATATTTTAGAGTGTAGATTCACTTTATTTTCTCCGTCTCTTTTTGGAATCTCTAAAAAGAATTACATTTAGCAACGGGAGGGGTAGTTTTAAATCCATTTGCATTCAGCTGCAAGCTCACTGGTTCACGCCCTCCTGGGGGCAAAGGAAACTTGGGTTCGTTCGGTTCATGCAACTTGGTCAGAAATTTAAAACATTTTTCAAAAACGAGAGACAGAAGTAGTAGAGATGAAACTAGAAAGCCCCCCGAGGCGAGGCGGCAGGCGCACATGAAGCGCGTGCGAGATAAAACAAGTGGCGGGAGACGGGGCAAAGCCGCGGTCGACAAGAGACACGGCGACAGGGAGAGAAAAGAAAAGAAAAGGTCGCAACTCTCCCACCGAATACGCATCCGTCGCCATCACCCACCCATACCCCCCGGCCTCAATCTTCACGTGTTCTTCGTGCCCCGCACCACCACCACGTCTCCTTCACTCGCCTAATCTATTCACAAAAACAAACCAAGCGGCCATGGAGGATGCGACTCTGCCTGCTTCTCCCTCCCTTCCCCTCCCCTCAACACCGCCCACCCCCCTATATAACCGCCCTCCCCGCCATAGACTACCTCACATCCCGCCCCCCACAGCCATCCGTCCACAGAGTCACCACAGCCGCACCGCAGCTCCATCTTCACCACCGTCATCGTCAACGAGAAGCAGCGGCGAGCAGCAGCGCCCGGCCAAGAGACGAGACGAGACGAGACGAGAGAACAAGTGTTGCCATGGCCGCGATGGAGAGCAAGAGCCGGAGGTTCGCGCTGGCGTGCGGCGTCCTCAGCCAGTACGTCAAGGCGGAGCAGAAGATGTCCTCCTCCGCCGTCGTCGCCCCGCCCCCGCGCGCCCCGCCGGCCACCACGCTCAGCCTCATGCCCGGCGCCGACGTCGGCCAGGACCACGCCGCGGCGGCCGCTGAGGAGGCGGGCCCGGCCACGCCGCTCACCATCTTCTACGGCGGCAGGGTGGTCGTCTTCGAGGACTTCCCCGCGGACAAGGCGGCCGAGGTCATGCGCATGGCCACCACCGCCGGCGTCGAGCGCGCGGCCGCCACGCCCGCCCCGGCCCCGGCGCTCGCGGACCTGCCCATCATGCGCAAGGCCTCCCTGCAGAGGTTCTTCGAGAAGCGCAAGGACCGCCTCGGCGCGCGCGCGCCCTACGCCCGCCCCGCCGCGCCGGTAGCCAACAAGGGCTCGGAGGACAAGTCGGCGTCGTCCTCCTCGTGGCTCGGGCTGGCCAGCGCCGACGGCGCCTTCGCGCTCTGATCCGGACGGACGGACGGACGGGGCAAGACGGCTTGCTCGCTCGCCTCAAGACATCGCTTGTAGAGCACTTTCAATTTTAATGTATTCTTTGGGTAAAAATTCGAATAGCGAAAGAAAGAAAGAAAGAAACAAGATTGAGTTCATAGCAAGCCCTCTTTGTTCGTTCGTTTGATTTGATCGACAAATTCTTTTGATTTCTGCGCGGATCATCAGCCATGGTTCGCACAGAAACCCAGTTCAGTTCATGAACCGAACAATAACTTGAAATAAAGACGAGTGCTACCAGCTTCAAACAACGCTTCCTCCATGTCTGGCATCACGACCACGACTAGCACAGCTACGATTACCATCTTGAGTACGTATGCCATGATCCCATGAACCGAAATGTCAAGGGAAGAAACCCATCTCCAGTTCGGCAAGCACGAGTTCATGGCGGAGGGGAGGGGAAGGGTGGGTGAGAAACGGTCAGAAAAGGGGGAGCGCAACTTGTCAAAAGGGGGACGGGGGTTGCGGTGGGAGACTTGGACGTGCGTACGCGTCATTGCCCTTTGTTTTTGTCTTAGAATAACGAAGAAATGGCGCACGTTCATGGCGTTCCGGGTGAACAACCATTGCTCTGCCCGGCCGTCCGTTGGCCCTTCGCTCTCGGCCCTCGCGCACACGCGGCGACGGCGACGGCGGCGAAGACGACGACGACCCTCGGAAGCCCCGTGGCTCCCTCTCCTCCTCCGACGTGGAGGTGGCGGCGCCACCTGTTGGCCGCCGGCCTCGTGAAAGCGTGTGCTGATCCGACCCGAACGTGACAGCGGAGGAGCGAGTGTGGACGGGGCGCGCGGCATCCATGGATGCTCGCCGGAACGGAGTGGTTTACTTTGCGCTCTGCACCCGGGGGCTGGAGGTGCTTTCCTCGTCGGCGCACGGCGCGCGCGCGTGGCCGGCCGATTCGGTCGGTGATGCGCTCTGTCTGCCCCCCGGCCGGCGCAACGTGCTCGGCACGGCGCGTGGGATGGGAACGGGAAGGAAGGAACCGGTTGCTTGCTTGTGCTTGAAAAGCTTCCCTTTTTCGCCTTTCCGGACGGCGAATCCGCCACGTTTTTAGTTCGTTCGCGCCACGCCGGATCTGATCGAGGGGACTTTGCTGTCCTGGGCGACTAATCTTTTAGTACTTTTTAATAGGGAATCTAGTGGTGTTGGTGGTGGCGAGCTGGGGCTGTTTGCCCGCTTTGCTCCCCCCTGGGCTGAGATCGTGTTTAGACTTTATAGACGGACAAACAAAAGCTAGTACTAATAGCACCGCCAGGAAAAGGGTCGGAGTAGGCCGGCCATGATCGTGCTAGCAGCAGCTTGAAACGTCAAACCAGTTAGCTAGGCATGCTGGCCTTTCAAAGCACGTTGCCCTGCGCTCATGATGGACAGATCTCGGCGCAAATCTTCGAGGCAGCAAAGCACTCCGGCACGCAATGTTTGTGCGCGACAGGCGACACAACAAGTCAAAGACCGAGCGACGCCGCCGGCCTAGCTAGCGAGATAGCCTAAACGAGTACGTACATAATAGTATAAGAGGATTCTCCCCTTGAAAAGAAAAGAAAAGAAAAGAAAAGAAAAGGTCTCGGAGACAACGTGTGCGCCTTCTGCTCAGGATGCACCATGCCTTGGTGAAACTTCTCTGTCCCGGAGAGCATGCAGCAGGGGTGGGAGAAGAAAGATGGCACACCTGCACCAACCAAACTGCCCAGTTGAGCTGCAGGCAAAGAGACTGTAGGAGGAGCATGTGCGAGGTGCGGTGTGCTTTCCCTTTCGTCCAAGAATCCAACACCCCGTCACGAGAAGCAAACTCCATCGACTAGCACATGTTTTCTTTCAGTTGACACATGTTTCAATCCCCCTCCACCGCTCATGGATTTTTAAAACCCTAGCAATTTGCGCCGCGATTCCCCCACCCCCGCAACCGCTCACACGAGAGGGAAGTTTCAGCATATGGCCTCTTCCTCCCGTGCGCATCCCGATCAATGGCGCGGTCATCCGTACTGCCGACGTTTCCGCCCCTGTCAATGTCATAGCTGCATATCCATGGAGAAGAGTATCAATTAATGGACGTTGTGGCGTTTCACACCGGTCTTGCCACCCCCAACGCGACAAATCTCACCTTCACGGAGCATGCTCATTCCAGGGTATATAACCCCCATCACCCTTCTTCGTCGGCGCCACCACATCCACCCTCTTCCTCCATCACAGTTACCGCAAACTCACCCACCATCGCCCCTTCGTTGGCCTTCACCCTCTCTCCCCCCATTACAATGTCGGTGTGACCGTACCCTCACCATGAACCTTTCTTTGACAAGACCGAAATGGACCGCCCCGAGAGAGAGTTCTCCGAGAGGCTGTGTGGGAGTTCTCGAGTGGGTCGAGGACCATGCACGTCTTAAGGTTGAATCCGCCATTGCCCGTGCCAGCCTCGTCGCCGCCCTCGAGTACTTTGACCACATTTCAATTGCCCCCGTCGCAGAAATGGTCACCGTATTCATGCCTAAATTAGAACGTGCTACGCAACAACAAAATATACGCACATGATCATCTGAAGACCATTATGGGCTTACAGGCCAAGATCATCTCACAATCCACACAATGGAAGTAGACGAAGGAGAGTTGTTGTAGAGCGCCGTTTTTCGCAACTAGGTTATACCTCTCACCCACGAGAATTCTTCGGAAAAATCCGTCGATCTACAATCGAAGTAGGCGACTCCTCTGAGGTATCCACGTGTACCGATCTATAGCATCACATTTTTATCAGTGAACCAGAACATAGTGCATAGGTACTCTTCACTCCTCAATAGCTTCGTGCACCTGATTTTCTCTCTCACGTGTCCGCCTCTTCTTATGCAATGTTTTTATGGCGTCAGTTAGCATCACATTTCCATCAAATATAGGGGTTTTGTTATTGATGCTTAAAATCTCTTAATTCTTCGGAATCCTAGCAAAAATAAGCCCAAAAGCGATAAAATACAGAATTTCTATTACTACAACGCAAAAGCAAAAGATAAAAAAGTGATGCAAAATGCACTCATCAATATGGCCAACCTTCAGTCGCCCATGAGGTTGTAAATAATGCACAATAAGAGGGTTAAATGTAAGAGTATCTACAATCACCCATCATATCTAACACAAATCTTGGGTGGATATGGGGAGGCCTGGTACGCCCGCGCGCGTTTGCCACGTCGGACCCGACCCTCGCTGGCCTACCCCGACCCCATATATATTCGTCCTCATCCGCTCTCTGAGTCAAACCCTAGCCACTTTGCTCCACTCCACTCCACTACTCTCCGGCCCAATGCTCCCTTCTGACGATTTTCGAACTTCTCTGGCATGTGAGACAGTGGATCCGACTCCGACCAGTATGGACCCATAGACTGCGGCGTATGGGCCCGACCTATTATGGATTCGATCCGACGGGAATCCATTGTATCGGTGGAATGGATGCTCGAAGCCACCGGAGTAGGAAGCTCAAGGTTCGTCTGTCGTCCATCTCCGATGCGGTGGAGTATGAGAGCTACATAGACCTGTGTGCCCACCGTAAGAAGCAGATTGCGCGGGAGGTCGAGGCCCGCCTTGCTGCCGACATGCTGACCGACGGATGTGGCGGCGCATGCTGCCTTGGAGGAGGAGTTCGTCTGTGCCCGCATCGTACAGAAGCAGCAGAGGAAGAACCACACGCCCTCGTCCGAGAGCAAAGTCGGAGGGTCCGTGCCATGGCCGGACTGCCCTCCAAAGATAAGGAGGACAGTGACGGGTCGGACAACTCCAGCAATGAGGAAATCCAGCTTGATCCATTTTGCTTCTTCAAGCGCAAAGACGACAAGGGGAAGGACAGTCGTGGATGATCTTTGTCCATAGCTAGCATATAGGTAGAACATGTCAATTTTTGATAGTCCAATGACATGTATAGTAGCCGGACACTTTGAATTTGAGTTTTGTTAAATGAGGTATCCGATTATGGAACTTTTTTAAAGCGTGACCGCTCATTGTCCGCGGAAGATTGAGGGGCTGGATTTGGTATGCTCTAAAGCAGCCGGCCATGGGTGACCCCGGGGTATATCCACCAATCCACGATCATCTTCCTGCATCCGTCGGGGCAGTACCGGAGATGGAGAGTGGCGATGATTGCATGTTGTCAACCATGCCTTTGAAGCTCTCCCTCCGGCACACTTCTAATGGCTACTCGCCACCGGAGGGTTGGACGGGGGCAAGGCAACCGGTGCTGGTGCCACTTGTCGGTGAGGAGCGTGAGGAGGAGCTAGTAAACTAGGGTTGTTTGCCCACTTTGATCCCCCTGAGATCATGTTAAAAGTTTTGACAAAAGCTACTAGCATGAGCAGGAAGTGTCAAAACACTTCCTCCGTTTTAAATTAGGGTGCGTATTAGCTTCGATCAAAGCTAAGCTTTGTAACTTCGACAAAGTTTACAAACAAAAATATTAAAATATACAATAACAAATCAACATCACTTGGTTCATTATTGAATGTGTTTTCACATTATATATAAATTTATTATGGTAAACGTTTATCTTGTTTTTTATAAACTTTGTCAAAGCTTACGAAGCTTTGTCAAAACTTTGTCTGTGCGCGACGCAGCAGCCGGCCGAAACGATGGTTGTCGACGCGACAAGATTCTCCCCCTCCCACAGTTTCCTCCTTCCCAAAGGCATCTGAGAGAGACGAGGCAGGCAGGGGAGCAAAGCCCGTTCGTTGGCGGAAGCGTGTTCCGAAGTCCCACTTTGTTTCCGCGCAGCTCGGTGCCGCCCGGTGCCGTCTCCTTTAGACCAAGCCCGAGTTGACCGGGGGACAAAGCAAAGACTTGTTAGAACCCGAGCCGGGCTCTTCGAGGTGCACTGCTTTACCTTTCGTCCAAGAATCCAACACCCGGCCTACGGAAGCAACTCCACCCGAGCACGTGTTTTGAGCCCACGCCTTATGCAGTTATGCACGTGTGTTTTCAGTCGAGTGGCATGCGGTTTTGGTTTATTTGGGGCCCGTTTGGTCCCGAATTCTGTTTAGCGCTTAAAGCGCCGGTTTTAGGTCATTTGGCAAACTTCATGGGCCGCCAAAAGTAGTTCTTTTTAACCGTTTCAGGTTCTGCAGTGATTTTCTTGGAATTTTTACTTTCGTTTTTTCTCTCGGGGATTACTTTCGTTTTTTATGCGCGGTTTTCTCTCAGTTTTTTATGTTCCCTTTATTTTTTAAAATGCACGAGCTTTTTTCAAATTTGAATACTTTTTCCAAATTCATGTTTTTCTAAAAAAATATTAACTTTTTTTCAAATTCATGATTTTTTTTTTCGAATATGCAAACTTGTTTCTGAATCTGTGAACTTTTTTATTTGAAAAATTGTGACATTTTTTCACAACACATGAAATTTTCTTCAAACCCATGAACTCTCTGTCAAATTTGCGAATTTTGTTCTACCAAATTGATAAACTTTTTCCACGTCCATGTTTATTTTTCAATATTCATGTTCTTTTTCAAGCTCGATGAACTTTTTTCAAAATTATTTTTCTAAAAAAATTAGCATTTTTTCCCTGAATTGATGACCCTTTTTCAAACCAATGATTTTTCTCTTCAAAATCCTCAGGATAATCATCAAGAGTCTTAGTAGTGGAGAGATGAGCTAGAGGTCTCACTTTCAGGCCGCCTTCTTTAATGCAATTTTCAGCAATGCAATCTCCCAATGGAGGAGTGAAAGCAAACATGATCGGATACTTTTCTCGGATTTTGATGTAACCGAACCATTTCTTAGAACAATATCTAGTGATCCACTGCAGTTTAGAGTTTCGTTGAATAGTTTTTTCTCCTCTAGGAGGTGTGTGATAAACACCGGGATCAGACATTTCAGGAGTGGTATCTTTTTCTCGGCTATGACCACCTTTTTCTTGGTTGATCTTCGGAAGCCATTTCCAGATCTTCAGTAGCAGCAACTTCTTCAAACTAAGCAGCCTCGGATGGAATTGCTTTCTCAACGTTTTCTATTGGCTTCTTCTTCAAAGCCTTTGAAGCCTTGCAAGTGCCTCTCATCCTATTTTGACCTTTGCCTTTGTCAGGTGTGATTTGTGGCAAGGGTTCTTGAGACTTTGTATCACTTCCAGCGCGATCACCTGAACCAAACACCATGAGCTTGTATGAAGAGAATTAAGATACAAGGAAAAATAGACAAGGTCATGATTGTGCAAGGTCATTATCGAAAGGAAAACATTTTCTAGAGAATTGATCAGGACTTCGAGAACAATCAGAGGCGAGGATTATCATTGAAAGATTTCATGCTTGTAAGTTCCGAGAGAAATCTACTGAAATGAGATTTATCCAAACTTTGCCGGAGACGAAACACAAAGTCTAGATCTTGACGGATACGCGTGAGGAGATACTCCTAAAGATCTACCAGAGCAGTAAGAATACTGAAAAAAAGGGAGAGCCCGATTATAGATAATGTCCGGGCACACCATCCGGGTACGCGCATGTGCAAAGGTCGAGCAGACATGCCAACGTGCCTTTTGTTCAGGCTGCACGATGGCTTGGTGAACCTCCTCTTCTCCTTTGTTCCAGAGTACGAGTAGGAGGAGTAGTACCAACCTGACAACAAAACTATTCAGTTCAATTGCAATTAAAGGAGCATGTGCGAGCAGGGCTCTTCGAGGTGCACAACTTTACCTTTCGTCCAAGAATCCAACACTCCAGCTTCGGAAGCAACTCCACCAGAGTATCTCTAAAAAAACTCCACTGGAGTATGTGTTTTCATCGACGCCTTATGGAGTGTTTGAAAGCCTGCATGCTCTACCATGAAATTTTGTTTTATTTGGGGCCTGTTTGGTCCCGAGTCCTATTTAGCGCTTAAGGCGGCGGTTTAAGGTCATTTGACATACCACCGCACACCCCCTCCACTTCACTAGTTGCTATATGGGCCGGCCCAAGTAGTTTTTTTTCCACCAGTTAGATTCTGCAGTGATTTTCTGGGCGTTTTAAATTCGTTTTTTCATGCACGGTTTCCCCTCAGTTTTCCCTTTTTGCTTTCTTTAAATGCACGAGCAATTTCCAATTTGAAAACTTTTTACAAATTCATGTTTTTAAAACGTGAACACT
The DNA here is from genome assembly GCF_056163025.1 of Triticum urartu. Classification (NCBI taxonomy): domain Eukaryota; kingdom Viridiplantae; phylum Streptophyta; class Magnoliopsida; order Poales; family Poaceae; genus Triticum; species Triticum urartu. The sequence goes on from NC_141876.1 coordinate 567,590,234, forward strand.
TCTTTGAATTTATGATTTTTTTGGAATCCGTGAACTTTTTTCTTCTAAAATCCAGGATCTTTTTTCATATTCATGATTTTTTTCAAAATCGATGAACTTTTTCACATCAATGATTCTTTTTAAAAAAATTTATGAACTTTTTTTGAAATACATGAAATTTCTTCAAATCCGCAAACTTTCTTTCGAATTAGCGATTTTTTTTCAAAACCAAACTTTTTCCCCATCCATGTTTTTTTTTCAAAATCCATGAACTTTTTTCAAATTCGTGATTTTGTCAAGCTCGATGAACTATTCCCAAATCGGCAAACCTCTTTTGAAAATTGATGATATTTTTAAGTCGATGATTTTTTCCAGAATCGATGGACTATTTTCAAATAAATGAACCTTTTTTTTTCAAAATCCTCAGGAGTCTTAGTAGTGGAGGGATGAGAACTAGGAGGAGCTGGAGGTCTCACTTTCAGGTCGCCTTCTTTAATGCAATTTTTAGCAATGCAATATCCCATGAAGGAATGAAAGCAAACATGACCACATACTTTTCTTGGATTTTGATGTAATTGAACCATTTATTGGCCCAATAACTAGTGATCCTCTACAGTCTATTGTTTCGCCGAACAGTTGTTTCTCCTCCAGGAGGTGTGCGATAACCACTAGGATCATACATTGCGGCCGTGGTATAGTTTTCTTGGCTACAACCACCTTTTCGTGGTTGGTCTTCGGAAGCCATTTCCAGATCTTTAGTAGCAACAACTTCTTCAGACTGAGCAGTCTATGAAGGAATTGCTTTCTCAATGTTTTCCGTCGGTTTCTTTTTCGAAGCCTTAGATGACTTGCAAGTGCCTCTCATCTTCTTCTGACATTTTCCTTTGTCACGTGTGATTTGTGGCAAGGGTTCTTGAGACTCTGATCACTGCCAACGTGATCACCTGAACTAGACGCCATGAGCTCCTATGAAGAGAACTAAGATACAAGGGAAATATACACGGTCATGATTACGTAAAGACATTTTGAAGAGAAAACATTTTCTGAGAGAATTGACTGGGACTTCGAGAACCATCCCAGATGGGAATTATCATCGAAATATTTCAGGCTAGTAAGTTCCGAGATAAAACCACTAAAATGAGATTTATCTAAACTTCTCGGGGACAAAACGCAATGTCTAGATCTTACGGATACGCGCGAGGAAAATCTACAAACCATGCTCACTAAAATATATAGGCTCCTAAAGATCTACCAGAGCAGTAAAGATACTGAAAAAAAGGAGAGCCCGATTAGCGAGAATGTCCGGGCACACCTTCCGGGCACACACATATCCAAAGGTCAAGAGACATGTCAAATCACTCCATATGGATAGACGGCATCGTCCAAAGGAAGTGGTATGATAATATGTAAAATGATGTAAATTTCTGGGTAAAGTGGTATGGTAGTTCATGGAGGCAGGACAGATTTCATCTCCGTCTCATTGGTATTGATGACTTCACAGAGTTTGTCTTGAATGTTCATGAAGACATTCCAAAGCATCCGGTCCGGCGAGACCATTGGATTTTGCTGTTGCCCCAGCCGTCGTTCTGATTTCGGACTATGATGTTGGATATATGGACTGTTGCTTTATCTGTAAAGTGGGGCAAAAGCCTATTTTGAGACCATTGGATTAAAGTATCTAGCACACCCAAACACAATTGCCCACCAACAAACCAGTACGTATTCTCCGCTATGTTGAGCAGGAGAATGTCAAAGATGATGTCCAGCCTTTCATGCCACATGATGATGCACTGGAGGAGACTTTAGGGTACTCCAATAATTGTATTAGATGTATCTTGTAAGAAGAAACCAAGTTTTTACTCTCTTTTGTTGTGGTCTTCGTCGGTTTCCCTTATGTAACCGTGCCATGTATGGTTTTTGGGTCCGGTTTCCCCTATTAACTGGACCAATTCTCTTCTTCTTAATGCAATGCGGAAGCTCCCCGCCCTCTGACGAGGTTCCGTCAAAAATAACCCCAAACGGCCTCTTTCCACAAGCTATCTAGGCCTAAAAGATTGAGATGGACTACTGTAGAAAGTTTTGGTGCCAAGTGGCAATGATTTCCAGTCGTCAGATCGTAATCCAAACTATCTGGCGGTAACATCCTAGCCGTCTAGTGGTGCGAGAATTTTGGAAGAAGACGTGAATGGTGACCATACGTTCTATAGGGACGTTATAGGAGGGGACGATGCACATGTCGGAGAAGACGACGGCGAACACGTCGTGAACATCTGATTTGTACACGCCGTCGATTAAATGCTTTTGTTCATATGACTTGTTAAAATTATGTACACCATTGCTTTGAAATGGTGTGATAAAACGTTTGATTTTGGAGGCAATCAAATTGTTTTAATGAAGAAAAAGTAAAAATGTGGAGGCTGATATATGTTGACTCTGAGTTTGCACATCGCCTGGCCAGCCGCTCCATATGTAACATGACGATTGCAAATTTGGCGACTCTACTAGAGTTGGTATAAGTGGATAAAGCGCAACTATAATATGGTGATTTACTTTAATTGCATGTATATATTTGATATGTTTATTGGTTTCACGAGAAACTGAACATGGTTCTTGACTTTCCCGAATGTTTATATCCTCACTTTTGTGGTAGTTAGTTTGTGACTGGTTTGCCCTCATATTAACAAAAAAAAAAATGGAATAGGCAACGCAAATATATCTCCATCCTCTTAGATCCTTTACATACCACCTTTTGATCTTGTATCGCGTTACCTCAAAGTAAGTAGAAACAAACATAACCAAAATAAAGGTGACAAGATACAAAAAACATACATTTCATAATCTTGAGCAAAATTCGGATACAAACGGAACAAGACAGATGCATAGGCAGTGGATGAATGGAGAGCAAACACATCCGCACCGTATGTATACGCACCTCATAGGCGTCGATAATTATGTATTATCCACGCATGAGGGCGAATACATGCAAATATAATGAAACGGAAACAAGGGAAAACTCGAATCGACTAATGTGACACACCGACGGAAGGATCACTCTTCCGGGGCGTAGGTTTCGCCGATCTTGAAATCGGTGGAGAAGACCTCGTCGAAGACGTTCCTCATGCCGTTCTCGGACATGAAGCGGAAGTTGAAGGGGCCGACGAGGTCCTTGGTGGACGAGACCTCCCAGAAGCCACCCTTCTTGGTCAAGGGCTGCCACTCCTCCGAGCCGTGCTGCCGGAGCTCCACCTCGGCGAGGCTGTCGCCTGGTCTGGCGTAGTCGATCTTCAGCACCAGCTTCTTGGCGCCGGACCCCTTCTCCACCGTGAAGGCCACCTTCACGGCGCACATCGCGCCGGCGAGCAGCGCCGCCAGCACCGCCGCCGCGAGCAGCCTTGAGGACGAAGAGGAGGCCATCTGGACTGATAGAGAGATTTGACTGCGGTGTGTGGGTGCTTCGAGCTGTGTGGATTCTGATGGATCATGTGCGCGGTATTTATGGGCGGAAGAGAGCGTCCGACGGGCGGTGCTCCGGGCAACACAATCGGAGGAAACGGCGCTGGCCGTGACCGCCGCGCCAATTCAATCGGAGGAAACGGCGCTGGCCGTGACCGCCGCGCCAATACAATCGGAGGAAACGGCGCCGCATGTCACCACGGTATTTAAACGACATGAACAATTGTTTCGGCTGGCCTGCAATTAAGTGGTGGGCCTAAATTGGTGCCTAGTCTTGAGCCGTTTTAAGATAGTCCTAAGTCGATATATATGAGCTGTTATTTTCTCCTGATCTGAAGGCTGATATTACTCTTACGTAATGTAAGGTAAAACATGAAGGCGGATAAAGAAAAATATAGAAATTCCAATTACTGTTATCTTTGCTTTCCAGTTTGGTCACAAGGCAATAGTCATCACTGTAAAGTTTTTTTTTATGTTTTTAGTGTTGACACTGTATTCTACCCATTGAAAAAAAATAGCACGCTATAGCGTGTAGAGAATTGTCTCACTAAATTGATCAATATAAAATGTCTCGCTAATAGCACGCTAATAGTATATTTTCAAGGACGACGCTATTTTTTGTAGCGCGCTATTTTTTTCATTGCCCTACCAGATGGTACTAATATTTATGCAAATGATGTGACATTCATGAGAAATAGGTATGAATATAGCACACACAATTTTTGAAATACATAAATAAGTTGATTATATGTTAATCTTAATATAGAGAAACATAATTTTGATATTAGAAATGCATACGCATACAAACTATCAATATGCATACTTAAGTATAAACAATATTTGAAAAAATCATCAAGTTTGAGTTGCTAACCACGTGTGCCACATGAATACTGAAGTGGCATTGACATGATGATATATCACACGATTCTAATTTTAAAACCAAGGAATTTCCTAAGATTAAGAAAATTGTACTTTAAGATATACTGTATTATACACCTGTATCTCAAAGAAAAAAACATGTATGCCATGTTTTTTTTCAACGAACATGCATAGTATAAATGGAAGTATGTATTTTTAATACTAGACGCAAAATCTCTTTTAGAAAAGAGAGATCACAGAATCTGTCAAGAATGTTTTCTATTTATTTTGTTGTATTTACCATATTTATATAGACAAATTGCCCTCAATCAAGTGACGGCTAAGATTAAATTATCCTCTTACCTTTCGGAGGTAAGAGGGGCCCTCTTAAAATTTCTCATTCTAACTAGTTAAGTATTATGATTCGCTCAAAGAAATGTTATGTATTCACTATGCCTTTTCAGCACAGTTTGCCACATTGACACATCCGTCGATAAAATGCAATATAGATCATAGTTGATACCAAGCTGTAGATTTGCTTCAGAAACAATTCATGCACACATGAATACAAGACGGTTTATCTTATCGAAAATCCAGCCTATAAAACCATGCTGAGTTACTCTTCAAGTCTGAAGTACAAGCAGGGATTACAAACTATATTGCCACTTTATTTAGTCGATCATTCAGACGAGGAAAATCATGTCGAATGCTGTTCCAGGTCCAAAATACAAGCAGACATTACATACTATATGACAACTCTTTATTTGGTCGATCATTCAGACTAGAAAAGGGACACTCAATTTTTTTGTCTGAAGTATAAGCAGACATTAGTGAAGCTACATATCCCCCTTCTCCTAGTACCAGCCATCTCATTATCTCAAGGTGCCTTGCAGGGCAACTTCGACATCATATTCGCGGCTTTCTGCAGATGTGAAAAGAAAAAGGAATAAAACGCTTAGAACGATCTGTCAAATTCAGAGCCAGGAGCATGGTAACCTTGTGGGATAAACATAGGACAACTGCTTGAATTTGTGTAACTATGTCTCTTCATTCAGCAGTTATCTGTAACTAAGATTCGCTGATAGTCATACAATGTGACAAATTGTAGGAACTAGGAACTAGCAGCACTTGAAGCAATTAAATAATCTCTCTGCACTCGGGGGGTATGGACATCTTATCTTTTGTAAATTTGTAAATTTTAGCAATTTCAAGCTGGGCTCAGGGTGTTTTAACTACAATGGCCCTGAGATTTGGCTGAATCTTGGCTCCGAAATCGCACTTCATTCGGTATACACATGGATGCAAAATGGGTTATCAGGAACAGAGAATAGGATGAGAACACCTGAAGGAATTACAAACCTGTTCAGTGTGAGGCAGATACTTCCCATCAAATGTGAGCACCACACGGTCTTTTCCATCAGCCCCTTTAACTTTGTCGACTGTACAGTAGAAGTCTATAGCCGACATGCTGCAATTGAAAGTGATAAGATAACAAGTGAATTTTGCAAGTGTTATTATTTGACATTTCGTTGATTATGCAACAAAGTTCCACGGAAATGAGCATAACATTTGGATTTAGAATTGTGCACATGTGAGACATTTTGGAAAGTTTATTTAGGTTCTACAAACAAAGCAAAGTCTTGAAAGAATCCAAATCATCTGAAATTCCACAGTTGTTAAGTTTCAGGTTTAGTTATTAATGTACATGCAAAATAAATTGGACAACCAATGATTTGTCTTGTATCAAATATCAAAATATGTATATGGCAACCGTGTGCCAGATTGCGAAATTGCCACACGCCTTCCGATCTCCTTCCTTTCCCGCACGTCCTCCCCGACCTCCCTCCCGATTTCTTTCCTTTCCTGCACGCCTCCCGATCTCCTTCGTCCTCCCCGACCTCCCTCCCGATTTCTTTCCTTTCCTGCACGCCTCCCGATCTCCTTCCTTTCCCGTGGGCACACCCGCTCGTGACTTCCTACTTCCCAATTTTCGGGCAAAAATAATGCTTGGACTAAGATTTGATCTCTGGTATGCAGGTAATCAACAAAGGGAACTAACCACCTCACCTGTGACACTGATTATTGAACAAGCTAAGGGAAATACTATTTTTGACATGTTTTTGCCTTTAATATGTTAGCATCGATTTTTTTTTGTTTCAAGCATCGTGGTAACTTTGATCATTGGAAATAAATTTGTTGAACCCGCCCTCGGTAATTTCTGTAAATAGCACGATAACATTCACGCTATAGACCTGATAATTTAGATACAAACATTGTGGTAACTTTAACCATTGGGGAAGATAAATGTGAAAAGATACCCGATAATTTATGTGTAAATAGATGGTAATATACGCAGCGCACATATGATAACTGAGGTAGAAACACCATGGTAACTTTGACCGTAGGGATTTTTTTTGAAAAGATACTCCGATATCTTCTGTGTAAATAGCACGGTAGCTCCTCCCCAGGCATTTTTATGTGTAAATAGCATGAAAATATATGCACTGCGATAACTAAACACCATGATAAGTTTCTGACCCGTGAGGAAGAATTTGCTGAAACATACACCTGATAAATTTTGTGTAAATAGCATGGTATTTTAAGCACTACGGGCTTGATAAGTTACCTAGAATCACCATGATAACTTTTCTCCCAGAAAAAAGTTGTTCAAAACATCCCCAATAATTTTCGTGTAAATAACATAATAATATAAGCACTGCATAACCGATAACTTGCAATATAAACATGATGGTAACTTTTTTTACCAAAGGAAAATAAGTTGTTAAAGACATACACCCGCCTCGCGCGTGGGCCTTTTGGATGAACACAACACATGGCGTGCCACGAGAAAGTGACATAATGTTTAGTGTCATGAGGGGCACACGTGCTATAGGCGTGATAAGTTACGCAAAAACATCGTGGTAATTTTTGACCTATAGAAAATGCTACCGAAACACACCCAGATTTTTAGGTGCAAGTAACATGATAATATACGAACTGTACACCTGGTAATTCATGTACAATCCCCCATGGTAACTTTGACCAGGGAGAGGTTGATGTACATATACCCTGATAACTTTTGTGTAAGTACCACGGTATTTTACACATCGAAAACCTTCTAACTTGTGTATAAAATATAGTGGTGACTTTGAAGGGGTGTAGTTGTTGAAGCATAGTACCTGGTACGTTCTATGTAAATAGTATGGTAAGTTACGCAACACAGGCATGATAACTTGCATATGAATATCATGGTAACTTTCTCTTGAGGAGAAATCATGTGGTAGACGTGAAGAAGTGACAGTTTTCTCGGGGGTGGGCGCGCAAGATGTGCGGGAGAAACAGGTTTCTCGGACGAGCCTCCGGGGTCATTTGAGAGGAGGCGAGGTCAAAGGACGGGGGATCGTGTGGTACTTTAAAATGAAAGAAGTAGAGGTATGACAGTTTTGCTTATATGGCACACGTGTGCCAAATATCACAGTCCATCAAATATTAACCAGAAAATAATGCAAAACTCAAATTTAAATCGGTGAATCTTCTTACATTCCATCACCAAAGTCCTCATTGATGATTGCCTTGATGCTCTCTCCAAAATGCATGATAGCTTCATTCAGTCTGTGTTCAGTGTAAACCATGAAACAACCAGTGAGGAAAAGTTAAGCCGATTGATGTTTGTTAACTAAACATAGTAGCATTGCGGCAGTTTCCCATTTGACACAATCCAGCCACAATCTCTTTCCATTTGACGCCAACAAGTTGGTATCTTGCTTTATCATATCAATCACGGGCTAAACTTGTACTGAAAAAAACAGCAGTGGCAAGAGTGGCACCTGTATATGGCGGGCTCGTGGACCATTTCCGGGTTGTAGGACCGGAAGGGCGGCTGCATCATGAGCTCCACGAGATCCTCGGTGAGCGCCGGGATGGCCGCCCGCAGCGCGGCCGCCGTGTCGGGCTTGAGCTGCGCCTGGCGGCGCAGCAGCTGCGCGACGTACACGTTGGTGAGCCCCGTCTCGGCCCCAATGTCGGAGAAGCTCTTCCCGGACTTGGCCTTGGCCGCCATCAGCTTCTGCACCGCGGCAGCCCTCGCGCCGCCGTCCTCCATGGCCGCCTGCGTCGCCCGGGATGTGCTCGACGGAATGGCGATCGAGGCGGGGAAGCGTAGGAGTGGGAGTGCAGTGGGCGAAGGAAGGGAGAGACGATGGGAGTGAACTGGCCCCGGTTGGGCCGGCTTATATGGCCGCGCCGGATACGCCATGGGCCATGCGGTGGCGCACCAGCACCACGGCGGCTAAGCGACGGGGAAAGTGTCGGCAGTGGGTGGTGGCATGCAGGGACACGGAGTAATTGAGCCGAGCTCACATGAGCCCGCTATCTTGGTCGTTGGTACGCGCTTTAGAGATCCGTGCCCTTTTTCTATGCGCGTGCCAGAAAATCGAGTCCTGTAGTGAAATACGTATGGATCCGACGAAAGGTTGGACAGTCGTCTACCGACGGTGAGGTGAGCCGCGGACCAGAATTCACGTTCCGTCTGATCCGTGGCTCGGGAAGTTCGCTTTCCGTCCAGTGGATCCAGACCCGAGATGAATGCAGGGACGAGAGTGTTCTTGGCTAGGGCGTGGTTCAGTTGGAAGCTGCGGACTGCTAGATAGAGGCAAGGAGCGCCGGCGGCCAGACACCATGGGGTTTCTGATGCAGCTAATCGGCAGGTATGTGGATGTTTGCTTCTCCAGTGATGCTGCCTCCATTTTTTTTGCATTCTGGTTTAGCTGATCCAGCGGACGGCTTTCCCTCAAATTTCAGATAGATCCAGTGTCCTTGAGGAAGTTGGGGAAAACTTGGTGCCGGCTCCTGTGGCTGTGAGTGTCTCTGGGGTGGGGGATTTGGAGGTGGCTCAGCCGGCGGAGCGCGAGGTAGCCAGCGGTGGACAGTGACGACGTACAAATCTAGTTCGCGCATGAAGCGGCGGCCAACAGAAGGGAGAGCTCGCCGGCGACGTCGGAGCTGTCAACGGAGAAGATGAATCCCCAAGCACTTGGTGGAACAAAAGGTATACCAACTTGCAGTCCATCAGATTTTCAGAGATTTAGGAAAAAGAAAATAGAAATCAGTAAACAAATCCTGAAGTTAGCGGGAGAGTTGATTGCTCTATGCGTCTAGAAAATTCATGCTATATGTGTCTGCGTTTGGAGGCTGATTTGCTCTCTGCATTTACAAAATTCATGTTGTATTGCGCCTGTGTTTGCTTGCTGGTTGCTCTGTGCTGTCCAAAAAAGGCCTGAATTTTGTGCTGGTGTTTGGAGATTGCTTGTTGCCGCAGTTAGATATTTCATACTAAATGTGCATTGTCTGTAGACTGGTAGGTTTCTTCAGTTAGAAAATTCATGTTGTATGTGCCTTTGTTTGCAGGCTTAGCATTGGTGCTGCCGCACCTAGCAGAACACCATTAGTGCGGCTGGATAGAGTTACTGTAGGGCTCGTGTCCTCTCTGGAGCTCCTGGAAGTTTCAATTGTGAAATAGAGGAGCTTGTAGCACTACTAGGAAAAGGCATGCTAGTGGCGCACCAAATTTGCCTTCTAATGGCGCACTACCGGTGCGCCACTGGCATCACGCCATTAGAATTAAATTTTAATGGCGCACCACCGGTGTGCCATTAGTATCTGGTGTTCTAATGGCGCACCACGTAGTGCGCCATTAGTGTAGCCTGCAGTGCGCTATTAGAATGCCTCCCAGGGGGCCATATGTACCCATGTGCTTTGGCATTCTAATGGCGCACCAGCAGTTAATGCGCCATTAGTGTGATGATCACAGTGCGCCATTAGTGTCTTGTGTGGTGCGCCATTAGTATGAATATTAGGTTTTTTTTTGTTTTTCTGATTTTTGCACAGGTTACAAAATATATTATTGGACAGAATATAGACAGCAGCACACAGCAACATCAGATTCATCGAATACAATAGAAGATTAGTCTCCGAATACAATTCATCATATTAGTCTCCGAATTCAAAAGACCGAACAAAGATAAAACATTACAAGTCTCAAGACCGCGAGTATCGAGTTTGCCTTCACATTACAAGTCGATATCGATCATCTAAACTACCATCACATAGAAGAGAGCTGTGGTCATCACGATGAGCATCATCGCGATCAAACTGGTCTTCATCCGGTTCCTCCAACGCTCCCTCCTCTCTCCCTCTAGATAGCGGGCATATCTACATTCGGCCTCCGCCCTAGTGGTGTACCCTTTGTAACTGTTACCGCTGAAATGGTGAACATGTCTCCGACACTCCTCCCAGTCGTCGTAGACTCCGGAAACCTTACCCTTGTACACGACATACGACGACATCTCTATGCACAAGCCAAACAACAGACAATACATAAGCAATATGTAAGTATGCAACAAAAGGATTGTAAGAGAAAAGTAAGACATTAATAGCACGATTCATGGTCCTACTAATAAATAGCATCGATTACATCTAAGTTGAACGACTGTCCAAACCAAAGAGACATACGAATTCATTAAAGTATAATTACAACATGAGCCAATCAATGTTTCAGAACTACACATCACTACTTTCGACTCGACTCATCGGACAGGAACGTGGATGAAGCCGCCGTCTGTCGTGATGGTCATGAAATCGTGGTCGTTGTCACCCTGCATTTGTAGCATTTCATCTATCTCACAGTTGGACGGTTGATATCCGAGGAAGAACTGCCCCGAGGTATGAAGGACATCTTGATGGATGATGTCCGCAAACTCCGATTGGATGCGAAAGAATTCTTGTCTGAGGTCCGCGTCCTGGACTGCCGACAAGCTCGCGGCCCAATCTTTGAGATTATCTGGTAGCAGAAGTTGATGATGGTCCCTTACGATCGCCCGCATGTGATGGAGGGCGTAGTAGGCATCCTTCTGACCGCCAGGCGGCTGCTTGACGCAGCAGAACTTCGTATTGTGTGAGAACACGTGCTTGCCGTACTTACGAACTGCCCTGGTGAAGGTGCCTCCAGATTTGGCGTAGGCGGGGAGAACATCATCAAGAACTTTCTTGACATTTGTGTAGTCTATCTTGGATTTACGGTTCGGGTCTAAATACGTGGCCATGGAATATGTCAGGCTTAAGAGGATGAGTGTGCAATGTGTGTCACTACACAGAACACGGAATGTTAGAAAAAAAAGAACGATCGAAATCTAAGAAATCATATGTTACGGGGCGATTAAGGGATGACTTACTCGGGAAAGTAAGCCACAAGGAAGTTATCCTTATCTGGGTTTGCCAGAATGACGCCTTCGAGGTGTGAACTCGCAACTTGGCGGTCCCCAGCGCTACTCAAGTGCTTGGCACGCATGTAGAAGGGGTCGACTATCATGATGTCCGGGGTCTTGTCTCTAATGATCCGCATCTCCATACTCAGCGAAAACAGCCGAACGAAGGTGTAGTGCAGCGGATGAAGGTTAAACATAGCAAAGATGTCATCAAACCGCAGGACGATCGTACCCCCGATGTCGCCATCCACAAAGCCCTTGCCCTCTGGCACCTTGGCCACGAAAACCGGGTATGCCACATCCTTCTCTCTGAGACGCCGCTTCTCCAAAGAAAGAACACTGTCGTGCAGACTCCGCATAGCACCGGTTGCAGCATTCAACATATTTGGCGGTAGCATCGCCCTACCCGCCACATGCACCCTTCTCGAGATATCCTTAGGTGAAGGTGGCCCGTCCTGAGCACGGACCAAACTCGGTGCCGGCTGGCTCGCACCGGCGCCCTTGTTAGTATTTCGCTTCCGTCCCTTCTTCTTGATCTCCTGTAATGGGACCGAGTTCTGCTCACAGACCGCCTTCTTGAGCGTGTTGGGGCTGATAATATTTCGCACCTCGGCTATCTGAGGCTCGGTGAAGGCGGGAGCTGGAGGCGTGTCCTGAGAACTGAACGCCAGACGACGCCTGTTGCAATTGGATTTCTCCGCCGTACCAGCTAGATCGCGGTCGTCTTGGTTGGGTTCTTGAGAAAGAGGCCCGCAGAACTCGTCAGCGTACCCATGTTCGGCAAAGTACTTATCAACTTTGGTAAATGTACCATCATCGTTGTCGTCACCGTCCGGATCCTGTGCCATAGGGCTATCCAGATCCTGTGCCATAGGGATGTCCGGCAGGTCCGGTAGCGTTGCGGCGTTCTTTCCATGGCTTGGCGCCAGCACGACTGGCGGTCTTGTCTGTGGGGTGGTGTCCCCCGCCCCCAAACGAATCTGGCTCTTCGGCCAAAGCAGGGGCCAGTTTACGCAGGTGCTGAGGGTCATCTCATCTTCTTCGTCGGCCCCAGCGGGTCGAATCAGAGGTAACAGCTCGTCGCAGCCTGGCGGCACCCGAACCACTTCAACCCTATACATTGTGGGTGGCATCGGATTACCGTGGAACATGGGGTTGCCCGGTTGAACGATTCTGCCCTTGGCGACATCGACCAACTCGGCGCCCATGAAGTGCAGAAGAGTGCAAGGAACGTCGGCGGTGCCCTGCGAAAACATGTACAGGGCGTCAGGGATGCCCAGTAAAGGCAAGGAGATGAAGTCATCGGCCGAGAGGCTTAGTTACCGTGATGCCGTCGAGCTCGGCTAATGTCGAGGCACCGCCAACGGCGGGCGTGCAGCTGACGGAGGGGGCGCTTGCTGGCGAGGTGCCGGCCGGCGTACACCCGGGTGCATTAAGCTCCAATGCCCGTGCCGGCGCCGGAGACACGAATACCGCCTCCGTCGGAGACACCAATGGCGCCGCCGCCGGAGACACCAATGGCGCCGCCGGAGACACCAATGGAGCCGCCTGCGCGCTGTGCGAGTTGCTGGCCGTGAAGCTGGGAACCGGGGGAGGCCCCTGTTGGCCGCCCGCAATCCACGTCGTCAGCCCATGAATCAACGTAGGCACCATGGCATTGAGCGTCGTTCCAAGTTGTTGTTGCACTTACTCTTGGACAAGCTCCGGAATCCGCGCCACTTGTGCCTTGAGTTCTTCAACCTCGCGCGTCTGGCTTTCCGAGCTGGTCTTTTTCTCCTTCCGCACACCAGCGGTATAGTATGACCCGCATTTTGTGGACAAGCCTTTCCCGGCCACATGACCAGCTGACGTCGGCTTAGTGAGCTTATCCTTATTTTTCATTACGTTCAACGCCCTATTTAAAGGGGTGTCGAAAGGGGAGCTCTTAGACGACCCCGCGCTACTGCTTTCAGTGTCCTACGAAAGGAACGTGAACCATTTAGAAATATTGGGGATTAATTAGAGTGCAACCATATGGAGCTAATTACGCGAGGGTGTATTCCTTACCAGAAGAAGCTCAAGCGCCCTGGTCTTCGGATCAGTGGTAAGCTCCTTTGTTATCGGGTCCTCCTTGTACCGGGCCCTGACATAGTTCCTGGTCTGCTTGTCACCGCTGTATTTCTCGAAGCGGGGCGGTAGGCCTTGCTCGGCACGCTCCGCGTCCTCCTTGTCCCATATAGGCTCTGCCACTCTGTAACCGCCGGGACCGAGTTTGTGTTCCCCTAAGTTCAACTCCCGCATTTCTTTCCCCCACTGACTTGATTCGGAGGTTGCACTGCTCTCGCACTTGATCTTGAACTCCTTGTACTCATCTTCGCTCATCAAAGGATATTTCGCCTTGATCTTCTCATAACTATCACCTTTATCAATCATTCTCTTCACCGCGCTTTTCCAAGTAGACAGGGCCGTGCTCATCTTCGTGAGGGCGGCACTGTTCACTTTATTCCCTGAGAGGCGTGTGTTTTCAAATTCGGCGGGGAACCTGTATCGTTCGTGCAACTTCGTGAAGATGAGGTTGCGCAAATTCCCTCGGTCCTTATGCCTAAGGTTCTCGGTGTTGATTGAGACGGTGCTCCGGAGAATGCACCCGAGCTGAACCGAGTACCCCTTGACTATATGTTTGGGCTCCGTTGGATTCCCGTCGGAGTCCACTTGAGTGAATTCCTCCTTGAGGGTGCGGAGCGCATTCGGGCGCCGGTCCTTCCTTTGCTTCTTCGGTTGGCTGCCATCTGTGTGTGCGCCGCCATCATCTGTGGTGGCATCCTCAGCGGCACCATCAGTGGTGTCATCCCCGATGCCACTAGGGGTTGTGTAGTCAGGATCGGTGTCTTCCGCGGCGTCCTCATAGCGGTGAGGTTCTTCCTCCATCTCCTGGGACAACTCTCAGAATTGCTTGCCGCCTGAACCGCCGGCCTCATTGTTGTGGGCCATGTTTCGCTCTAAATAGGAAAAAAGTTTGGTTAAAAAGTTGGTTATTGTCAAGGAACAAGATCATGGTCTCATCATTTAGGGTTTGTCGACACCGAGGCAGTCTAGGAAAAAATAAATCCGCAAGTCAATATATCAGGACCCATCACATCTTCATAGACTCGATGGGGCCTCAAATGCCCTTCCTCATCTACAACTAGTTGCCCGCCTCAATCGATGGGTTTTCTCACATTTTTCTGATTCAAACTAGATTTCGATGGCTGTTAGGTTATTCGGAAGCAGTAGCAACTTGTAGAGGGTGCAAACTAGCCAGCATTGGGAAGTTCCGGTCTACTAGTAGAGGGAAAAACATGGGGAGCAGCTTATAGGTTTGCTTGCTCCGGTGGGACGAGATGGAGGATATAGCTATAGCACCCCTATATCGTACATAGATTTATTTTTTGCCCTGTTGCTCTTACTAGTTTTAGCTTATCAAAGTGGATGTATGTATCACATGTTTCTGAAACTAGATTTGTATTGCTGGTAGGTTATTTTGTGTATGTGATCTAAAATAAATACAAAAATTATTTTTTGCCCCGCTTCTCTTACTAGTTTTAGCTTATCAAAGTGGATGTATGTATCATATTCTTCTGGTGCATGAGAGAGTGAGGGGTAAACCACAAGCTAGACAAGTGAAGGTGGTGGAGTGGTGCTGCATCCCCATCCATCCATCTATCCATCCATCTGCATCATCTCTTTTGACTTGACCACATTGGCTCATAGCTAATCTAGCCAAGCTACCTAGATCCACCTGCTTGCTTGTTGCACATTGTGTGGAGGGAGCAGATCTCGCCACTGCTTAAGTGTAAAGCTAGATAGTGTGTGTGTGAGAGTCCACTTAGCTGAAAATGTTGTGAGACATGATTTATCTGTTCAGTCACCATCACACACACTCAGATTAACATTCAACACCTGAACTAGAGTTAACAAATTGGGCATCTTCTAGGTCAAACTATAAATGTTGATTAATTTTTATTTCGGTTGAGAATCGGGCACCTTCTAGGTCAAGAAAATTGGGCATGACCTTTGCTAATTTTCTTGACCTAGGAGTGCCCCATTCTCAACCGAAACGGAAATTAATCAACATTTCAGGAGAAAGGGGTCATTTCAGAAGATCACAAGTAGCAGCAGCATCACAAGTTGACAAAATCACAAGTAGCAGCAGCATCACAAGTAGTGCAGCAGCAGCAGCATCACAAGTAGTACATCAGCAGCAGTGAATAAAATTTAGCCAAGTAGCAGCAGCATCACAAGTAGTGCAGCAGCAGCAGCATCACAAGTAGTACATCAGCAGCAGTGAATAAAAATTTTATATGAAGTTTCTGAAATTTATGGAAGTTTCTAGTACACTAAAGGAGAGAAAGGAGAGGAAGTACCCTAGCAATCTATGAAAGTGTCCAGTACACTAAACTCCAACTCCGGTACCAGAGGAAATGGGCAGTAGATGGGCAGCACTAGACCACCTACAACAGATGCAACAAATTACTCCAGTTAAGTTAAATTACTCCAACTCCTATTTGCAAGATCACAAGTACAACAAGTAGTACTCTACTTCTATTTGCAACATCACCAATTATACTAGCAGATTACTCAATCACACAATTATACTAGCAGATTACTCAATCATAAAGCAAGATTTCGATGACAGTTATTTCTCATAGCATAAAGATGGAGTAGAAGCAGTAGAGAGCGGCAGCAAGAAGGATTTAGAGAAGTGGAGTAGCAGCACTAGGGGCGAGGGGAGAGGAGCAGCAAGGACGAGGAAAGGAGGCGGCGATAGCAGCATGTAGAGCAGCAGAGCAGCGCGGCGGCGCAGGCGTGCAACCACGACAGAGCAGCGGCAGCAGGGTCGCGCGGGCGGGGTCGGGGCTCAGCTGG